>NW_017731371.1:4981519-5023673 GCF_001890085.2 Hipposideros armiger
TTATTCATTCATTCATTCATTCATTCATTCTTAACGTTGTACTTGGTGTGCATTTGTGCCCACCAGTGCTTTTCATTTCCTTGCCTCACTTGGGTAATGTAATAACATTTATGAACATTTGGGGTCCATTACAATGTTCTTTTACTTGTAGTCACAATGTGACCTTCATCAAAGACCATGAAAGACCTTAGTTACTTCTCAAAATTAAGCTTAAATATATATATGGATCCCTTTCTGTCTATATTTCAAGCATATATTTTAAATCACTTTACAATATAATCTTTCCCTTTTCTTAACTGTATTTATATTATGCTTCATGAACATGTTGGAGCAGGGAAGTCCTTCAGTGACTGTAGACTGTCATAACCTGCTAATTATTGAGGGTTCATTCTGGGGTATTCCCAGACATTGTTTTCTGGTGAAGTTTGCTGAGATGGGCCTCTTTACCAGCCTGCACAGGCAGGCCCTAGGATTTGTGCTTTGCAGTCATGGGGACTCTACTCTTTCCAAGAGTTCTTAGAAGCACAGCCATGGAGAGTTTGGCTGCATTGCTCTTTTGAGCCTGACTCCTGTACCTTCCTTTGTTATTTCTGTTGCCTGGCTCCTAGCCCATCCCGGACCCTCCCTTTGCTACTCCCAAATGTATGCTCATGGTCATCTCTCACTTTGCCACAGCTGAGATGAATACCAGGTCCACAAAAATCAGGACCAAATGTATCCATGTTTAGGCAGGGCTACTTGCTGAGAAAAAAAGGAATGTCAATGAAAAGGAAGCCGTAAGTATTTAAATGAATTTACAGAATAACAAGCTATCAATTAAGCCCTTGAAAAGATCCATAGGTTCTTTTCAGAAAGAATATAAATTTTTTCTCTAATTAAAACAATATTTTTATAGCAAAGCTTTCATTGTTATATTTATACTCACTAGTATTGCAATCATTTTGTTGCAACTCCAGGATTTTTCTTACAGTTGTATAGTTTAGAAATTAAATGGTATAATCTTGACCTTCCATTTCTTACCGTTTATATTAGAAAAAACATTTTAAGATTCAGAACAACTGATTTACATAAACTGAGCTTTATATTTCCTATAGGTTACTCATTCAGTCAGTCAATCAATAGTCAAGAACTTAAATTCTCTATATGTGGCAAGAACATGTAGAGAGATGAACAGTATACTGTTTTGACATTAAGGAGTTTACTACCTAGTGGAGAGATGAGTAAGAAAATGGTGACTAAAATAGTGTGACAAAGTCCACATCCTCTACTCCTAGGATGCCCCAGAGGTTATGGAAACAAAGGAGAAGGATGTTTAGATTGGCTAGGGAGCTCTTCTAAAAGAAAGTGACATTTAACTCTTGAAGAATGAATGAGAATTAAGTTGACCAGATAGTTAAGGGCATTTCAAGAAGAATGACCAGCATGGAGAAAGACATAAGAGGAGTGAGAACATGTAATATTTTGTGAAATTCAAGTAGCAAGAATTGCTCAAGTGATGTATAGAAGTGATATATACATGTGAGAACTTGCTGGCTGATAATCTTGAGTGAATGAATGACAGTTTGGACTTGATTGCAAAGACAAACTCTTGAAAGCTTCTAATTATAGGAGTGTGATATTCTGATCTGTGTTTTGAAAAAATTGGTGGCAGCATGGAGGACACATTGGAAGTTGATTGGTAAAAAGGACAAATAGATCAAACTGAAAAACTAGTCAAAAGTTAGTGTTTCTAGGCCTTGGTTTTAAAGCTTGTTATTAGTAAAACCTATTTATCTTTATAGTAAGAAGTCAAACTAAAGGACTAATACTACTTAACTGCTTATTGCTGTATTTAGAATGTGGAATAAAACTAAATTAGTGATAAATGATAGAGGCATATATTTCTCAACTCTTTATTTCATATTACAATGTTGAAATAGAATTTAAAAACTTGATGACTCTTTTAGGAATAGCCAACCCAGAATTGGCCATTTCTTCATTCTTGATAGAAGTTTTTGCTAAAATATAAAAGTGATAAACAATTTAAAATGATGGAACCATAATAAGTAGGTACAGTTGGCATCACAGGCTGAAATGAATTTAAAAGTACTTTGGAAAACAGATAAAATTGCCAAATGGTATGTTTTTAAAAAGTTGTAAAATCATCCTAAAATACACAAAGCTTGTAAATACATGAGGTAAGAGATGACAACTCTTCCAAGAATTTTGTCATTGGAAAATTAACTTAAGCCCAACAAAATAATGAAAAATAAATTAAAGAAAAACATTTCCAATGAACAGATCAAGCATAATTGGCTGAGAATGAGAGATAAAAACTACAGTGCCCATAAAATTTGTAAAACTATGCCTTATTTCAAGTTAAGGAGTGAAAGTCATCCCCCAGAACTTTTAAAAATAAAAAAAAAAGAAGTATGTTAAGGTACTTTAAGGTACATAAGGAATGTACAACTACCTCATGGTACATTTTAATTCTTGAAAATCCCATGACTTGAAATATATATATTTTTAACAGATTTTTATTTGTCCAACTTACCAATTCCCAATCTTGCTGGAGAAGACTTACCATACCCAAATCTTTTTCTTCTTGAAACAAGTTTTCCTTTTCTTAAATTCTTTGTTCAAGTTCACATCCTCGCTATACTTTTTATTCTCTAAATTCCTCCCTCCCTTCCTCCCTCCCTCCTTTGCTTGCTTGCTTGCTTGCTTGCTTCCTTCCTTCCTTCCTTCCCCCTCCTCTCTGCCAGGTGCTGTTCTAGGCACCAAGAATACCACAGTGAACCAAAAGGACATTTTTGTGCTGAGGAAATTGGGGGACGTCCATTTATCTTTGATAATTCTTTTGCCACAGCCATTAACAAAACTTTTATGAGGCCTTCAATGTACAGATTGAGTAGACTTAATGCTCTGTGAGCCTCCTTGGAATGAAAAGGAGAATTCACAACCTGCCTTATTAAAGTATTGACTGTTTCATCAATATTTTAGCATTGAGCTTTTATAAGAACCCTAGGGCCTATAATTTGTATATTTGCATTCTGTGTTGACTGGCATCAGCCACAGAAAACAAATGTAATTGCATCTTTATTATATTTGTGTGCGGCAATTCATAATGTTGTGCAAGATAAACTGACAGGATCTTGAATTTGGGCCCCAAATTAGCCTAAAGAGAAGCTATTTGTGAAATGGCTTTGTGACCTTGAATGTGCACATAATTTCTCTGGATCACATCATCATCTGGAAAATTAAGAGTACTGGCCCAGCTACCTGCTAATGGCTGTGTTCACACAAAAGTCAATGGATCTTAGATATTCTGAAGGTGTATTAAAAAGGCAAATGAAAGAAAGACTCTTTTTAAAATGAGTTTGCTTGCCATTAAAGCTGCTTTTTGGGCTAATATTTCTGAAGGGAAATAAAGTAGAGAGAGAATGAGTGACAAATCAGCGATCAAAGTTTGACGCCAAGCCAGACTAGAATTTACCTCAGTCTCTATTCCTTCCTCTCCCCGTGGCATCCAGGTCTTGGATTTCCCTAAAAATGGCAGAGAAGGACAAGTAAGGAGGTTCAGGGAAAGAAGAAGAGAGAATTATGGGTCACACGAAAGAAGGGAGTAGTATGGAGAATGGCCCTCAATTTTTCTATCAATATGAGATTGTTCTCAAGCTGTTGTTCAGGGTCAGACAGGGTCACTTCTTGAATAAAAGATCTGTCTAGATGCCACAGGAAGTGGTGTTGTGACTTCAGCTTGTGGCACTTCATCTACGAAAACAAAGCCCTATTTTAAGAGTCATAAAGTTGGGGTTTGGGTTTTGGCTTCTTATATTTGCATATATATATATGATTGGTGAGGAAGCGGAGGTGGAAGGGAGGGCTGCCCAAGCATTTTCTCCTGAATGCTCTGGCCAAATGCAACTTTGAATAATTATGTTCTCCTGCTTACTTCTACTTCCTCAGCAGTTTCACTCACATTTTGCCTCAAGTCTTCAAAGCTTTTGACCATGTGGGCTTAAAACCCTAAGAATAAAAGTGTCCAGACGCCTTTGTGGCAATGCCTGCTGCAGGAGATGCCTGTGGTGACTCTGCATCCTGATCTGGATTTGTGGTTCAGAACTGAGTAACCCTGGGAAGACTGGCAGCTGAGACCTGATGTCACTGATTATTTGAAACATCTGTACAGTAGAAATGTGGAAATACCTTATGTACTCTCTAATTCAGATTCTCAGCGTGACACCAGCTTAGTGGCTTGGATCTCACTTTTAATTAATTTGCATTTCAAGAAGCATTTATTGGGGCAGCTGGTTGGCTCAGTAGGTTAGAGTGCAGTGCTCCTAACACCAAGGTTGCTGGTTCGACCCCCGCATGGGCCACTGAGATGCGCCCGCTACAACTACTTGACTTGGAGCTGATGGGGCCTGGAAAAACACACCGTTCCCTAAAAAAACCCCAAAAACAAAACCAAAAAAACCTTAAAAAAAAAAGAAAAAGAAGCACTTATTGCTTCAATACACAGATGGAATCATATTTTAGGAAGGCTTGACTTGGATTGCTCATCTGGGCCCTACTAGTGAGTATCTCAGGAGTTGAGGGTTAGCATGATGACCAAGAGTTAGGAGGAGACATGTAGATGCCCCTTGTCATGCCAGTGGTGGGGGCAGAATGAGTGCTCTCATCCTTCCTACTGTAGTGCATGTGCCATTGAAAAGGACCTCCCTAAGAGAGGGACTGTGCAAATACTTAGGCTTCACATTGTCCCTGTCCTCCTTCCACCCCCAGGTCCAAGGAAAGACCTAAGATTCTGATGACACTCAAGCATCCTGCTGCCTATCAGAGAATTATATATTTTTTCTATTTCTGTGTATTACAATTTGACTTTTCCTTTCTAAAGGTAATTGCCTTCTTTTGTCATTTACCTGTTGCAATCGAATTTTTTTCCTCCTTTGTTGTGTCAGGCGGTTGGTCAAAACTGAAATGTTCAGGGGTGGCCGGTTAGCTCAGTTGGTTAGAGCGCAGTGCTCATAACACCAAAGTTGCCAGTTCAATACTCACATGGGCCACCAAGTTGCACCCTCCACAGTTAGATTGAAACAACTACTTGACTTGGAGCTGATGGGTCCTGGAAAAACACACTGTTTCCCAATAAAATTAAAAAGCCTGAAATGTTCAGCTTCTTTAATCGGTGTTGTTGGTTGAAAGGAAAAATGAAAAAAATCATTTAAGTCTCCCTTTCCTTTTGGGCTCATTAAGTTCTATTTCCCAGTTCATTTTCTTCTTAAACCTGTTCACTCTTGAACTGCCTGCTGAGGTCTCATAAGGTGTTTGGATATTTTACCTTGAGTCAATCTTAAACCATGATATTCAACACCATTCCTGACCTGGCTCCAAAATTTCTCTTCCACTCATTGATTTCTCCACTACGTATTTCAGACAATCTTGCCCATTTGCCTTTCCCTCTGAGAAGTTGCTCTGTCTTGCCTTTCCTCTTACTACTCCTGAGTGCATCCTCTCCTGCTTTATCTACCCAGCAAAATCTTCAATAATGCTGTCTCTTATGCCCACTCACTATTTGGAAATATACTTTCTGAATGCCCGGACTTATTTTGTAACCTTCTTTTGACCCTAATGATACTTTATGTTGCCTCATCATTACCACCCACATGCTACTACTGTCACATTAGATTGTAAACTCTTTGAGGGCAAAGGTGGTCTTCAGCAATGTTTGGTGATTGAAAGAACAAATGTTTGTTCTTCAGCAAAGGTTTGGAAAAAATTTTGTGAAAGATTGTTAACATAATTACGTTATTAGGATAGTTGAGGAAAATTGAATTAGGTCTGTAGATTAGATGGTAGTATTGCAAATTTCCTCATTTGAATAATTGTGTTATAATTATATAGGTGAATGCTCTTATTCTTGGAAATGCATACATTGAAGTATTTAGAGGCACGGGGGCATGATATGTACATATTACTCTCAAATGGTTAAAAATATGCATCTATATCATATATATATATATATATATATATATATATATATATGAGTATAGATAGAGTGTGGTAGAGTAAATGTGGCAAAAATGTTAGCAACTGGTGAGTCTGGGTGAAGGGAATTCTTTGTTCTATTTTTGTAGCTCTCAAATTTGAAATTATTTCAAAATAAAAAATTAAAAAATAAAAGAATAATTAAATTTCATATACCATCTAATCAGAAATAATCATAGTAAAGTAGTTTAATTACAGGAAAATAAAAGGAACATTTATTTTTAGGTGAAAAAGTAACCCAGAGAAGAACATAGAATGCATTCATTTAATGTTTTCTACTTGACCTGTAGCACAGAGCACATGATGAACTCTCCAAAGTATTGTAAGACAGCTTAATTCTTCTAGACAGTCAAAAGCTAAATGGTTGAGGATAAATGGCAGGATAATCTGGGGCAGCGCTTTGTGTGGAAAAGCAGCAGATGCATCTCAAAACAGGCATTGTGAGGGTCATGCCTCTAGGAACAAAATAACTCAAATTGTAATTAGAAGATGATGGGTTCTCGCCAGGGGTTAGAATGTAGGGAAAAGATTTCAGAATCATTGCAGGTGGTTTCTTCGGTGTACTACTGTTACTGAAGATGCAAGAAAATAGTGGGCATTCCTGAGAGCTATTTTGGAAGTCAAACAAAATACTTTTGGTATAGACATGTTGAAATACGGGCATATTTGTTATCTATTGCTGTGTTATAAATTACCTCAAAACTTAGTGGCTTAAAATAACAAACATTTATTATTGCACAGTGTTTGTGGGTCAGAATAAGCTTAGCTGGTGGTTCTGGTTCAGGGTCTTGTGAGGTTGTAGTTAGTGTGTCAGCAGGGGCTACAGTCACCTGAAGGCTTGACAGGGGCTGAAGGATCCAGTCACATGGCTGTTGGCAGGAGGCCTCAATTCCTCACTATTTTGATCTCTTCATAGGGCTGCTTGAGCGTCCTAATGACATGACAGTTGACTTCCTGGAGAATAGTGATCCAAGAAGCAGGATGGAAAGTGCAATGCCTTTGATGACCTAGGATTAGAAGTATACGCTGTCATTTTTGCCACATCCTATAGGTGACACAAGTCTACTATATTCCTTGTGAGCTGGGCCCAAGACTGTCCTGGAGGCTGGCTATAGTGATAGAGTATAAATAAGGCTGCCAAAGCTTAGTTATTGAAAAAAGGGAAGATAGAGTACATTTTATAAAAGGGATAAAAGGACTTCTTTCGGTGCAGGCCAAAAGAAAAATTAGGACTCTTCAAGTTGAAAAGAATGAATGGGCATGTTATTGAGGCATATTAAGTCATGACAAGTTTAGGAAAATAAATGTGATTTTATTTACCAAATTCTGGAATGAGAAGCAGTGTTTGAAGTTTCTTTTTCTATTAAAAAAGAGATACATTGTTTTCCCAGTAGAAGATAAATAGACTCAAATGAGAAAATATAACTGGATTCAGAACGGTTTAAACCCAAACAGCTGTCCCTAATATCAACCATCTTTTCTATTACTTCTCACAGTCCTGCCAAGTCTTTCTTTCATTGGTTTCTTGAATGCTTCCCATTCCATAGGTTACAACCCGAGGACAGGCAGTTCTACCCCACACCTGAATGCACTAACCTCCACCCACTTACTTTGCCTTGAGTCTCTGACTTCCCCTTGGGTGTATTTTGCACACCTTCTCTGTGTTAAAGACTTAAGTGTATTCCACAGCAGACAAGAAAAAATCATCCTTAGCCTGGTGCTCAAGACCCTCCATCACTGAGTCTACCTACCTTTCTAGCACTACTTCTCAAGATGTCTTAACAGCTCCCGCTCTTCATCCTCAAAGCTTGGACCTCACCTTTCTCTTGGCATCATGGCCCATGATTTCCATTTACCCAAAGGCTTCCTGTTGTCCAGATGTGATGATGAGGACGGGTCGCAGACATTGTAGTCATCAGCCAGACTGGCTGGAATCTCTGCTCTGTTTTCATGGTCTGATTTCAGGTGAAACATCTGATCTCAGCCAATGAGATTACATATGTGAGGTGGGAGGCATGAGATAGGCCCTTAGTGATTTCTAGTTCTTTTTCTTTCACAAGCTTCTGTTCAAGTTGGACCACTTTCCTGAGCCTTCACTGCTCACATTTTTTCCCCTTTTCTTAAAGCTATAGCAATTTATTTCTACATTGACTCATTTGGCAAGTAATCATATCTCATTTATAATTTTTCTCCCTAGTAAATTTTGAACTATTGAGGGCAGAGACCACGCTTATAAGTCACAATAGTTCCCACAGTTGCTTTCACTATAGATCCTTAGTGAATATTGTTTGTGGATTTTTTTCCTCATATTTTGGGTGATGGATTTACAGGGACATTATACTTCCCAACGTTGATGAAAAGTGGGTGACCAGGGTCTTCCCCAAACTACCTCTTAATGCCACCTAGATAGTGAATGTGCAGTTGGCTGGTTAAGTAGGTGAAGCTGTACCACTGTGTTCCCACAGCAGCGTCTTCTGCTCTGAATTGTGGCTGCATCATGCTCTACCGAAATGGTCCATTCTCGGTGTGGGCCGGTGAGCTCCCTCAGGGTGGGTACCTCAGCGCCTGGCGTCCTCAGGGCTTTGCCCAGTTTGTGCTTGATGTGAAGTGCCCAGTGAATGCCACACTGCTAGTAAACACTCACTTCATGCAATATTTAGGGATTTTTTGGGTTGTTTATGAAATCATTATAAATTTATAAAATAGGATTTGAGAATTTTAAAAAATTAATGCTAATAGCCACACTCATTTGACTTATATTCTTACATGCTTCCAAGGAAATCTGTGTGACTGCTGTTACAACATGATTTAATTTGACTTAGAAGAATATCTCTATTGTGGTAGTTGATGTTAGCAAAATGACATGAGGCCCCTAGACAAAAAGTATATGTAATATCACTCGTACTGCTTCAAATGAATAGTTATACTTGGGGGAAGTAATATGCTATTAGAATAACTAGCTTTGGATGGTAAAAATAGAAATCATGACAGTGCCTCAAGGAGTTCTTTTTATCAGCAAAGTAGTATTTCCAGGGAATCCCTCAACTGAGGTGGTTCTCAGGGCAACCCGCAAGCGCTACTCTTTTGACATCTTTAATACTCTATTAATACTGTTATTTAATACTCTATTAACAGGCTCAAAGCCCCAGGAAGAACATAGGACACTATTTTCTGCCCCACCTGGGCAGCCTTTATGAAGTAGTTCAGGGAAAAGCTAGTACCGTATTTGCCGGCGTATAAGACGATTTTTTGGCCCTGAAAAATATGCCTCCAAGTGGGGGGGTCGTCTTATACGCCAGGTACACTTCAGATAGACTGCCCATAGTGCTTGCCCCGTGCCATAGTGGTCTCCTGATGCCCGCCCACTTCATTCCACATACCGTTCGGGCATCAGCAGCGCTGCTGGGTGTATGCTCGGCTGTTATGCGATTTTGCTGTTATGCGATTTTACCACACTCGCAAAATCGCACACAGCCGACCATACACCCAGTATGATAGCGCAAAATCGTGAATCGCGATACCATACTGGGTGTATGGTCGGCTGTGTGCGATTTTGCGAGTGTGGTAAATTCGGGTTACCATATATATCTTTACATATGCATTGAAGATTCGCGATTTTGCGCTATCATGGTGCCTGTTAGAATGTTGAAGAGCTCGCACTTGCGCACTAGTGAGGTCCCAGGGAGATGCTGATGCAAGGGTGGACCAGACTGCTATAGTGACAGGGCGGGCAAACAGGGAGCAGGGACCAATCAAATCAGGCTTTGTATACAGCCAACAGCCAACCACAATACTGCACCATTGTACAGTACAACATAGAAAATGTCGACCAGTCAAACCCCTATCATCCCTATCATGGCACCAGCCAAAAGAAAGAAGTATGATGCAAATTTTAAACTGAAAGTTATAAACTTTGCTAAGGAAAATAATAATTGTGCTGCTGCAAGACAATATGGAGTAACAGAAAAGATGGTTCGGGACTGGAAATCAAATGAGAAAGCATTAAAGAGTATGCCAAGGGGTAAGTGTGCATTAAGAAGAGGCACCCCACACTGGCCAGAACTCGAAAAACATGTAGCAGACATGGTGGCTCAACATCGCCAAAACGGTTATGTGGTGACACGAAATACAATACGCTTGTTTGCACTTCAGTGGGCCAAATCAAATCTGATATTGTTTTACCTTTTATTTGGTGTGTGGAAGGTGTGCGAAAGAGGGGGTAGTCTTGTACGGCGAGTATATAACAAACTCTGTATTTTGAGTGGAAATGTTAGGGGGTCGTCTTATCCGCCCAGTCGTCTTATACGCCGGCAAATACGGTACATCCTTTATGGATAACAAGTGAAATAGGTGGCTGTTGGTACCCAGGGGGTGGAAGGTGGGAAACTGTGGAAATGTGGCTATTCTTCATCAAGAAATTAGCTTTCATTTAGAAACTGTGAGAGGATTTTAGGGAAATGAGCTTGAGAAAAAAATGGGGCGAGGGCACCCAAGTTGTTTCTATGTGTGCACTTCATGATTCTAGGAAGGCCACCGATTTTAGAACCAGAAAGAATCATCTGGAATCATTTATCCCTTTGTTGTAGCAAAAATAAATTAGCAAGTGAATGCCCCATTATTTATTTCTCCCTAACACTGGTAAAGCAACTGCTCGCTGTCATCAGAACCCAGACTCATGCATTGTATTTTCTTCAACCCGATTATTTACTGAGGGTTTTGTGGTGGAAGGAGCAAAGCCTCCTTCCTAGAAGTAGGTGGCAAGAGTTAATTCTGCCTGCTGTGTTTCCTCTTTCTAAGAGGAGCTCCTTAGCAATGCTAATCAGTTGTGCTGATTTTCTGTTTTGATTTTTCCATAATAATTAAGTGAAGGATATGGAATGCAATCAAGTTTGGCACTAGGGGGTTCATGCAAATGACTGTTGTTTTTTTTTTTTACATTTTGAATTTATTAAATGGAACCATAAGGAAAGTTATTTGAAGAGGAAGACTGAGTGGGTGGAGTAGCTTAACACCTAATTTCGAGTTTTGAATATTTTCAAAATGTCTATTTTAATGAAGCAAATCACCACTGTGTTACCTAATTTTTCCTCAATTGAAAAATGCTGTGTTTTTTTTTTAAAGATTGTATTTTGGTCTTATTTGTGCTCCAAAGTGGAAGATTATAGTTTAAGACAAGATGACACAGCTTAAAAGAGAAATGAGTAAGAAAAATGTATTGAACTTTCTTCCTTCAGGGTTGACATAAAGGGACAAAGGTACCCACATTTACTCATCAAAACCTATAGAAGAGAGCCGGCCAAGTGGCTCAGTTGGTTAAGAATTGACTTAAGAGCATGAACTCTGAGCAACAGGGCCACCGGTTTGATTCCCACATGGGCCAGTGATGCTGTGCCCGAGCTGAGCTGTTGCTGAGCTGCCAGCAGGTGGCAGTATGGCTCAACTGGTGTAACAACAAGATTGCCTATTCAGTGGTGGGCTATTCCCACCTGCAACTAAGATTGAACACAGCACCTTGAGCTTAGAGGCCATGAGCTTCTGACAGGAAGCCAGATGGCGACTGGCGCCCTCCACAACTAAGATTGAAGAACTACAACTTGGCTGGTCCCCTTCCCCAATTCCCAACACTGTTCTCCTCCCCCAATTCCCCAATAAAGTCTTAAAAAAAAAAAACCTATAGAAGAAAACAAATAAAATAGGGAAAGAGTATACATAATGCCTTATCCACTTATTTGGATTACCTATCAGTGCCTTTATTAAACAAGATGGAATATAGTGAAATGTTTCATTTTTATAGTTCTTTACAGCTCATTGGCATATTTGTGAATTATCTTCTCCCTCTACCATATATATAACATTTGAATTATTTTCTTAACTGATTTTTACCAGTTTGCATGATCCCAGCATCTTCATCTAGCAATTCTCTTTGCTTTTGACATTTTATACTTTCATATAAATTATTCTAGAACTCAGTCAATTTTCTAATTTTAATCTGGAAAATGCTTTGGTAATAAGAAGCAAGTGAAACATGTATATATACATGTTTTTAATGTACTAATGTTTTCTCTTCATGAACGCAGCCATCAGCGTTGCAATGCAGTTTGATTTTTCTTTATGCCAAGTTTCAAAAGCAATGAGGAGGTGACCAAATTCTGCTTTTTTCCCCCTGCCTCCACCTTCGAGAAGTTAAAGCCTTCAGAGAGCAATGCATCAAGTGCGAAGGGATACCAAAAGATTAGTGTGACAATTTTTACATTAAAAGAGAACACAGAGTCATCCTTTTACTTGGCAATTTGATTCATGGCTTACCGCAATTGCTAACTTCACAGACTAAACATTTCTAACTGGAAAATGGATGGTCTAAGTCTGAGGTGGTGACTAGGATATAAAGTTTTCAGTTTGGGGTAATTGTGAGTAGATGGCAGATTACGGCTGACCAGCCCTGTTTTGTCTTTGAGGAAAGAATGAAAGTTACTATACACGTTTCACACTTTATTGAAATGAAATACTTACCCTGACATAGATAAAGCAATGAGACAGAGAAATATTTACCATGCTTCTTTGTTACAATCAAATATATGAAAGGTTTTCTTACTTTGATGGATGAGGAAAACACAAGCAGTGTTTTCAACTGTGAAATGAGGGTAATAAAAATACCTACCTAGGTAAGTTACTGTGGGGATTAAATAGGTAAATCACATGGAAGGCTCAGCCCTGTGTGTGGCACACAGTAATCATTCAGGAAATGTGAGCTGTTAATTATCATTGTTACTTTTTAGGCATTCCTGTTATGTGGAGTAGCTTAATTAGTCAAATAATGTTAAGCTTCAGATTTTACTACTTCATGATGGTTCGCCTGTGAGAAACATCAATAATTTGAATTAATTTATAAGCCATATTTTGGCTACCCATTTATGTTTTATATGTTGGAAGTATTTCATGATAATTGAAATCCCCTCTAAAAATTTTGCAACCTCTTCTGGTGGCTTACACTATCTTTTAATTATCCTACAAATGAATATTTTTTCTTTATTCCAAATCAAACATTTTCTTGGTTTTAGCCTCTGTGGGGTTAGATATAACTTTCCATAGCATACTTAATGTACTTGTCCTTATAAACAATCTTGATTTCGAAGAATTTAATATTTCTTCATTTGATCTACGAGTATTCTCTTGAATTTGAAGGATAAAGTATTTCCCAAGGTTAGGTTTTTGTTGGTATTGTTGTTTATGTGTCTGTTTTAAGATAAACTTACCTTTTTAAATCACAAGGTTATTGTTCAATCAATTTGGTCCCCAAATACTAAAAATGGGTGACTTCATGGTGTGGAAAGTTAGTATAATGTCTCAAAATGCCACCTCTCACCCAGGAAATAACTGCTATGGTCACATAATCTGGTCTGTTTTTGCAAGCTTCACTAGCTTACCAACAGGCAAGTTAAATTTAATCAATTATTTAATTCATTTTAATTAGTTAATGCTCATTTTTTTTCATTAGTAAATGGATCAGCTATTTCTAATTCCATGTCCATTATTATAATGATGATATAAAATCATTTTATATAGTATGGCAAACTTTTTCTTCTTATTAAGTGCTGAGTTCCTGGAGGTGACGAGGTGGGGACGATTTCCAGATGCACGCCATCACAACTGTTACACACTTGAGCTGATCTGGCACATTGTAGGTGTTCAATGAATGCCCACAGAGGACTTCATTTGAATATTTCATAGGAACCTCAGACTTGATATATAAACTGTGAAGTAAAGCTTCGTCCCTCCAGAGGAGGAGGGCTTCTGTGCTTCCCACTTCTTTGAGGGGCACACCGTCTGCCCAAGGGGCTATACTAGAAGTCCCTCCTCTCGCTTACTCCCACATTCAGTCACCAAGCCCCATCGATTTTACTTCCTAGTAATATCCCAGATTCACTCAGTTCCCTGCGACCCCAATGTTGCTTTCTTAGTTCACCCACAGTCCTGTCTCACCTGACCTCCCTTTTACAGTCCCCTCCTCAGGTCACTCTCCTCTGCAGCCAGGGTGATCTTTCTGATGTCACTCTGCACCCTTCACTAGCCTCTCTTATCCTTGGATGAAGTTCACATAATTTGCAGTGATTTGTAAAACCTATTGTGATGTGCTCCCCACTGATTCTTTCTCCAGCTGATTTAATTTGAGCTCCCTAATTGTGCCTGACACCCCCTTACCGCCAGTTCCCTTTGCCTGGAACATTCTCCTTCCTCTTCCATCTCCTTTGCTGGCCTGTTTTGCAAACTTGTTGCTATTTCTTTTTCTTTTATGGCCTCTCTTCCTCTCAGTAACACAGGGTCTCATTTTCTCCGAAGAGCTTTACACTTTTTTCTGTACACCTATGTAGAAACCTCTGTGAGATCGCTGGTTTTGTTTCTATTCAGTAGCTGGGGAAACTGAAGCACTGAATATAAGAAATATACGTCATGATTATGAAACCATAAATATCTTCCCGGGCAGGGACAGGAACCATATCTGTGCTTTATGTCCAGTGTCTGCATGGTGCCTAGGATAGAGCAGGCATTCAGGGCACAGCAAACGAATTATTGAATGAGTCTCAGTGAGAGCCTGAGGTGCCTCTCTCTTGAGTCAATGGACCTTCTGTTTCATATTTTACCCTCCAGGACAAATGAGGCCAAATTCCTCTGTGAGCTCTCTGCTTCCAGAAGGGAAATATGCCTGGTGAGAGAATCTGGAAGCCTGTGCTGCTCTGAGTTGTTTGGGTAGATTCCTTTAATGTTAGCTGGCATGGTTGAGAAGGGCTTTTGTTGTGGTGGCAATTAGCGATGATTTGCACATTTTAGTAATTTACAAAACGGTGGACACCCTGCACACCATAGAAGCACCTCTATCCCCTGGACCGTGAAATCTGGTGACGCATGTATTTGAATACATGACTTACTATGCATGGTTCAGGCCTGGTGACAACTGGTACCGAATGCTTGCTGTACTGAAAGGAATTCTGTTTGGGTCATTTTAATGTATCTTTCATTTGGATTTTATTTTTTTTTCTTGTAGGTTGTATTTCAGAAAAAATGGTTATTTCTTTGAACTCATGCCTGGGCTTTATCTGTTTATTGTGGTGCCACTGGATCCGGACAGCATCACCTCTGAATCTTGAAGACCCTAATGTGTGTAGCCACTGGGAAAGGTAATAGTTCTGAAAGTAATCTGAGAAATAACTTCTGATCAGTTCCTGTATATACTATCCTTATCAGTCTGATATGTAAAATTAGAATTTGAGGAAAGATTGTGAAATGACCTTTATGTAAAAGTCATTTGTTATGACTAATAAATTGGATAGTATTATTCACCTTGGTCTTATAGAATATATATTACTTGGAAAAAAAACTTGAAATATTGATTCTTGCACAGGTGCAGTTGGATGATTCAAGGCAAACATTAATTGCTCAATTAAAACGAGCTTCCTAAGGTCTTTTTGTCCCTGCTCTGAATCTATTTCCAATAATTTGGGAAAGTTGGACTTCTGCATGGGAACCAATGAGGGATCATTGGAAGACAGTACGTAATAATGTACTGAAGTGTTGAAAAGTATGGCTTAAAAAAATTGTGCTGTGGGTCGGCCGAGTGGCACGATGGTTAAGAACTGGCTTGGGACGCCAGAGAACCCCAGTTTGGATCCCACATATGAGGGCCAGTGACACTGCTCTCTACAGCTAAGATCTGAACAACAGCTCGGCCTGGAGCTGGGCTGCTGTGAGTCGCCGGTGTCGGCGTCGGCTGCAGCCCCTGCTGCAGTGGGTTGCCATTGGCTACTGTGTGTAGCCAGCAGCCAGTGTGAGTGGTCAGCAGTCAGCGTGAGTGGCCAGCAGCCAGCATGAATGGCCAGCAGCCGCCGTGAGCGGCCGTCCAGAAGCCGGCGACTGATGTGCCTCGCCGGGGAAGAGCGCAATGATGGTGCCAACTTGGGCCAGTGAAGCAACGTCCTCCACAACTAGACTGAAGAACAAAACGAAAGCAACTTGTCTGTTCCCCTTCCCCCAATTCCCCAGCACTGTTCCCATACCCCCAGTTCCCCAATAAAAAATCTTTAAAAAAAAAAAATTGTGCTGTAGGTGGCCTGAAAAGGAAGACATGATTTCTCGAGGACCTGGCAAAGCTGCATGGAGGTAGTGTCACCTGAGATGTTTTTGAAGAACTGAACAAGACGAGAGGTGGCAGGGACCAGGAGGGGGTTCTAGGAATGGAAGGTAGCTTGAAACCAGTGCCATGCAGACGTCTAAAGGCCGTGTCCACAAACACTAGAGTCGGTACAGTATTGGAGGAGGACAAACTTGAATAGATTCTTTGAGAGCAGATGGTGTAGTGTCCAGATCTGTGCAATTTGCAGTAGGAAACACAGAGGAAGTACAAAACAATAGGTCATTCTCAGGGATCTTATCGTCCCTTTTGGAATACAACAACAGCACAGACCATCTAGTGGTAGTGCAGTACAATTATATGCAGTCTACTCTGCTCTGACATGCTACTTGCATTCCTAAGAAGGTATGTTTATCCCAAAATAATATTGCAAATGCAAGTTTTTCAAACAAATGGAAGATGTCAAGTACTAGAGAGTAATATGTATTTTTAATAGCTGTAAGTGCAATGATATCAAACTTTTGGTCTTTTTCCTGTCACCTTCAGCACCGTGACTAATGGTTAAGAAAGCACACATTCTAATTACTGTTGTCACCCACTGGTAAGATGCACAAAGCTCAGAGACTTTCAAGACAGCAACTCTATTCTAGTTCACCCTTGATGATGTCCTAAGTCTAAAGCATTGCCTTGCATATGGCATATGCTCAGTAAATAATTGTTGAATGAGCTTTCACCTTCAGATAGGAAATAAAATGACAAATATGGACATCATATTGGGGGAGTGGGAGACAGACACATTCATTTTTAAACATGATTCCACTGTTACACAAGTAATGAGAATAACCTCTAAAATACTCACTAATGGGGAGGGAAATTAGGCATGAAAAAATAGGGAAATTATAGAGATTTTTTTCCCCTGACTATATTTTTTCCATGAACTGCTAGAAAGAAGGATTGACAGTTACAATCTTCTTGTTGGTAGATTTCCTGCTGTAAGGCGAAATGATGATTCTTTGAAAAAAGGCGAAAGAAAGCAGAATTATTTTGACAAGAATGGAGAAAAGAGTATGAATTAAAATGATCAAATAAAGGTGCAGGTGACAGGTTGTTCTGTATTTTCAGAAACTGAAATGGGCTTGAATGTGGAGAGGATGATTAGCTCCGAGGACAAAATTCTTGGTCGTAGGGCTCAATAGGACTCATTGTAGGCCTTCCTTACCCTAAAAGCCACCTGTACCTAATGGTTCCGAGTCATAGAACCACCTGGAGCCTTGCTTCTCAGAGTGCGGTCTGTGGAGCTGGGGTGCGAGCATCTCCTGGGAGCTTGTTGGAAATACAGAGTCTCAGGCCCTGCCCCAGCCCTACTGAATGATTTATTACCAAATAAAAGTATGCCTCATTTTAATGCAGCAATTGCGATGCTCAGAAGTGTTCCACAAAATGATATTAAAGGAACATTAAACCATTTACAACACACAGTGCTTGTTATTAAACGAATTCTATATACAGCATCCTTTTGGAAAATGAATAATTCCACAGATCATCCGTGCCTTCTCCCCAATCCCTTTCCCTGCTCTGTGAGTTAAAGCTCTTCCATCTATTGGGGTTTCTTCTAAAGAAGGAGCAAATAAAGAGAAGCCAATCTTCACCCCACCAACCCTTGGGGGTGGAACACAGAGCTGGCAGTAATTGAAGCAGCAGTCCTGAAGGGAGCAGAGATACAAAATCATGATTATTACCATATCTGATTAAAGTAACAAGATAATTTAAGCAGGTAAAATGTAATTAACCACTTTGGAATGTGTCCAAGTGCTGATGGCTTCCCCCACCCCCTCCTTGTTCTTTGACCTTAAATTAAATCTTGCTGGGGTTCCTCCCCGGGTAATACTTAATAGGTGAAAATCACGGTGATGGTATGTTTTCAGTGTGTTTGAGAAGATTAAACAAACAAGCAGGAGATAAAGGGTTTTTGCATCTTGATGCTTAAAATAGTGCAGAATGGAGATCAGATTCCTTTTAAAGCAGTTTGCCACTCACTGCTTCCTTTAGAAGCTTTAGATCTCCTAGTGACATCTCAGAGACAGGGGGGCAGGGTGGGGTTTGGGTCGTGCTGTTAGTGCTGTCTCTAGACTGCCACTCGCACTGGGAGCTCAGTGTTGCTCACTTGTGATGAAAACGGGATTGGACTAGATCAGGGGTCAGCAAACTGCAGCTCGCTAGCCACATGCGGCTCTTTGGGTATGTACTGTCCGTCTCAAAAGTTTGCCGACCCCTGGAAGAGCTAATCCTGTCCCTTGAAGTTTTGTGAGACCTATAAAACAAATGAAATCACCATTGTGTGACTAATATCCTTTAAAAATTTTATAAATGAAACTATGATAGTTTTATATTCATTTCCAATTTTACTTCAGAGCCACATGTACGTATCCACAGAGCCGCATGTAGCTCACGAGCCGGTTTGCCGACCCCTGGCGGCTCTTTCGTCTCAAAAGTTTGCAGACCCCCGCATGGACAATCAAGAAGTTTTCTTCCTGCTCTGTGACTTGAAGAGCAGCTGCTGATGAACATGAAGGTGTGGATGGTTAGCAGAGGTGCATTTAAGCCCCAGTAGCAGCCCAGGCACTGGCCAAAGAAGCAGTGATAAAGACCAGAGGGGGCGGGCCAATTACCGAGGACATTTCCCTTCGTGGTGCAAGCACACAGCTTCCAGATAGTGGTTCCTAGGAAAGTGACGGCTTAATTGTCTAATAAGTGGGTACTGAGTAAATTAGGTGTAGTCACTTTTGGAGTATTTGGCAGTCAGGACTTGAAGGCTGTTGACTAACATGGAAAAACGCTTATGATATCTGTCCTCTTAAATTTAAAAAGTAGGTTTCAAAATCATGTGCATAGCATGATTATAAGAATGTAAAAAGGAAAAAAACTAAACTAAAACTATAAACTCCTAGAGACTCTAAACAAGTTCAATAAAATGCTAGTGGTGGTGATGTGAGAGTTATGGAATTCTCTCCTTCATCTCTTTTTTAAAATTTATTTTTCAAGTTTTGTAGTGCGACTATACTACCATTAAAAATGATAAAAAGAAGGCTGTATAGAAAATAGAAAAGGAAAAGAATGTATAAAAAAAAGAACACAAGGGAAAATAAATTTGGGTTGAAAAAAGTTTAAAACCCGTCTCTTGTAAACTTAAGTAGAAGCTTGTTTCTGACCAATGTGAAAGTAATTTATATTCAGTCAGTTCTGAATTGAGTTAGAGCCTCTGAATAATTTTAATGCAGTCAAGACTGAAGATAAATGCTCAAAACAATGAATTTTATACTCCTGTATTTCCTCAAACACACACACACACACACACACACACACACACACACACACGGGGTGCCAAAAAAAATGTATACATATTTTAAGAAAGGAAAAAACTGTATTAAAATTGTAATGCAATGAATGGCGCTAGCATTCATTTGATTAATGCCATCTTTTGAAAGAACGTCATATTACATATTGCTCACGTAATTCAACTCAACTTCGAAAAGTAATACATAGATAACACCTCTTAAAATGTGTACATTTTTTTGGCACCCCTGTATCTATGAAAGCCATATCACATTATTTTTAGTATTTACATGCTGGCTTCTCTTGAGAGCACAAATTGCATAGGAGTTCAATAAATGTTTGTTGAATTGGAATCCTAAATGGTTTGATTACCCTTTTATAGAAGAGAGCTTTCTTTATATCTTAAAATCAGAGAAGCTGCCTACAATTGTATGCAGTTGGTGAGCAGCAAGTGGCAAGAGGAATTTCCTGGACTTTAACATTTCCTCTTATGTGAGCCATCTTTTAGGCTGCTAGAAATTAGTGAAAATATTTTTCACATATGCTTGTAGAGTAAGTTCCCCTATCCACATCAAATGGGACATGTTTGGCCAGGATCCAAGTGTTGATGATCACTTTTGCTCGAAGGCATTCAGACCTTAACAACATAACATGACCTTTGAAACTGTATGGAAATACTGCATCAGGTCCTGTTCCAACAAACTAATTCAGTTAAGCTAAATTTCATACTGTAGATTTTTTTTTTCCCCTCCAACTGGCATTAATTTAGAATGGCTTCTTTTTTATTCCTATAGAACGTGTGGGAAGTGGCTCTATTTTAGATGATTGTATAAAGAAGATGTGGTACATATATAGAATGGAATATTATTCAGCCATAAAAAGAATGAAATCTTACCATTTATAACAACATGGATGGACCTAGAGGATATTATGCTAAGTGAAATAAGTCATACTGAGAAAGACAAATACCATATGACTTCACTTATATGTGGAATCTATAAAGCAAAATAAATGAACTAACAAAACAGAAACAAAGTCATAGATACAGAGAACATTTTGAGGGTTGCCAGTTGGGAGGGAGGTTAAGGGGGCTGGGTGGAAAAGGTGAAGGGATTAAGATGCACAAATTGGTAGTTACAAAATAGTCATGGGGATGTAAAGTATAGCATAGGAAATATAGTCAATAATATTGTAATAACTATGTATGGTGCCAGGTGGGTACTAAACTTATGGGTTAAATAAACATCTAATCACTATGTTGCACACCTGAAATTAACATAATATTGAATGCCAACTGTAATTGAAAAACAAAAATAAATTTAAAAAAAGCATCTTGCTCTATTATACTCACGGGTAATGTAGGACCGTGCCTGTCTAGCAGTTTCATATACAGAGGACATTCGTTCTCTTTGCTCTTCACTTGAAGTGGAATGGAGAAGTAATTCTGCAGTCCTCAAAATCCAGTTGTTTACAAGCAGCTGGGTAGGAAGGGAAAAAATGCTGGCGAGGAAGTTTTAGAGTTTTCAAACACCTGAACCTCAGGACACTGTTAGGTCTGAAGAAAATATTGACAGCTTAATACGATATTTCATTCCCAAAACATTTATGTTTTGATGGAGGCGTCCCAAAAGGAGTTATGTTACAAGTGCAGGCAACTGCATACCCTGTGCTCATCTGAAGCAGTTCTTGCAGGTAGCAGCAGGTGTCATCTGTTGGAATACAAGGAAATAGTCATCTACAGTGTATGTTAGAAATTCAGGATGCCATGTGGGAGTGGATCTTCAAGGCTGTCTCTGACTCCCTGGTTTTAAGATGTTATAATCAAAACCCGGGGAAGTGAGGTTATCTGCGGAAGGTCACCCAGTTTCTCAGTGTCAGATCAGGATTATAACCCTGACTTCTTCTAATCCAGTGATCTTTTCAATGGAGCCTATTGCATCTGCCAAAGATTTGTGGAGGACCCCTAAGTTTACCTAGAAATCAAGTCGCCACGTCCCAAAGAATAAATACAGAAGTCCTATTGAAGCTGAAGTCTGTGGTGCCTAACAGACCGGATGGGGAAAGAAAGCCCACTGGTTGTGAGGCCAACACCACATAGCTTTTCACTTGAGAATGTGCTGCCTTCCACCCAACCGGAATTCTTCATGCTGGAATTTCAACCCCATTTCCCCCCTACCTTCTCTGGTTACTTGACTGTTCCTTTTCATGAACTTGGGCTATTGATTTGCAGCAAGTGAGTCTGTGATTGTAGCCCATTTTGTTTCTTAGTGTGAATTAAAGTGTTAACGGAAATCTTTAAGAGTTTAAAAGAAAACAAAATAAACTGGAAGAGAATTCTCCAGATTTTCCTGGAGGTAGGAAATCAGAGCTCTTGAGCATGTGATAAACTGCTTTAAAATGAAGAAGTATGGGACTGAACATTTAATGTTCTTTATATTTCATGGATGTTTTTCACCCACACTTTTAGGCCCAAAGGCAGGCATGCTTTTACTTTAATAAGAAGCTGTTAATAAGAATGTATTGGGAAACAGGCTGTTTAAGTAGCAACATGTTTGGTATGATTACTTCCGGCTAATTGTCTCAGCCATATGCTTAGAACTGGGTTTAAAGACTTTGTAGTTTTTATTTAGAGGTTGTAGGTATTCTTCCCCTGCCTGAGAAGCAGAACGGACACACAAAAGCAAATTATTCCAAGTTGCAGCCTGAGAAATATGCTATTTCTGATCTTCCAGCATCAGTAGCCAAATGAACTCTGTTATACTCAAATTGTCTCTTTGCAGATTACCCTTATTATCTGCGTGCAGACTTAGATTGAAAACTTTTTTGTGAAACGTTTTGGTTACAACCACTGGACCCCTGGGGTGAGTGGTTGGAATCAAATACAGAAAAATATATGGTGATATGTTTTTAAATTTAGGAATAGCAGCGTTTATGGTGGATAGTGAAAAAGAATGTTTTTGAAGTTTATAGTGTGAACTCTTGGTTTTAAAAAATATATTATTAATGTTGGTCCTTTTGGGGTTCTGGTTCAAATAAAAACCTATAAAAGCATGGAGATTATCTGTTGAGTCACTGTGGAGTTGCAAATGGAGAGAAATGAGCCTATGATTGTTTTTTTTTGTGTTTTTTTTTGTACACAGTATATCATTAATGAAAGTGAAATACTGATTCCTTATCTTTCCTTTTTTTTTTCAGCTACTCAGTAACCGTGCAAGAGTCATACCCACATCCCTTTGATCAAATTTACTACACTAGCTGCACTGACATCCTGAACTGGTTTAAATGTACACGGCACAGGTAATGAAAGCTCAGCTATATTTATGAGTTTGGCTCACTGGAAAGGAGTTTGATAACAGAGATATTAAATACCTCAGCAGGTGCATCCATTCTTCTAGGGAGTAGGTACCGAGTGCTTGGTATTTTCCTAGGCTGGTTCCAAATCACAGGAGACAAAGAAAAGCAAAAAGGTCGTCCATGCCCTTGAGGAGCTTACAGAGCAACTGTCTACTGGTTACCATGCTTTGGTTAGCAAGAATTCACCCAGCTTTTACGTTGTGCATAATAAGGGGATACACTTATAAATACAGACATCACCAGATAGTGAGAAACATCTCCCAGCATATGTTTCTAATACTTGAACAACTGACTCAATGTAGGCTAACTTAAGTTTGACCTCAACTTAAGTAATATATACCATGTACTTTTTCTGTAAGTGTGAAAACAGAAAACAAAATATATTAAATATTAATGTTAACATGAAAGGAAACTGTGATACCTTAATTTCATTTATAAAATACTTGATATAAGTATTGGGTCTAGTATGGCCCCTGCTGATTTATGCTGCACTGAATGATGTTATGCTCAATGTTATTTCTTCAGATAAGCTTTCCTTGACCACTCTATCTAAACAAGCATTCCTTTTCTCTCACACTCTATTGCTTTAGTTGGCTTTATTATTTTTTTTCACACCATTTAACCATTACCAGTCATTATACGATATATTTATTTGTTTAATACATATCTTTACTTAAATTCTACAGATCTGTCTTGCCCAGTAAAATGTAATTTCCTTGAGGGCAAGACTTTATATTCTTTTCCTGACTGTTAGCTATTTCTCCAGTACATAGAACAGTGCCTGGAATATAGTAAGTGCTCATTAAACACGTGTTACATAAACAAATGAGTGAATGAATGACACTGGTTAAATGGAAGGGTCTTGTTTATCAGCTTTTTTTGTAGTGGGATGAGATTGCACTGTCACAGACTTTTAAAGGAATTCTCTGAATTCTTATTTTAAAATATATGTAAGGGAATGATGATTAGATAAGTGTCATATCTGAAATTAATCAATACTTTTCAAGATATTTCAAGATAAGTGAAATAAGGAAGTCATGAAACTTCTGATCCTTTGAAATAAAGTATAAGTTGGCTTAAATGGGCAATCTTAATATATTCTTAGCAAATTGATAAGAGTTAGCATAATATTGGTCAAGACATATTTTCCATGTTCCTTCTTAATTATTTTGGAGTGCTTTGCTTTTTATAGCTTTATTATATTTAATAGCTCCTTCATATGAAATGTAAATTCTTTATTTCTAATCAAATTGCAGGTCAAAAGAAGTAACAATGTGCTTTCCCCCTCTATATAGAGTCAGTTATCGGACAGCCTATCGACATGGGGAAAAAACTATGTATAGACGCAAATCCCAGTGTTGTCCCGGATTTTATGAAAGCAGGGAAATGTGTGTCCGTAAGTAAGACCTTCATCCTTTTAAGGTTCACTTATTTTTCCTGGTGCTGGTTTGCGTCTATTAATGGCAGCCGAAATGGAGGCCTGGGGAGATGGGGCACCTTGGATCAGTCCCTTTCACTCTTGGCTACTTTCTTGGTCTGGGTAAGGGGGAAGCATTAACTCTGTCCCTCTGTTCTATCAAAAATTTCCAAATGAATGTCACTTGAAGGAAAACAGGTGTTATAGGAAGATGATGCAAGGCCACATGCAGCAATGTTAATTACACTTCTTCAATAAATGTCTCTTTGGAAGTTGGTCAAGGAGTCATTAGATTTAGGCCACAGAAGACAACAGAGATATAACTGTCCCACAGCAGCTGACCAGAGTCCTGAGTCAAGTTGAGAGAGACCAACAAGTTCTTTTCTGGTGCACAGAATGATGAGGCTTATTAAAAGAGGAGGAGCTGTTTCACAATAAGAAATGACTATAAGTCTGGGTCACAAAGTAGACCTTTTTTTTCCATGGTCAGTTTCTCTCTCCCTTCCCCTCCCCATCTCACCAATTCACTGTGAGATGTCTTGAGAGAAATTTGATATTTTATGATACGCTTCAGAAAATCCTAGATTATCATGTGGGATGCAGTTTGCAGTTGGGGTTTCTTACCATTGTGTATAGGCCATGTATTGGGTTGTCAGAAAAGTCATGACATATTTTGTCTATGCTTTTCAAAGGTCATTTATTTATATAAAGAACAAAGATCAATCAATGATATATTGCCCGTTTTGTTCAATAACCTTTCGCCATCTTTCAGTGAGTTTCATAATTCCTTGTTCATAGAAGAACCTGTCTTTCTTTGCAAAAAACTGAACAAAGTACTGATTTACAGCCTCATCTGAATTGAACATTATACCATGCAAGGAGTTTTGAAGAGAGCGAAACAAGTGGAAGTCTGACGGCACAAGGTCAGGCGAGTATGGTGGGTGTGGCAACACATCCCATCCAGCTCCAAAATTTTTTGATGGGTGATCAAACTTGTGTGTGATCTCACGTTGTCATGATGGAACACAACTCCTTTACAATTAAGAAGCTCTGGACGTTTCTGGATGATGGATTCATTCAAACTGTCCAACTGCCAACAGTACACATTCAAATTGATTGGTTCCTTAGTAGGAGCTCGAAAAACATGACACCTTTAAAATCCTACCACACTGAGAGCATAACCTTCCTCTGATGAATGTATGCTTTTGATGTCATTTGAGGCGAATCATCACGTCGGAACCAAGACAGTTTGTGCACCACATTGTTGTAAACAATCCACTTCTCATCACCAGTTATCAGACGCTTGAAAAAAAGGATCATTTTCCTAACGTTTAATGAGCATATTGCAGATGTTTATATGTGCCGTCAAATGAACTTCTTTGAGTTCATGTGGAACCCAAATATCGAGCTTGCTTACGTATCCCAGCTTCTTCAGGTGGTCGTGAACACTTGAATGATGGATGTTCAATGTTTCTGCAATCTCTCGTGTCGTGTAATGTGGGTTTGACTTGATCAATGCCTTTAGTTTTTCGTCATCAACCTCGGTGGGCCTACCTGACCAAGGAGCGTTGTTGAGATCAAAATCACCAGCACGGAATTTTGTGAACCATCATTGGCCTGATGTTCTTGTAGAGCATTGTCACCATAAACTTTATGCAACTTTTCAGAAACTTAATGCACGTTCTTTCCTTTATGGAAGTAAAATAATAAAATATGGCAAAAATGCATAGTTTGGTGTTTCATCTTCAACTTGTTTTGAAATCTCCAAAACTCAACCAAGTCACTCATTTTTTTTTTTTAGAATGAAGCTAGAACTGTCAGCTGTCAAACGACATAGCAATAACATAGATGCAAGTGACTCTAGCACTTCCAAAAGTGAACTAGTGCCATCTGTTGCAAACATGCATCATGGCTTTTCTGACAACCCAATAGAAGACAGATCATTAAAAACTATTTTATTGAAATATTTGGGCTCAACCACAGCTTGAGGGGCACCTTTGCTTTCTGGGCTGAGACACTGGTGTTGAGTAGCATAGAGAGAGACAGGTTCTGCTCTAATTTGAAGGCGCTAGGAATGATGGGACCCATCTGGGCTTAGGAATCTGCAGAGCTGGGTGATAGCACTGACTGTGCCACCCCTCAGGTGGGTGACCTTGGATATGCCATTAATATCTTTTTGAGGCTTCTTTGAAAAGGCAGCAGGAAAAGAGGAAAACCAAATATGAGATGGGTTGACTCTACAGAAGAAGCCAGAGGCATGGATCTACAGGAGCTGAGCAGGGCTGTTGAAAATAGGACATGGGCATCACTCATTCATAGGGTCACGAAGAGTTGGAGCCAACTCAGTGGCACAGCTCTCTCTCACACACACACACACACACGACTTGGACCAGTATATGTGCCCTCTTCCTTTTAACCCCTGGATTCTATTATTTAGGTAGATGGTGGCGAGTCTTCAACTTTAATTCAGAACCAGGGCTATATATGATAATAACTGTTTATTGAAAAAAGAATTAGAAAGTGTAACTAAACAACAAGAAGAAAATGAAAATGCATTGTGAATGTCTCTTCTGGTCAGTAAATGTACTTCTATAACATATTGCAAGTGTCAGTGTTATTGCACTATAGATGTTGATTTAACCAGTTTCAAACTGTTGAATATTTATGTGATTTCCGAGTTTTACCTATTATGAACTGACTGCTCTAGAAGACATTATTGTGGTTAAATCTTTGTTCATATCTTCAATTAATAGGTAAGGATAAAATAAATTCCTGGAAGTAATATAGCTGGGTCAGAGGTATGTACGTATTTCTAAGATGTTTGGTGCGTTTCTAATTTATTACTCCCATCAGCAGCGTATGAGAATATCTTTTTGTTTATACCCTGTGCCAATTTTTTCTCTGCTAATTTTTTCTTAGTTTACATGTCTTTGATTAATGATACTGAATAAGAAAATATTACATGTTTATAATCAAACATCTTAGAGAATAATCATGAATTGATATCTGTGGAGAGTGGGGAGGCCTGGCTGGCTGGACTGGCCACTTCCCTGAGGCCTTGGGGTGACATTATCTTGGTGCCCTTGCCAGTGTCCAAACTTATAAGCACAATTGTCAGTATACTGGGAGAGCAGTTTTATTTTCCAGGATTCATTTCTATCAAACATGGTCATAGGAATTATATATAAAACCACAATGCTGATTCATTAAGTGTCATCGAGTCTGAAGAGGTGCTTGGGCCGTCTTCTGACCATCCCTTCTCTCCTTGAAGGCCTGGCACATGGAAAGCTAGGTTTTACTGACAAGCTGGTGTGGGAAGCGAGGATCCAAGCAAGTTCAGTTACAGAGAGAGTTTCAGTACCTCGTGGCCCCAGCCTTGCAGAGCCCAAAATCTGTCATGTCATTCGATAGTGCAGCCCATCTCAGAAAATTGGGCATTTCCTCTAGTACCATCATACCTGAAAATTATACTGGTGAAAATAACTTTTCCTTTATCTTACACTAGATAAGTAGCAAGGTGTCCTCCTTCTTGCTTAGATGGACACCTCTAGCATTTGCCTCTAAAACTCTCCCTTTTTTAAGACTTCTTTTTTTTAAGATTTTTTTTTTATTGGGGAATTGGGGGAGGGATACAACATTGGGGAATCAGGAAAGGGGAACAGACAAGTTGCTGTGCTTTTGTTCTTCAGTCTAGTTGTGGAGGACATTGCTTCACTGGCCCATGTTGGTATTATCGTTGCGCTTTTCCTGGGTGAGGCAGTCACTCGCCGGCCACTAGACAACCTTTCACGGCAGCTCACAAAAGTGCACGCCAGCTGCCGGCCAGCCCCACTGCAGCCTATGCCGTCACCCACGACTCCCAGCAGCCCAGCTCCAGGTTGAGCTGTTGTTCACCATCTTAGCTGTAGAGGGCGCAGCATCACTGGCCCAAATGTGGGATCCAAACTGGGGCCCTGCTGCTCAGAGCTGGCGTCCCAAGCCAACTCTTAAACAACGCACCACTCAGCTGGCCCCTCTAAGACTTCTTGGCTGACCAGTTGCTCCTGGAGACTGAGACATTTTTCCTTTAGATATGTTAATATATTTAATAAGCATACTGTCTAGTCTCAGAGGCCTGGGAGCTATTTGGTCTCTTTAAGGGTATTTTGCATCTCTCCACTCTGATGTCTTGATTTCATAGCTTAACCCAGAGGACAATCAAGCTTTCCTGATTTCCTTGTTCTTGGAGTTGCCTCCACTACATTTATACTCAACAGCTGGCACTGTTGAGGCACCCTTGTGGGTAGAGAAGGAAAAAGAGAGA
This sequence comes from Hipposideros armiger, assembly GCF_001890085.2. Taxonomy (NCBI): domain Eukaryota; kingdom Metazoa; phylum Chordata; class Mammalia; order Chiroptera; family Hipposideridae; genus Hipposideros; species Hipposideros armiger. The sequence continues at coordinate 5,010,080 of NW_017731371.1, forward strand.
ACACACCATTCTTGGTTCTGTTTCCATAATCTCTTTTACAACTAAGTTTTGCTGCCAGGCACATACCACAGTCGCCATTTTTAACTGTTTCCAGTCACCAAAAGGAATTGAAACACAGGAATCGGTTATAATTTTAGTTAATTTTTGGTAGTCAGTTTACCTAGAGGACAAAAAAAGGATGGTTTTATGAAGATACCTGTATTTGAAAAAGTTTCTTGTAGGTAGCGGAGTAGCTCTTTCTGGAGCTCAAGTCCCATACTCTCATCTCCCCACCCCTGCTTCATCCTGCCCAAGATTATGCATTTCTGCCGAGCTCTCAGGCTGTGCAGAAGCAGCTGGTCCACAGAGCACAGTCTGAGTAACAAGCTGTGTGTCTAGAAGACAGACACATGTCATGAGGCAGGCAGGACTGAAATAGAGAGTGTAGGGAATAGCATGGTTATGAGCCTTTCCTAAGAATCTGGCTGGAAAAAAAATATGGATTAGAAAAATTTCCATAAAGAAAATATTACTAGACATGAAGAGGTTTGATTCCTTGATGAGGTTTTAATCTGATCATAAAATTAATTAAACTTTAAAATTCACTCATCCTTCAGGGTTGCTATTCTTCCCTAATTGATGTTTCATTACTTTTGATTTGGAGAAATAGGAATATTAATGAAGAAATGCCCAGATTAATGAAATAGTTTTAATGTGTGTGTGTGTACATTTATATGTATATATAGTACGTATGTAGTATGTGTGTATATGTGTGTTTGTATATGTTTTTTAAAATTGAGGTATAATTCACAAGTAACATTTTATTAGTTTCAGGTATAGAACATAAAGATTCGATTTTTGTATATATTGTGAAATGATCACCACAATAAGTCTAGTTAACATCCATTGCCACACATAATTACAAATTGTTTTTTCTTGTGATGAGAACTGTTAAGATTTCTCTCTTAGCAACTTTCAAATATACAATACAGTATTATTCACTGTAGTCTTGATGTTGTACGTTATATCCCCAGGGCTTACTTATTTTATAACTGGAAGTTTGTACCTTTTGACTATCTTTACGCATCACCTACCCCCTGCCTCTGGCAACCTTTAATCTGTTCCCTGTACCTATGAATTTTTGTTTGTTTTGTTTGTTTATTCTAGATTCCATTTAAGTCATATGTTTTTTATCTTGCTCTGATTTATTTCACTTAGCATAATGCCCTCAAGATCCATCCATGTTGTCACAAACGGCAAGATTTCATTCTTTTTTTATGGCTACATATTATTCATGAGAGAGAGAGGGAGAAAGAGGGAGAGAGGGAGGGGTGGGAGAGAGAGAGAGAGAGAGAGAGGTCTTCCTTATTTGTTCTATTGATGAACTCTAAAGTTGTTTCTATATCTTGGCTACCATAAAGAATGCTGCAGTAAACATAGGGGGTGCGAATATCTTTTTCAAATTAGTGTTTTTGTTTCCTTCAGATAAATACCCAGAAGGAGAATTGCTGGATCACATGGTAGTCCTATTTTTAATTTTTTTGAGGAACTTCTGTACTATTTTCCTTGGTGGCTGTACCAATTTACATTCCCACCAACAGGGCACTAGAATTCTAATAGGTGTGAGGTGATAGCTCCTTCTGGTTTTTTTTTTTTTGGGGGGGGGATGGGAACAGTGCTGGGGAATTGGAGGAAGGGGAACAGACAAGTTGCTGTCGTTTTGTTCTTCAGTCTAGTTGTGGAGGACGTTGCTTCAACTGGCCCAAGTTGGGACCATCATTGCGCTCTTCCCGGGCGAGGCAGATCAGTCACCGGCTTCTGGATGGCCGCTCACAGCGGCTGCTGGCCGCTCACGCTGGCTGCTGGCTACACACGGTAGCCCATGGGAACCCACTGCAGCAGGGGCTGCAACCTACACGGTCGCCGCAGGGCAGCCCAGCTCCAGGTTGAGCTGTTGTTCAGCATCTTAGCTGTGGAGGGCAGTGTCACTGGCCCCCATATGTGGGATCCGAACCGGGGCCCTCTGGCGTCCCAAGCCAGTTCTTAACCATCGTGCCACTTGGCCGGCCCTTCTTCTGGTTTTGATTTGCATTTCCCTTATTATTAGTGATGATGAGCACCTTTTCGTGTATCTGTATGTCTTCTTTGGAAAATTATCTATTCAGATCTTCTGCCCATTTTTAAATTGCATTGTTTGATTTTTTTTTTTTTGCTATTGAGTTGTATGAGTTCTTTATATATTTATTAACCCTTTATCAGATACATGATTTGCAAATATTTTTTCTCTTTAGTAAGTTGCCTTTTCATCTTGGTTTTTTTTTTTTTTTCATGTGGGAGTCACACCGGCAACCTAGCTGTTAAGAGCACAGGCTCTATCCACCTAGCCATACGGGCGGCAGCTCAGCTCAAGGTGCTGAGTTCAGTCCCAGCCAAGGTTTGTCATTAAGAGCACATGCTCTCACCAGCTGAGCCATCCTGCCACCTGTTGGCAGCTCAGTGGCAGCTCAGCTTGGGTGCAGCTTGGGCGAAGCTCACTGGCCCATGTGGAAATCGAACCAACGACCCTGTTGCTCAGAGCTCGTGCTCTTAAGCAAACTCTTAACCAACTGAGCCTCTCGGCCGGCCTGCCTTTTCATCTTGTTGATGGCTCTCTTGCTATGCAGAAGCTTTTTAGTTTGATGGAGTCCCACTTGTTTATTTTTGCTTTTGTTGCCTTTGTTTTTTGTGTCAAGTCAAAACAGTTATTGCCAAGATTGATGTCAAGGAGCTTAATGCCTATGTTTTCTTCCAGGGGTTTTATGGTTTCAAGTCTTACATTCAAACTGTTATCCACTGTAAGTTCATTTTTTTGTATGGTATAAGGTAGGGGTTCAGTTTTATTTTTTTGCATGTTGCCGTCCATTTTTCCCAACACCATTTATTGAAGAGACTATCCTTTCCCCACTGTATGTTTTTGGCTCCTTTGTTGTAAATTAATTGACCATACATGCTTGAGTATATTTCTGGGCTTTTATTCTGTTCCATTAATCTATGTGTCTGTTTTAATGCCAGTATCATTCTGCTTTGATTGCTTTAGCTGTGTGATATAGTTTGAAATCAGGAAGTACGATGCCTCCATCTTTGTTCTTCTTTGCAAAGATTGCTTTGACTACTGGGGGTCTTTTGTGGTTCGATACACATTTTAGGATTATTTGTTCTATTTCTGTGAAACATGATATTGGAATTTTAATAGGGATTACACTGAATCTGCAGATAGCTTTGGGTAGTATGGACAGTTTAACATCAGTTCTTCCTATTCATAACATGGAATATGTTTCCATTTATTTGTGTCTTCTTCCGTTTCTTTTGTCAATGTCTTATAGTTTCCAGTGCACAGGTTTTTCACTACCTTGGTTCAGTTTATTCTTAGGCATTTTATTCTTTTTGATGCAATTGTAAATGAATTTTTTCTTATTTTCTTTTCCTGATTATTTTTTATTAGAGTTAATAATTAATTTTTGGTTTACTGAAGTTATAAGTCCAAAAGCTTTGTTGTTTCTTAAGCTAAATTCTGCTTACAGATGTTTTATTCATTAATCTCACAATATTTAACAAATATGTTAAAGGGCCTTTGACTAATGTTTTACAAATGTAAACACCAGCAAGTTTTTAAAATGGAATTGGTATATTTAATAAATTCAATTTTCATTTTTAGTAATCTATTAATAGCTGCCAGCCTGACAGACTGTCCTATGTGCTTAAATACTTTTTGTAACTCTAGTAAGTTCAACTTATAAGGTAAAATCTTAAGTTCTTAAATGTTGTAATATTATATTTGTAAGATTTCAACTTTAAAATAACATTTCTAATCAGTATTCCACTATTCATTTAAAAAATGAAATTAGAAGGCTGACTTCTTATTGTAAAAGGCCACATTCTTTTAAATATTGCAGATATCTTCTTAAATCTAAAATTATAAGCAATATAGATTTTGACTCTTTTACACATTTCTTATTAAATTTAAAATATGGAGCCAGCTGAGTGGTGCATTGGTTAAGAACTGGCTTGGGATGCCAGAGGGCCCTGGTTTGGATCCCACATATGAGGGCCAGTGATACTGCCCTCCACAGCTAAGATGCTGAACAACAGCTCAACCTGGAGCTGGGCTGCCGTGAGTCCCGGGCGACGGCGAAGGCTGCATCCCCTGCTGCAGTGAGTTGCCATGGGCTACCGTATGTAGCCAGCAGCCAGCGTGAGTGGCCAGCAGCCACCGTGAGCGGCTGTTCAGAGGCCGGCGACTGATCTGCCTCACCCGGGAAGAGCGCAATGATGGTGCCAACTTGGGCCAGTGAAGCAACATCCTCCACAACTAGACTGAAGAGCAAAACAACAGCAACTTGTCTGTTCCCCTTCCTCCAATTCCCCAATAAAATCTTTAAAAAAAAAAATTAAAATATGCACAAGGCTAAAAGATCATTAACCTCTAAGCAAATTTTTGTCATCTCAGGTTTTTTGGTTTACTTTTAAGTGAAATTTTGGTGGTCTGTTTTCAGTTTGCTTAAGTTATTTATTTATCTATTTATTTATTTTTAAATTATGGTAAAAATATACATAACATAAAATTTACCATCTGAATCATTTTTAAGTTTGCAGTCCAGTGGTGTTAAATATATTCCCATTGTTGTGCAATGGACCTCTAGACTTTATCTTTCAAAACTGAAACTCTATACCCATTAAATCTTAATTCCCCTTCTTTCCTTCCTTCAGTCCTTGGCAACCAACCACCTTTTACTTCTACTTTCTGTTTCTAGGATTTTGACTACTTTAGATACTTCGTATTTAGATTTTGACTACTTTAGGAATCATAAAGTATTTGTCCTTTTATGACGGACTTATTACAGTTAGTATAATATCCTTAACCTCATTCATGTTGTAGCCTGTGACAGGATTTCTTTTTCAGGGCTACATAATGTTCTTTTGTATTGTTTTCTGAAGTTTTTTAGATAGCAGAGAACATGGCCCTTGGTTACAACCTTAATGGAACATACTGAGCCCATTGTCTGTTTTATATGTTGTTTGCTGTGTCCCTGAGATTTCAACATATTATGTTCTAGTGCCATTTGTGTTTCAGTTTCAATGACAGGAACAGGCTGGCAGATAAAGTGAGACTGATTGGTTTCTCAGAGGGCCACAGAAATGCTGATTAGAAACAACAGGTGGCAGTGGAGAGCATGCAGGCTGATTTCCGTGCTGGTAAAGGAGACCGTCTGAGGCTGAGACTTGAATAGCCAATGCCCGGGTCCAATCAGCTGAAGGCTCAGGCCCTTTCAGTCCCTCCCCTTACCCTCACCAATGTCACCCCAAAGTTCCAGAGGCCCCCCCAGCCCCCAAGACCTCAACAGTTTGCAGCTCCAGGGATGGTTTGGAGCCAGGGCGCCTCCTATCTTCTCCCATGGCCCCCCACTCTGAGCACTAAGGAGAGGGGAGTAATCTCTGGTCCTCTGGCAGTGAAGGGAGTTAGGCAACCCGATTTGACATGTGATGCTCTGGTCCATAGGATGGAGTTGAGACCCAGACTCGTGACCTCCACTGTACTGTAGCTGTGGAGTAAATGAGCGTTTGAGGCTGCCTAGATATAGAACCATTATCTACAACATCAGAACTCCAGGAAAATGTGTTTGCAGGTACACACAACTGATTTCCAAACACAGCTTTGGAACCCAACCTATTAGCAAGTGCAGATTGCCTATAGATTTGGTTTCATGGGACTAGGGAAAGCGGCAGCAGAGGAGGAAGCTGGCATCTCCCCCTCTGTGGGAAGGATTGGCTGAACCGGAGATACGGCTGGCCATGCATTCTCACTGTGATATCCTTGGCTTCACCGTGGCTGATGGGAGAGAAAGTAGATCATTTTAATCAAGGCTACTTGCAGCAGAATCATGAATGGACCAGGGGCATGCCAGGGGTCCCTTCTCTAGTCCTGCTTCTGTGTCTTTGCCCAGATGTCCACAGTCTTCTCCTGCTGGATGCTATGGCAAAGGAAGGGAACATTTGTGGTTGACTTAGCTCTGTTACCTCATTTTTGTCAGGTGGAGGAATCAAATGCTAACTTGACATTAAAGCTGTAATGGGGGTGTTGCAGGCAATGTGTCTTGCAAGGAAGACATTGGAGAGTTTGGGACTGGCACACCCATTCGATTGCCTTGCAGGCTAGCTCTGATGATAGACCGGTTCCCATGGATGTGTCCTGCCTGTCTTTGGCACTCGTTAAGAGAACTTGGGAACTGTAAGTAAGACGCCCGAGCTCCCACACACTGGACTGTATATGATTTCCTGTGCTTCGCAGAGAGGAGTGTGACAATTGATTACCATAGCAGTGAATGAATATTCACAGCTGATTTTTAACTCGGCCAGTATGATGAAAAACTGAACTGGCTGCCGGCAAATAAGGGACTAGAACTGTGGTTGGTGTTTATATAAAAATAATTCCTGCAGATAAACTTTACTCTTGTTTGACTGTCATGCTTCAGTGAGCAAGGCATATTAAGCCCAAATTTTGGGTTAATTAATTATGCAGCTCACTTACCCAGGGGTGTTTTCCTTCCAGGAGACAGATATACCACACAGCACCTTAGGGGGCCACATTAGATTATTTGTCATATAACCCATACACTTACCCCTATTTCTTCTTTTTGTTTTGGAACACTGCTGTATTACACTGGAATTAACCGAAAGCTTCTGTTTTGGGAGAGAGGGTACCATCTCTTGGAAGCAGCTACCTGGAACACTGTGTTTAGAAGGGTTCTGAGGCCATGCCTATGCTGAGAGACAGAATAGAGTGACCTATTAGTAGTTTCTGTCATGGTCTTTGGGTGGCCCAAGTGCCCCACACTTCCCATCCCTGTATTAAACTCTGTCTGACATCCTATAGCATGTGGAACCTCTTGAGTCATAGAGATACCGACTGTGGTTCCTGAATCACGCACGTGGCTGTGGGCTCCTGTTATATCTAGCTTCTCCGTTTCACTGTGAAGTCCTGTGTACTTGATCCTGCTATTGTTCCCAGGAAAATGAGCTTCCTCTTTGTGAGCTGTAATATTTGCCAAGCTACATCAGTTTTATTTTGTCAGAAATCTCGATTTGGAATGAAAAAAGATTTCAACAGCCACATTTTCTCCCCGGGTCAGTATAGGAGGGGCATTGCCAGCTTGGGCCAATCAGCCAAACGGGCAAGGCTTTGGGGAGGGGCTGTGCTGCAAGCACTTGTTTCCTCCACCTAGAGATGATGGACGCACACATTTAGTTCTGTGTCCAGGCTCCATGTCATTTTGATCTTTGGCTGCTGAAAGGTCTGGGGCAGAGATTTTTCAGGATGCAAAGAGCTGGAGTGTAGGACCAGAGACATGTTTGCGGCTGTGAAGATTCAGATTGCGTGTATGGGCAAGCGGGGCTTCTGGGGGAATTTATAGGAATGCAGTGAGGGCTCAGGGAGGGGAGCATCACCTCGCTGAAGCTGAGGGCAATTGGAGTTTGCTGCTCTAGATTTGTTTGACTCTCACAGGCTTGTTTCATAATAAAGTTGTGATCTTGTTACATACTTTTGAACCACCTCAGGGTATAGACTCTTAAGCAGACCCTTTTGAGTACAGATAAAACTAAGATAATTCTGTTAGGCTAGCCAAAGACACCCTGACTGACAGCATTCAGATGGTGTGTCCCTAAGTACATGTCCCTGTGATGCCCTTTCTGCCACTGGCAGTGGATTTTTTCATGTTTCCATAGGGACCCTGTATTCTGTTGCTATGGAGCCCGACTTGGTTCAGAGGCACCTACCAGTAAATACTGGGACAGGCCCTTTGTCCACATGCTGCACCAGCAGAAATGCCCATTTTCCCACATATCTACTGGAACCAAAACGTCTATTTTCCAGTTTGGGTCATTGGTCTGCTAGCAGCAAAGATAGTACAGTTGATAAACAATGCATGAAGCCTGTGTTGTCTTACTGATTGCCAGTGTGTGCTCACTAGTTAGGGTTTTATAAACAGAAACCATGAATTTAGTAATAGTTAAAAACACTATAAATTCAAGCTAGCCTTGGTCTAAACAGGTGGAAATCATGCCTCTGTCTAAACAGATTGAAATCACATCTGCTACCTGTTTTTTGCCTAAGAAAGCCTGAATTTAGAGTTCCATGGATGGAGGACCAAAGGGAAACAATGAAAAAAATCCCTGTCTTATCTGTAAAAAAGGAGTTCCTGTAATCGCAGTCTTCACAGGACAGGTAGAATTTTTACAGGCTTAATAATTTATGCAGCCTCCTGACAAGGATAGAGAATAGCTAATATAAAATCTCAGAACGGAGAAGCAATTTTCATTGCACAATAGTTCAAGTCTTTTCAGAGCCAAGTAATTTAAAATTAATGGAAAAACACATTTTAATCTAAGTGACCTACCACAAAACATTGACATGACCAGGTGGTGACAGAACTTGCAGTTTTTAGTCTGGGATAGCGACTGTTCGCACTTTTACAGATAATCCCGTGGCAAACCTAGTACATCCCTCTGGGCCACACACAGAGATGCTCGAGGGAGAGGGAGACCAATGCGGATACAAGCGAAGTAGCACTGACACTGCTCTTTTCTTAAGCAGCAGTAATAGCCCAAGTTCTAGATGTAGTTTTTTTTTTTTTCTTGATGAGTCATTCTTTAAAAAGGTTTGAAAGAAATCAGCTAGAGCTCCGAGAGAGCCACCACATAGAAAAGCAGTCTTCTTAGTTAGGTCACAGAGAGCAGCACGAAGGTGGGCCTCCCTGGCCAGCTGGGCACAGTGGAAAGGCAAAGATCGTTATGGCAAGTCTGAAGATATGGCAGCCAAAATGATGTTTAAGCCTAAAAGCAACAACTTAGTTCATTTATTGTACTTAGCGTGTAATTGAAGGACAGAAAAGGAAGTGTGTCACCTCAAATGAAATCTATCTGTTGATCTGGGGAGAGGAACAGTTTTCCAGAAACTTGGACCCTAGCATTATCTGTTGTTGCATGCCCCCATGGTGAGCTACTCAGTACTCGTACTGCAGAGTTCACTGTTGCATTATCCAGTAAGACGGGAACTGCCTGGTGCTAGTTCCCTTTTCTCAAAGATTTACTTTAGTCTGTTAAAGGCTCTGGGAATGCTTGGAGTAAAGGTATGTCTCAAACTTATTTGACCATCAAATTCCCTACTCCCCCAACCCCTGTCTTTTTTTTTCAAGAAATTGGTGGAATACTTTTTAGAGTTTCCTTTGGAGAACAATGCTTTAAGGGATTCAGTTTGCTTTTCTATAACTTTAGACTGGTAATTGTAAATATTTCACTTTATCAGAGACTTTTGGATCTGTCATTACTTGTTTTTTTCAGCTTTATTAAGATATAATTGACATACAACATTGTACAAGTTTAAGGTATAAACTGTGATGATTTGATACACTTACATGTTACAAAATGATTACTAGAATTCATGAGACTCACCTTATTAAACGATACTTGCTTTATTACAGCACTCTGGAACCGAACCCACAATATCTCTGAGGTATGCCTGTGTACCACATTTTCTTTATCCACTCGTCAGCCAAAGGACATTAGGTTGTCTCCATATATCTTGGCCATTATGAATACTGCTACAATGAACAGGCGAGGGCAGATATCTTTTTGATCTCTTGATTTCACTTCCTTTGGATCTATACCCAGAAGTGGGATTGTTGGATCATATGGCAGTTCTATTTTTAATCTTTTGAGAAGTTGCCATACCGTTTTCCATTGTGGTTGTACCAGCTTACATTCCTTCCAACAGTTTACAGAGGTTCCCTTTTCTCTACATCCTCACCAACACTTACCTATTGTCTTTTTGACAACAGCCAGCCATTCTAACAGGTATGAGGTGGTGTCTCCTTGTGGGTTTGATTTGTGTTTCTCTGATGACTAGTGATGTTGAGCATCTTTTCATGTACCTGTTGGACATCTGTATGTCTTCTTTGGAAAAATGTCCATTCAGATCGTCTGCCCATTTTTTAATTGCATTGTTTATTTTTTTGCTATTGAGTTGTATGAGTTCTTTATATATGTTGGATATTAACCCTTTGTCAGATACATGGTTTGCAAATATTTTCTCCCATTTGGTAGATTTACTTTTCATTTCATTGATTGCTTCTTTTGCTGTGAAGTTCTTTAGCTTGATATAATCTGCCTTTTGTTTTGTCTTTTGTTGCTTGTGATTTTGGTTTCATATCAAAAAAAAAATCACTGCCAAGATCAAAGTCAAGGAGTTTTTCTCTATGTTTTCTTCTAGGAGTTTTATGTTTACGTCTTAATCCATTTTGAGTTAATCTTTGTGTGTACTGTTAGATAGGGGTTCAATTTATTTTTCTGCATGTGATTATCCAGTTCTCCCAATACCATTTATTGAAGAGCCTATCCTTTTTCCATTGAGTATTCTAGGCTCTCTCATCAAATATTAGTTGACCACATATGCAAGAGTTTATTTATGGACTTTTCAACTCTGTTCCCTTGGTCTATGTGTCTATTTTTATATCATTGCCATACTGTTTTGATTCTGATAGTTATGTAATATAGTATGAAATCAGTAAGTTTGTTCTTTTTTCAAGATTGCTTTGGCTATTTGGGGTCTTTTGTGGTTTCATACACATTTTAGGATTGTTTTTTCTATTTCTGTGTAAAAAACCATTGGAATTTTGATTGGAGCATTGGGTCTGCACATGGTTTTGGGTGGTATATATATTTAAACAATATTAGTATTTCTGATCTATGAACATAGGATATCTTTCCATTTATTTCTGTTTTCTTTAACTTCTTTCATTAAAATCTTGTAGTTTTCAATGTACAGGTCTTTCACCTCCTTGGTTAAATTTATTCCTAAGTATTTTATTGTTTTTTAATCTATTGGGAATGGAACTGTTTTCTTTATCAGATATTTTGTTGTTAATGTATAGAAATGTAACTGATTTCTGTATATTGATTTTTGTATCCTGCAACTTTATTAAATTCATTGATTAGTTATAATAGTTTTTGGAGAGTCTTCAGGATTTTCTATATATAAGATCATTTTATCTGCAAACAGAGACAATTTTATGACTTCCTTTGTGATTTTGATGACTTTTGTGTCTTCTTCTTACCTGAGTTTGTTTGATGACTTATGAGCCTCATGAATTTAAATATCCAAATCTCCCCATTATTTCTTTAAATAAGCCTTCTGCCCCCTACTCCCTCTCTTTTCTTTCAAGGATTCCAGTAATTCATGGATTGCTTCTTTTGATGATATCCCAATAATCATGTAGGCTTTCTTCACCATTTTTTATTTGTTCTTCCCTAACTGGATAATTTCAAAATATCTGTCTTCTACTTCATTGATTCTTTTTTTTGCTTGATCCATTCTTCTGTTGATGCTTTCTATTCCAGTTTTTTATTTCATTCATTAGATTCTTCAGATCCAGAATTTCTCTTTGGTTCTTTTTTATGATTTCTATCTCTTTGTTAAACCTCTCATTTTGTTCATGTATTGTTTTCCTGATCTTGTTGAATTGTCTTTCTGTGTTTTGCTGTAGTTCATTGAGCTTTCTTAAAACAGCTATTTTGAATTCTTTTTCTTTTTTTTAGATTTTTATTGGGGTTTGGGGGAAGGGGAACAGTGTTGGGGAATTGGGGAAGGGGAACAAGTTGTTGTTCTTCAGTCTTCGTTGTGGAGGGTGCCAGTCGCCATCTGGTTTCCCGTTGGCAGCTCGAGGCCTCTAAGCTCAAGGTGCTGTGTTCAGTCTTAGTTGCGGGTGAGCGTAGCCACAATCCCATGTGGGAGTCGAACCCAGCAGCCTTGTTGTTAAGAGCGCACGGTCTATCCACTGAGCCATCCGGGCGGCAGCTCAGCTCAAGGTGCCGAGTCCAGTCTTAGTTGCAGGTGGGCGTAGCCCACCATTGAACAGGCAATCTTGTTACACCAGCTGAGCCACCCTGCCACCTTTTGACAGCTCAGTGACAGCTCAGCTCGGGTACAGCATCACAGGCCCATGTGGGAATCGAACCGGCGGCCCTGTTGCTCAGAGTTCGTGCTCTTCAGCCAACTCAACCAACTGAGCCACTCGACCAGCCCCTATTTTGAATTCTTAATCAGGTAAATCGTAGATCTCCATGTCTTTGAGGTTGGTTACTGGAAGATTATTGTGTTTTGTTGGTGGCATCATATTTCCTCGATATTTAATATTCCTTGAAGTTTTGCACTACTGTCTTCACATTTTCAGTAGCAGTCACCTCCTTCAGTCTTTACTGGCACTGGGAGATAAATACCTTGTGTCAGCCATGCTGGGGATTCTGAGGCTTTCTCAAACCTGTTGATAAGCCTGTTCCACATTTTTTTCCCCCTCTTGTGGCAGAATTCTTAAACTTGTATGCCTTCTCTGCATCCTGCAACACACCAGGGCAGGTGCTGACAGCCTCGTTTGCTTTCCCAAGGGTGGAGCTAAAGCTCAAGTTTGTGGTCTTACCCTGGCCCACAGATTGGAGCTGGCTTTCTGCATTTTGTCACTAGCCATCTGCACAGAGAGCTAGAAACAGAGTGAAGGTGCATGGGTGAGGTGCATGGACCATTGGGAGTGTCCATTGGCCAGTTGGGGTTTATCTGCAGGCTAGGTATCCTCTGTGGCATATGGGTGGGGGGCATCTTGATGGACTCTATAGCACAATAGGATCCATGTTCCTTTAATGTCCTCTGAGATTCCTCTTTGCTGCTCTCCTAGCTTCTTCATTTTCCCCAGTCATGAAGCTCACAACTCCATACCCTGGATGTGGCAAGAGAGAAATGGACTCTGTGACAAAGTCCTACACAACTAGGGAAGTTGTGCTCTTACATGCTCTCACTTTTCCCTGCATGAGAAATCACAGGTCAAGAAGACACTGAGCTGTGCTGCCTTGGGGGAGGGGTGATGTGGGTAAAATCTAATTTTTCCTCTTATCCTCTTCAGTGTGTCCAAACTTGTGTTTTTCTCTTTCTTTTTCTTTGTTCTTTCCTTTTTTTGCTCCAATGATGTGCTGGAGCTTCTCTGCTGGAATTCTGGACTTTCACAAAGACTCTGTCATCCACGAGTGATTGTCTTAAGACAGTGTTCTCCAGGGACTACTGGACTGTCACCAAAATGGACTGGAGACAGTTCAGAGGCCACTGCAGGGTCCACAGCTGGGACCGTGATGCCTGTTACCTGATGTATGAGGGGAAAGTCTCCTTCCTGGTCCCCTGGAAAAATGGTGCTGGATCCCCTACCTCCCTCAAAGGCATTTTTGCCTGTGAACGGATGCTGAGTTCTTGTTGTTGAGGGGAGATACCATGATGGATGTCTTTTTCAGGCATGTTGCTAATGTCATTCCTCTTTAATTTCTTCTAAGGACAATTATATTGTCTGTTTCACAACTCCAGAACTGGACATTTTTAGTTGAATCATGACAGAATAGAGAAGACACTTCCTTCCCCTCACCATGGCATAGAAGATGAACCCATTTACTGGCTTCACCGGTTGGGTTCAACAGTGGCCTGTCCTGTCCTCCAAGTTTTGAACTATTATTAACAGAGACATTGCATGACAGTTGTTCACCAAAAGTA
>NW_017731371.1:5025398-5032474 GCF_001890085.2 Hipposideros armiger
GAAGGTATCCTCCTGGTTCATTCGCTAATCTGAATGCTCATGATTTTGAAATCCTTCTCAAATTGAATCAGTTTGCAGTTGTATCATCAGACCAGTAATAGGCTGAGTTTTTAGGAATTTGTGCTTAGCAAAGCTAGTTTATTCCAGTGCTTACTAACTTTTCTGAAACTATGGTCCATTAGGATCCTATTACTTCCATTACTTAAATCTGATTTAACCTAAAGAGACACAATGTGAAGAGTCGTGGCCAAAATAGATAATGCCTATATATGTGTGGAATTAAGCTAAAACCTTTTTTCCACTTTCAAATAAATGAATAGGATTACGTGCCCCCACAGATGGTATTTCAATCCCTTGTGTGGGATCCATTACAATAGTCTATTTCAACACAAAGTGTTTTTCTGTGTAAGTCATTCACTTTGTGGAGGAAATGCTTAGTGGAACATTGCATTGTGAGTTTTACTATTAGTACTTCCTCAAATAGCTTTCTTGGGAGGGTCTAAAGCCAATACTTTCATAAGCATTTAGAGAACCCATCTATCAATGACCACACACTCTTACTGAAATTTCAAAGTTTGTACAGTATTTTAGTGTTAGCTCAGATTTTTTTTAAACTTGCCCTCTTTTGTATCTGAGAAGTCTGTTTGCCCCTCCCTCGAAGTTTTTCTCACACTCTAGTTTTTGTTTTGTTTTGTTTTAATAGCTTTACTCATTGACATAAAATAACTGTACAAATTTAAGTGTACAATTTGATAGGTATGGCGTATGTATACAGCCATGAAACCGTCACCACAGTTATGATAGTGAGCCTATTCATCACATACAAACTTTTTTTCACACCCCTTTGTAGTTCCTCCCCTCCACTCCTATCTGCCCCCCACTTTCTGCAGGTAACCACTGATTTGCTTTCTTTCACCCCAGGTTCGTCTGTATTTTCTAGAGCTTTATATAAGTGGAATCATACAGTATGTTCTCTTTTATGTCTGATCTCTTTCGTTCAGAATAATCATCTTGGAATTCATCCATTTGGTCTGGATCATTAGTTCATTCCTTTTTTATTGCTGAGTAGTATTCTATTGTATGAATATAGCACAATTTATGTATCCTTTCATGTGTTTATGGACATTTGGATTGTTTCCAGTTTTTGGCAATTACAAAAAAGCTGCTCTGACAACTCGTCTGTACAAGTCTTTATTTGGACATACACTCTTATTTCTCTTGTGTATACCTAGGATTAGAATGACTAAATTATTTGGTTCATGTACACAAGTGTTTAGAGGTGCTTTTTTGTAATAACCAAACTGGAAACAATCTAAATGTCCATGAATATTTTTTGGAAACTGCCAAACTTTTTCAAAGTAGTTGTCCATTTTATTTCTTGCTTAGCAATGTATGCACATATTTCAGATCCTTGTCAACACTTGATATGGTCGGTGTTTTTAATTTCAGTCATTTGAATAGATATGTAGTATTTATTATCTTATGATAGTTTTAATTTTCACTCTTCTGGTGACTGATGACATTGAACGTGTTTTCATGAGCTTATTTGCCTTTGGTACATCTTCTTTGGTGAAGTGTTTAAACCTTTTGCCCATTTCTTTATTTGTAATTGAGCTTCTTTTTCTTCTTCTTTAAATTTGGTATTCTGTACATATTCTGGATACAAGTTCTTGATCAGGTAATATTTTAAAAAAATGTTTCTTCCATTCTGTAACTGATCTTTTCATTCTCTTAATGGTGTTTTTTGAAGAGTAGAAGTTTTTAATTTTGATGGACAAATTTATTAATATGTTCTTTTGCAGGTTGTGTTTTTGGTGTGGATCTAAGAAATCTTTGCCCAACTCAAGGTCACAAAGGTTTTTCTGTTCTATGTTTTCTTCTAGAGGTTTTATATTTTTTAGGTTTTACATTTAAGTCTATGATTCATTTTGAGTTAAATTTTTGTATATGATATGAGATTATATATCTATATTTATTTATTTACATGTGGATATTCAGTTCTTCACTGAATTGCCTTTGTGCCTCTGTCAAAAGATAATTGTCCATTTATTTGTAGATTTATTTCTGGAATCTCTATTATGTTTCATTGACCTATTTGTCTATATGTACACCAATGTCACACTTTCTTGATTGCTGTAGCTTTATAAGTCTTTAAATGAAGTAGCATTAGTCCTCCAACTTTGTGTTTCTTTTACAAAGTTGTTTTGGCTATTGCCTGTATTTTGCATTTACATATACATTTTAAACTCTGATTATCAATTTCTACCAAAAAAAAGCTGCTGGGGTTTTGATTGGTATTGTACTGAATCCATAGATCTATTGGGGTGGAAATTGATATCTTAATAATATTGAGTCATCTGACTCATAAACAAAATCTATCTCTCTAGAGAGACTATCTATATTTTGCTGTTGTTGGGTGGAGTGTTCTATAAGCATCAGGTAGGTCAAATTGGTTGATAGTTTTGTTCAGTTCTTTAATTTTTCTGAGCAATGTTATTAGTTCTTAGTATATAGGTCTTTCACCTTTTTGGTCAGATTTATCCCTAAGTATTTCATATTTTTGGTGCTATTTTAAATGGCTTTAAAATTTTCAATTTCTGATTGTTTGTTTCTAGTATATAGAACTATAATAAACTTTTTGTATATCGGTTTTTATCTGAAACCTTGTTAAACTCTCATTTCTTTTTGTAGATTTCATTATACTTATTATATACATGCATATATTTACATAATTTGTAAATTCCCAATCTGGATAGTTTTTATTTCTTTTTTCTTGCCTTATTACATTTGCTAGAACCTCTAGTGCAATACTGGATAGAAATTATAAGAGTAGACATCCTTGTCTTGTTCTTAATCTTATGGGGAAAGCATTTATTCATTTATACTATTTGGTGTAATATTTGTAGTAGGATTTTCATATTTGCCTTCATCAGGATGAGGAAGTTCCTTTTTGGTTCTAGTTTGTAGAGAATTTTTATCAAGAATGGATGCTGGATTTGGCCAAATGCTTTTTTGGCATTGGCATTTTTTGAGATCATAATTTTCTGCTATTTTGGATATATCTATATCTATATCTATATATATATAGATAGATAGATAGATAGATAGATAGATAGATAGATAGATAGATATAATTTAGGAACTGATATCTCCAATAAAGGAAATGTATTAGTTATACACACTTGGGGTTTATTGTCTTTATGTAATGAGAAGTCTGGAAGTGGGTGGTGTATGGCATTCATTAATCCATACAAGGAATTTAGAGCAAGGTGTCCCATGATTCTCTGGGCCCTTCCCTCAGATTGCCTGATAGTATTTGCAGATTCAGACATTTTGTCCACACACTAGGCATCAGGAAGGAGAAAGAGAAGGGAAATCTCACTTACCATTAAGTCTGTCCCCCATACTGTTTTCCACATGGACACTTAAACCAGAAAGAGGGCTGGGAAATGTAGTTTATTGCTGGTCACATTACTGTACCCGGTGAAAGTGGGATTCTGGTAATAAGGGTGGAGGGAAGAATACACATTTGTTATACAATTAGTGATGTCTGCCAAAGAAACTGCTAGTAGTCGCTCTTAGGACTTGTCTTTAAGAGTCGTGAAAGCCCTATAAGGAATGGAGGGACAGGAGCTTTAGATCGGGATTTTTTTTTCATTACATTTACTAGGTGCAAATTACAGGCTCCCAGTGTTCTTTCACTATTCATGTCTGATCAGCCATTTATGCAGGTTCCATATGTGAACCACTGGTGGCAATGGGGCGAGAGCCTCTGACTCCAAGCAGTGGGTTATGCAACTTTGGGGATGGAAGGAGCATGGAGTAGGAGGCAGCTGTTGTTGGCCACTCTTTTCTGCAACTTTATTACAAAGGTGTCCACTTTTTCAGTTCAGACGTTCTCTCTTTCATGAGACCCACTTTGATCTCACTCCAGTTGGAATTAATTGCTCTTTCCACAGCTTAAAAAATCCACAATATTTTAAAAGACAGCTTTATTAGGATATAATTCATATACCTTAGCTTTTAATCATTTACAGTGTACGCTTCAGTGGTGGTTTCAAATATTCACAGAGTTGTGCAAAGATCACGCAATTCCATCACCTCAGAAAAACCCTGTACTCATTAGCCATCAACCCACATTCACCCCTAATCCCTCCCAGTCCTAGACAACCACTAATATTTCTGTCTCTATAGATTAGCCTATATGGACATTTCATATAAATGGAATCCTTAAACGTGTTCTCACAGTATGTTGTTCATATCTCTGTTATTACCTCTGTATTCTGTTCTGTGTTTATTGGGTTTGAGGGGCCCATGTGTGACTTCCTTTGCAGACTAAGAGTTCCTGATCTGCCATCTTTGTATCCACAGTAGTGCCTAGCAATGTGTCCGCTATATCAGTGACTATTAAATTGAAGGAAAAGAGAATTCCCTTCCCTTTTATAAACAAACACAATAAGGTAGGCTGCAATGTAATGTTTGACAATATGAAAACAAAATTATTTCTGTCTGTACTTGAACATTGTAGTAGCAATTAGACTTTGTAAAGGCTTTGCATATAATTGGCCTCAAACAAAGTATGGAGTGGATAAAGTTTATCTTGGAAGTCAACCCTCTGCTTTCTCTCTCTTCTTCATTTGAATCTTCTAACTTCTGACCCCTAACCATCTAGTATACCTGCCCTAGTTTCTGACCCAAAACAACCTCTACCATCCTTTTTACCCCTGCCCCCACCCATTAAAACTCAACATAAGTTTTGTTCCACTGGGAGTCAGGCACCAGGTTTAATCCTACTTTTGCCTCTGACACCAGCTATGCATATTAGGAAAATCATTCAATTTTTCAAGTTTCAGTTTCCTTGCCTGAAAAATGTGGGGATGACGTTCAGTAGCGGTATCTTTAACTCTAAAAATCTATGTTCCTTAATAGCAATTCAGAATAAGTGAGCAAAAACAAGATTTGTGACTTAATGTTTTTTATTCGTAAGAGCAGAATAAAAGGAACTTCTGAGGGAAGATGGATTAGCTGGAAGGTTTGTGTTTCTATTGAAGTTATTTTCAAGAGATACTTTACTCATGGAAGCATTTTTCAAATTCATTTAAATGAATTGGTTATCTTATGTCCTTTAGGACAAAAGTAGGTTTGGGTTTAGGGACATAATTGGTTTATAAAGGAGCCTTTTGTCTGCACACTCTTATTTTCACCTTTTTGTCATACCCTAGGTATAAGTCAAAAGAGAAATGTACGTGGCAGAAGAGAAAACAATTGAGTATAGTTAGTGGCTCTCAGTATTAAAGCCAAGTATTTTCAAGCAAAAGGAATGAGGTCTGTGGCACTGGTAATGGGATTTAAATGGATTTAGGAACTAAGGCTGTCAGAGGAGCATAATTGGAAAAGATTCCAGGGTCATCATGTCAGTCCTCACCTGTTCATCAGGCAGACAGGCTGTCCACAGCTTTCACTTTAAAAACATGGTATATTCTTCTCATCAGTGTCCCTTGCTTTTTATTTCTTGAGGGCAAGGATGCTTTGGCTGCCCCTTGCAACTTGATGTGTCTACAGCAGTGTATTTTTTTGGGTCCAGCAATTCAGCTTACATCTGGTCTCTAAAAAAGCCTACTGAAAACTCAACTATGGTCATGATTTTCTTAGAGATGAGAGAAATAAACCATATTGGACATACCATCTTTGCTAGCTTTTCCTGGTTTAAACTGCCCTTTTAAAAATAAGAAGAAAGGGCCTGAACAAGAAATAAAATGATGGTGCCCATTGATGTGAGAGCCACACTCATCATAGGTCTTTTGCGTCCGTCCTTGACATAAAAGCTATTGAACATTTGCTAAGGAGGAGCTCAGTTCGCTTTCTCTTTTCTGGGTCACTTCGGGATTGTCTACAAGACAAATTCATGTCTTTAGCCTACCTTGGTTTCTCACGTGGAGTTTTAGTCATGGAAGCTCAACAGTAGATGGCACCTGAAGTTGAAGGAGGACAGATGAGGCTGGGGTGGGGGTCTGTTTAGCTCAGCTGATCTCCTAGAGAGAGGGTCTGCGTCTGTAACCACATATGCCATGGTTAGTGTTCCTGCCACCTGGTGCTGGGACATCAGAGAACAAAGAGAGTGTGACAGCTTATTCTGTTCTCCCCTGTTGGCTCCCTGTCTTTGCTCCTGCTGGTCTTACGGGTACTGGGTGAAGGCTATTACTACAGTGGAGAGTCCAGAGCTGGTGGGATAAGGGCATGGAGTGGAGATGGCATTTATGTGACAGAGTCTAATGCTGTGTATAGATTCTGCACCATGGCAATAGAATTTGTTGTTCTTTTCTTTTAGAATTCATTCCAACAATATTTCCCATGATTTAGATCATTATTTGACTTTAGGCTTCAATACTCAGAGGTAATTCCATTGCCTTTAGCTTTAATTAAGAAAAAAACCATTACGGTAGCGGAACTCCCCCTCCCAATTCCTAATTAACTTATAGACAAATCTGTTTTCTGCTGTTTATTCACATTTTGCTTCCGACTTTGACCAAATGTTAGTTTGTTAGTTCAAGATTTTCATAGAAATAATTTAGAGCTTAAAATTACCACCATAGGATTTTTTTATCTATTATAATTGACTGAAGTTCTTGATGTTCATTTCATAAACCACAAAGTTTGTACCATCAAGAATCAAGCATGAGAGAGAGCATTTAAATGATTATTCAGCAATCTCAAAGCTTTCTGAAGCATATCTCCTTTGTTTTTTACACTTAGAAATTTACTTATTATCATTTTTTTTTATTTAACAAAAGAAGAGCAGCAAAAACCAATTGATTGGAATCCAAGAATATGCAATTGTGATTCTTAATCCTCTTGGGCACATGTTTAACATATGCATTCCTTTACCCATTTTGATATTGGAGGAAAGGTGCTAGACCTGCTTGCTCAATCTTAACCTTTCTTCCTAGTTGATTCACGTAGGTACAGTGGAAATCATTTGGGGTCACTCTGGGATTAAGAGCCAACACAACTACAACTAAAGCTAAAGTTTAATATGCAGCCTCTTTGATGACTACACATATTAAAGACATAGTTTT
>NW_017731371.1:5034174-5036261 GCF_001890085.2 Hipposideros armiger
ACTAACAATATGTTGTAAACAGAGATGTCAGTAGTACATAAGACAAGTGAGACAAAGCACTTTCATTTTCACGTATTTACAGTGGGTATCAGCACTGTCTGTAAGGTGGGAGTGTCCTGTGTGCACATTCTACCATATAACAGTGTGATACAGCATCCAGAACTGCACAACAGTTAGGCCGGAGCCTTCTGTGGCATTTAATTCCTCGTTGCATACTCTAGTTATGGTAGTTTGCAGGCTCGTATGTGCATATCTAAATTTTAAAGGAAGAACAATACAGAACTATGACCTTACAAATGAACAACATGTCTACAATATCTAACGCTTGCATAGATACGGCAGGAGACACTGAACCCTGAGGTTGGCACATACTGACTTAACCTGGCAGCATGTCAGCATATTGTAGGACCAGTGTGTGAATATGTTAAAGGCATATTTTGCTTTTAATTGCAATTAGATATGTAATTATCTGAATCAAATAAGATGTTCTTAAGCATCTCCTTCAAAATGTAGTGTCCAATTCTCTACCCTGGACCAATTTCCCAAGATCACCTAGCCTGGCACCCTTCACCAAACTGCCTGGGTGCTAAGGAATGATTCTGATGATGGAAGTGAGCCTGTATTTCCTGAAATTTTGTTTCATTATGGTGTCTTCTACCTTGTGGTTTTTGTAATAAATTTGGATTTTTCATTAAAATATTCCCAGCTAATTCTCAGAATAAATTCCTAACATCTTAGTTCTTAGTTTGGTTTTCAAGATTCCTTCTCTCTCTCTCTCCGTCTCTCCCTCCCCCTCTCTCCCTCTCTCCCTCTCTCCCCACCTCCCTCCAAAGTTGTTACTCCAAACACTACACCCAAACAGACCTCATTTCCATTTGTTTTTCTTTCTACCTTTTGCTTTTGCTTTCTCTTCACCTCAAGTGTCTTTTCCTTTTCTCTTCATGTCTAAATCTTTTTGACAAAGAATTTAAAAGTGATTATCATTTTCATTTTTGGTCCAGCAATAGATATAATGTGTATACACACACATCAATGTATAAATCACATAAAAATAGTTAATGACATGGAAAGATTTTCCTATTATTTTAAGTGGGAAGGCAAATTGAAAAATATAGGAAAAAATTCCTGAAGGTTCTACCTACACAAAAATGTTACTAGTTGGNCAATTGTGATTCTTAATCCTCTTGGGCACATGTTTAACATATGCATTCCTTTACCCATTTTGATATTGGAGGAAAGGTGCTAGACCTGCTTGCTCAATCTTAACCTTTCTTCCTAGTTGATTCACGTAGGTACAGTGGAAATCATTTGGGGTCACTCTGGGATTAAGAGCCAACACAACTACAACTAAAGCTAAAGTTTAATATGCAGCCTCTTTGATGACTACACATATTAAAGACATAGTTTTGGGGGAGAGAAAGATGAGTAGTAAATGAACGTGAAAGGAACGTGAGTGAAAAAAAAAAGAAATGATACAGAAGAAAGGGAGAGTAACAAATTGAGAGCTGCCTATAGAACACCCACCCCAAACCCTCCTTTCATTGTCACCCACTCCCAGGTAGATATGAAACCGTAGGTTGCTCTGATCCGATCCAGTGTCCTGGAGACCTAGAAATCTTCAAATTTTCAAATGGTAGAATTGATTCTTTTGTCAGAAGAAATCTTATTTGATGCCCAAGATATAAAAACAAAGTAGTGGCATTTTATTCAATTTATTTAAACTAAAAAATAAAATAGTTTATACCCATTTCTCCTACCTCCCCCACCCCCACTTCTGGCAACCACCCATCTGTTCTCAGTATCCATGAACTGGGTTTGTTTTTTAAGAATCTATATATTAAAGAGATCATATGGTATTTGTCTTTCTCTGCCTGACTTATTTTACTTAGCATAATGCCCTTGAGACCTGTATCCATCATTTCACTAATGACATTTCATTCTTTTTTATGGCTAATATTTAATTGTGTATATATACCACAATTTCTTTATTCAGTCATAGTCATCCGTTGGTGGACACTTAGGCTATTCCCATATCTTGCCTGTTGTAAATAATGCTCCAGTGAACATAGAAGTGCATATATCTTTTT
>NW_017731371.1:5039051-5042591 GCF_001890085.2 Hipposideros armiger
CAGGTGCAGCTCACTGGCCCATGTGGGAATTGAACCAGCGACCCTGATGCTCAGAGCTCATGCTCTTAACCAACTGAGCCACTTTGTCGGCCTCTGACACCTTTTTTTAAGCACAGAAGAAAATGCTATTCTGAGCTCCAGCACTGGGTCTTGTTACCTGGGTTTTGTCTGTCGCAGTTACTCTACTATCTTTTGTTAAGAGTTGTGTAATTTAGTTACTATTGGCCAGATAATTCTTGAAATAAAATGCATGCTCTAGAAGTCTACTGAGTAGCCCAATTAGAATGGCCTGATTTTAAGGGATTCTATTTCTATATCCCCTCTTCCCTGGTTAGTTTTATGCATATGTTATTAATATTTGATTATATAAGTTAGATCTGCAAAATGATTGCTTTGATAATCAGACTAGTTCTATGTATCAGGCAGGGTCCAATCGGGAGACAGAAACCACAATCATTTTTTTTCAAGAAAACCTTTTATTCTGGAACAATTTTAGATTTACAGAAAAGTTGCAGAGATAGTAGAGCGTTCCCATATACCCGCATTCAGGTTTCTCCCTTGTTAACATCTTACCATTAGTTTGCCATACTGAGAAACGGACATTCACACGTTTCTGTTAAATAAACTCCAAACCTTAATTTGGATTTCATCAGTCTTTCTATTAATGTTCTCTTTCTGTTCCAGGATCCAAACCAGGGCACTACACTGCATTTCACTGTCACATCCCCCCTGTCTGCTCTGGTCTGTGACAATGTCTCAGTCATTGTTTTTCATAACCTTGACAGTCTTGAGGAGAACCTGCCAAGTATCCTGTAGAATGTCCCCCAGTCTATGTTTGTCTGGTGTTTTTCTCATGATGAAACTAGGGTTATGGGTTTTGAAAAGACTACCACAGAGTTGAAGTGCCCTTCTCATTACATCATATGAGGGGCATCATGACATTCATATGATATCATAATGATGTCGTCACTTGGTTAACCTTCATTACATGCTAATGTGTATATAGTGTTTGCTGAGTTTCTCTACAAAAAGTTATTGTTTTTTCCTTTCCCTGCTTTGGTCTTTGGAAAGCAAGTCACTAAGTCTAGCCTGCCCCCAACCCAGTTTCCCCTTAAAAAATTAAAATCTATTATTCCAGCCAGAAGAATAGCTTCTTTTATTTACAATAAGAGCCTAAAATGACCAGATGGCAATAAGTTGATAACTATGGCAAGAGTTCTTTCTCTGTAGTTTCTTTCCTTCCCAATATCCATGGGAGATTAAGGAATTAACAGGTACTTTCACATATACAGGTTTACACAGGCTTCCCTTGGAGATTTAATCTATGTACCTTGTCAGGGGGAGGAAGGATTCCTATATGTGATATATAGTTAGTGTTCCTGGGTCTCAATGTATTCTCTGTATAAAAAACCAGGGGCTTCACAGAACTAACTGTGCAAAGTTTGTTCCCCTGAAGTGAAATCATGATTTATTTGACTATACTCAGGCATATTGCTTCTTTTAAAATTTGATTAAATGATATTTTTTAAAAAGCACACACATATTTTATTTTTATTGGTATCCTAATATATACCCTAGTCTCTATGACATTAATCTGTCTTATGTCCATCTCTCTCCCCTCCTCTCTTCCCCACTCTCTCTCTCTCTGTTTCCCCCCCTCCCCCCATCAATTTCTCTGTCCAGTCATCAATCCTCTATTCCTTTTCCTCCCTCGATGGATGACAAACCACTCCTGGAGGGCAGGGGCTGTGTGGTGTTAATCTCTTTAGCCTCCGTTTGGCCTGGCATGTGGTTGAAGCATGGTAGATGTTTGTTTCATTTAATTAGGTTGAATGCACTGTATGATTCTGCATGATCCTGAGAAGGCCATTCAGGTGTTCACATTGTGAACTTTCCCTGAGTAATTACTGTGTGCACAGAGCTGTATTGTGTGCTGGGATGAGGAAACACAGGTGGGACAGTGCTGATCCTTCGATAAAAGCAGACAGCAGTGTGAATGTCCGATCCTGAGGAAGAGAATGGCCTCAGTGGAAGAGGTGGATTGAGGAAGCTAAAAATGGAGGTGGGAGAGGTAGTGACAGGTTTTCTGGGAGGACAAGAAGGCTCTAACGTGTTGCCGTGGGGTGAGGAGTCACGAAAAGAAGACGATAAAGTACAGGCTCTTCTAGAAACTTAGCTGAGAAGCCAACAAGAAGGAGCCAAGAGGGAGTTAGTAAAAGACAAATGTAGGTTTAAGAGAAAGTTTTGTATTTTAAGGTGGAAAAGACTTGGAGGCTGAGAGGGTAGAGACTCAGTGTAGAGAGAGCATCATTTAATTGAGGGAACAAGGCTCCTGAGAAGATAGCTGGGGGGTGGCGTGGATCCCCAGAGCTGATGAGCAGGAAGAAGTACTTCCCATTCCCAACAGAATGTGGAGCAAAGAGTGGCTGGCAAGGTTGTCAGCAGGCTTCTGGAATCGGGGTGCTTGGGGGCCAAGGGGAAGAGAATCTGAGGGAGTTCANAATAAGAAGGGGAATTGTTTGGTTACACCGCAGTCTGTGAGAGGGCTGAGGAACGGATTGAAGAAAATTATCAAGCATGCATGTTGTTTTTAAGTGATACTTGAGACTGGGATGTGAAACAGCTGTGTTGTTGGGTTTTTTTTCTCGTGCCAACTCTCCTAATTTGATTGATTTTCTCCCTGACAGCCCACTGTGCTGACAAATGTGTCCATGGTCGCTGCATTGCTCCAAACACCTGTCAGTGTGAGCCTGGCTGGGGGGGGACCAACTGCTCCAGTGGTAAGTTTCCACCTGCTGCTGTCTGTCTTGGGGTGTTTGTGCTGCATGGGCCCCCTTGTCTGCAGATTACCCTGAGCCACAGGCTTCCCTTTTCATCCCTATGCTGTGGATTCCTGACCCAACTCATTAACAGTTTCTTTTAAATCTGTCCATGCATCCTATACAGAACTGTTTTTAACTGAGTATAAAGAAACGGACTTGGAAAGAAGATTTCAATAATCTGATGTTGATACTTCTGTCAATACGAATGCGTTTTCCAGAGTAAGGCAGTTGTGGTAACATAGCTCTTGTATTCTAACTTCTGTTTTTACTTGTTGATTTGCTTGTGATACTGTCTTGGTGATGAAAATTTACCACCTGTTGGTTTGAACTCAGAAGTAAAATTGATATTTTTGATGCTTAATGTAGTTATCTCTGCATTTTGAGATGCAAACAATGAATACTCGCTGAAGTAACTTTCAGGAGAAACATTGGTAATAAATGAAAATTCATGAGCAGTTTGGTATGAAATTAAACACAATATAGTATATAATCTGTTATGTTAGAATTATAATTCTCAAATAATGATATTTTGGACTATAAGCAGGTTGCATTTAAAATCTCATATTCTTTACTATGTGTATTAAATGATGTAATGTAATGTAATAAATACAGTTACTTTTCTAAATTTCACAGTTGAGACTTAAGTTTTTTGGCTCACTTGTTGCGAGTGTAATTGTGTACTCTTTCTGTTCCTTTATACTTCCTTTTGCCTTGAGAA
>NW_017731371.1:5046471-5058569 GCF_001890085.2 Hipposideros armiger
AGGGTAGAGACTCAGTGTAGAGACAGCATCATTTAATTGAGGGAACAAGGCTCCTGAGAAGATAGCTGGGGGGTGGCGTGGATCCCCAGAGCTGACGAGCAGGAAGAAGTACTTCCCATTCCCAAGAGAATGTGGAGCAAAGAGTGGCTGGCAAGGTTGTCAGCAGGCTTCTGGAATCGGGGTGCTTGGGGGCCAAGGGGAAGAGAATCTGAGGGAGTTCATATTTGATGACATTTCTTCTCTGGGTAAAATGGGAGGAGAGATAACCAGCTGGTACTAAAGGGAGCAGCAGCTGGGTCATATTGATGACAATGACGACAGCAATAGCTCTCCTTTAAAAGTGAGCACTTAGTATGTGACAAGCATCATTGTAAGGGCTTCATGAGAAGACAGTGAGATGGTTACAATTCTTTTTTTTTTTTTTAATTAGGGAATTGGGGGAGGAGAACAGTGTTGGGGAATTGGGGAAGGGGACCAGCCAAGTTGTTGTTCTCCAATCTTAGCTGTGGAGGGCGCCAGTCACCATCTGGCGGCCCGTTGGCAGCTCTTGGCCTCTAAGCTCAAGGTGCTGTGTTCAATCTCTGTTGTGGGTGGGCGTAGCCACCATCTCATCCGGGAGTCGAGCCAGCAGCCTTGTTGTTAAGAGCCCACACTCTATCCACTGAGCCATCCGGGCGGCAGCTCAGCTCAAGGTGCCGAGTTCAGTCTTAGCTGTAGGAGGGCGTAGCCCACCATCGAACAGGCAATCTTATTGTTAGGAGCATGTGCTCTCACCAGCTGAGCCACCCTGTGCCACCTGTTGGCAGCTCAGTGGCAGCTCAGCAGCAGCTCAGCTCGGGTGCAGCATTACAGACCCATGTGGGAATCGAACCAGTAGCCCTGTTTCTCAGAGTTCGCGCTCTTAAGCTAACTCTTAACCAACTGAGCCACTCGGTTGTTCTTATCTTACAGTTCAGGGAATGGCAGTGCAGAAAAATTAAATGACTTGCCTAAGTTTATACATCCAGTAAACGGCGGAGACAGACTCTCACCTTATTCAGAGTCAGTAACTTTAACCACAAGGGTATGGTGCCTCCTGAAGTTGGAAAGGAGGTTTAGAGAAAGTGACCAGGGGCACTGAGGGGAGTGAGAGTGGGAAGATGGGGCTGGCAGCAGCAGACAAACATTCAAAGAAATTTCCTGGGAAACGTTGCGGGCATATTGGCATTAGAGATGATGAATTTAAAATGACACCAGTGTGGTTGGACTCGTTTGTAATATTACAAAAGTTGGACCAGATTGTATTTACAATCCCTTTCAAGCCTTCTGTGAGTGCCTTACTCTAACAAATACATACCGGGAGTACCAAAAAAATGTCTACAGGTGGACACTTGGGTCAACGTTGCTCAAGCAGTAGTTCGCCATAATCAGAAGTGTCTGGACACTGATGGTAACCCTTTGAGCACCTCTCGTAGTTGCAGAAGTCAAACGTGACTTGTATTCATCCTTTGTTATCAGTATATAGTGAGTATTACAATTTTAATACAGTTTTCCTGACTTAAAATGTGTATACTTTTTTTTTCATCCTCTGTATATGCAATCCCTAAGACCGTTCTTTGTGGGGCAAACCCTTTAAACCTTTTGTATGAGTAGCAATAACATGTTTGTTCTCTCAACCTATATAATCCTATTTATGATTTTCTAAACGTCTGTGGAGAAATTTATTTCTCCTCTGGCTCTAGGGCACACAGGGGAAAGCCTAAATCAACCAGCAGCTAGCAAATAGTTTTCAAACACACGTTCCCCAGGCTTTTGATGTTAGGACCAAAGAGAGGCACCAATGGAAATTAATTTTGGTTTAGAAAATCCAAACTGAGGTTTATTGAGTCACCAATAGCATTTCTGGTTAAATGTACCTGGAAGTAGTGAAAATATGCCTCGGAGGCAAGACTAGCTCAAGCATTTTCAGGGACCACGTTAGGAGCACTGATAACCTTTTATATAAAGCACGCACGCTGTGCAGCATGGAGTAAAGTAATAAGACTTTCCCTGCAGGATATTCGAGCTGGGGAATCCATTTGAAGGCTAATACCAACCAGAAATTGTAAGGCACAAAAAGCTGACTTATTCCCCAGAAAGGCTTGTTGTAAAAGTCTATTGACTGGACACAATAGTCGGATCGATGTTGTCTGGGGAGAGAAGGCACTCAGAGCCCAGTCCTCTGGGCAAGCCATTAACATACCCATGGCTCTGTCAGAATCACTTTAGAAATCAGCTTGATGGAGCAGCAAGAATAAAAGTAGATG
Source organism: Hipposideros armiger (assembly GCF_001890085.2). NCBI lineage: Eukaryota > Metazoa > Chordata > Mammalia > Chiroptera > Hipposideridae > Hipposideros > Hipposideros armiger. The sequence goes on from NW_017731371.1 coordinate 5,048,757, forward strand.
ACTGGGGTTCCCTGGCATGGGGGCAGAACATGCATGATGGGTGAGAAGGACTGAGCTCATCAGAATTGTTCATTAGAACTGCCCGAAAGCAATTTCACTGATGGACCTGCCCAAATACTTTGATAGAGGTTACAAACAGAAACTGCTGATTTTGCCTTTCTGAAGGAATCTGGGCTGTTCTTGGTTACTCTCTGGAGGGGCAGAGAGCCTTCCCCACATCCTACCCCCACCCTGACCCCCATGTTGGAATTGAATTGCACTAGTCCTAGTTGCTTTCCTTTCTGTGCTGTTTCTGAGCCCCACTTTCCTCATGCTTAAAATAAGGATCAGAGTATCTACTGCATATGCTTGTGAGGATTAATACCTGTTCAGGGCTCAGCATGGTGCCTCGCAGCATGATAATGGCTCAGTACTCACTTGCACGTTCTTGTGTGACACGCTTGGCTTTTGCCAGACTTCTTCACATCACTCCAGTCTTCGGACTGGACAACAGGTGGGGCGGCTTTCTGTGGACATCTCATTTCGTTCTGCAGGCCAACAGAACCCTCTCTCTGTTCCAGGAGGTTCTCCAGACAGCCCTGGGACAGTTGTTTTTTGTTGTTGTTGTTGTTGTTTTATTTTTTTTGTGGGTTTTTTTTGCGTTATTCCCAGGCTCTGACCATAGATGTCTGTCTTTACCAGATGAATTTGTATCCAGTTTATATTCCTTCTGGCATACTGAGAAGACAACCTTTATGTTACTCATGCTAATCAGTTCACAGGCCGTAGCTATCAAGACAAGGCTGGGCTGTCCTGTTATTTAACTCCATTCCACATCATTTACTGATGTTTTTTTGTTACTGTTTTTATAATTATTTTTGCTTGCTTTGTGTAATATCCCTCCACATCCATTTATCAGCTAATCTTGATTTAACCTCAAAATATAACAAAACTAACCTCTTCTCGCTATCTCTACTGCTGCCACTCAAATCCAAGCCACCATCCTCTTTTAATTGGTGATCACAATAGTCTCCTTGCTGGTGCATCTCCTTGGGCCATACCAAAGTCTCTAGAGAGACCAGAGCAACCTGTAAAAATGCACTTCAGAGCAGGCCACTCCCCTTCTCAAAACTCCCCCATGTTTCCCATTATAGTTAGAATAAACTCCAAAGCCCTGACCATGACCCACCAATCCGTGTTTGATCTGTCCCACCCTACCTCCCTGAACCCTCATCATCCCCCTGTTGCTCTGAGTATCGCACTGCTCAGCCTCTGCCTTCTTTTCCTGTAACGCACTAGTTTCATTGCTCCCTTTGCACTTGATATTTTCTCTGCCTGCAATGCTCATTTCCGTGGATCTTTACATTCATCTTCTTTGGGTCAAGTAGGCCTCAGTCCAAGTGCTGCCAGCACGAGAGGCGTTCCCTGCCCTCCATGTATAGTGTGCCGCCATTACTCTCTATCACCTGTCCTTGTTAACTTTTTTTTATGGCACTGTTGGAATTTATTTCGGTTTTTTGTCTGTCTTCCCCTCCGGCATGTAAGCCCCATGAAAACATGGATTTTTGTCTGTTTTATTCACTGCTGTCTAGTTAATTTATTCACCTCATGTCCAGCATAGTGCTGGGTACACACAATAGTGCTCAGTAAATATTTGTGGAAGGAAGGAATGAAGGCATACACGTTCCAGGAGCAGGAATGCATATAAAAATGAGATACGAGAGACAAGTAAGATTCTGCCACTTCTTTCGAGGTGCTTTCAATTTACTAGAAGAACTGGAAGCACATACACATAGATAAGCAAAGTATCAGGAGGAGTTAAGAGGAAGCAGTAGAAGGTGTCCTAGAGAAAGGGCATGACCTAAAGTCTTTCCTTCAGTGGCCTTCAGGGTGCTCAGCCTCCTGTGGCGTCAGCATTCACCTTGTCTATGTGCCATGTAGGCTCATCCATCCTTGATAACTTAGCTGTAGGTTCCTTGCCCATAATCTGACAGCTGTGATGGAAGTGTAGAAGCCAGGCAACATGCGCTGGAGGTGGTTCCCATGAATTCTGAGGAAGGTGTGGTTGTGGGAGCTCCTCACCCTCAAAAGAGGAAAGGTCGCAGTGGAAGCATCAACGTTATCACTCAACATGGGGCTGTGACTTCTGAAATGGTAGCCCGTGACTAAGATAGGTTTTGACAGTCAGCCTTCATTTCAATGGAGAATGCTTAACCATCTGCCAGCCACCCGTTCACATTACTTCTCAAGGTGGAGATTTTGTATGACAATATAGAGCTTAAGCTGTTCATTTGTACCAACCTGGTGTATGAACAGTGAGAAATTAGGCAAAGAAATTCAGGCTGCCAGTGATTTCAAATCACATAGCAACTGTTTTCTGACAGCAATAGTGTGCTTGCTGGCCATTCTGCTTAGAGTGCAATAAAGACAGTGTGTGGATTAGGTGGTCGAGTAGCCTCACTTGGCACCTTCCCTGTAAAATGGGGTAAGCTAACACCCGATTTTAGTCCAGACATGTACATCTCATCTTCTGGGGTTATGTTGTTAATTGCCTGAAAGTAAGGGCTCTGGTTTAGTATATAGTCCGATTCATTTGAAATATGATGTTGGAGGGCCGGCCGAGTGGCTCAGTTGGTTAAGAGCTCACTCAAGAGTTTGAGCTCTGAGCAACAGCTATTCAAGTCCCAGCCCGAGCTGAGCTGCCACTGAGCTGCCAACAGGTGGCAGGATGGCTCAGCTAAAAAAAAAAAAAAAGTAAACCTGAAATATGATGTTGGAGGGAAGCTCTATGGATACCCTGAAGTGCCTGAAAGATGATTAAGTGATCTTAGAGCAAATTAAGCCAGAAACATCACTGGAGACAAAACTGAAACTGTCCAACTTCGGGCACATCATGAGAGGGCAGGGTTCTTTGGAAAAGACAATAATGTTGGGAAAAATAGAAGGCAGCAGGAAAAGAGGAAGGTCAAATACGAGATGGATTGACTCCATAACAGAAGCTGTAGGCTGAGTCTACCGGAGCCAAGCAAGGCTGTGAGGACAGGCCACGGTAGGCGTCCTTCATTCACAGTGTCACCAGGAGTCAGTGCCAACACAACGGCACGTGACACACACATCTTTCATGATTGTGTGTGGTTTCTTATGGTTTGTGGTTGTGTCAAAAAATTTTTTTAAACACTTGAAAATTTCCTCAATGCAAATAAGAAAAGAAACACCTCATCACGTTTTTTTCTTCTTTGGTCCAAATATCTTTTAATTCATTAAAAGCCTAGCTGACATTTTAAAGTTTGAACACTTACATCTGTGTGCTGGAGCAAATTAATCATGTTTGACATGTATAAAACGAATATGGGGTAGAAAGTATTAAAACTATAAAGACTATTCCAATAGAGTAAACAGTAGAGATTATAAGAGCCCCAGTCTTAGACCAGAAATGAATGGTATCCTCTTAAAATTCTGTGAAAACATAATGGTTTTACTACTCACTGCTGTTCCACATAACTAGTAGAAAGTTATGTGGAAAGAAAGTTTAAATGTTAATGAAATTAATTTGAACTTGATGTTAGTTAGAAGTGCGAATGTTTGCTCATACATTAAAGAAAAGCAGCCACTAAAAAAAGAACCATGTGTTGTAAAATTAGTATTACATAAATCAGATTTATCCATGCTGTAAATTAGTTGTTAGAATAATTAGACCTCATCAAAGTTAAAAACTTGTTTAAGACACAAGATACCATAAGCAAAGTTAAAAGAGAAGCAAGAGACTGGGAAAACATTTTTTTCGATATGTAAAACAAATGATTAGTATGTAGAATATGTAAAGAATTCCCACAAACCAATAAGTGGAAAACAACTATCAATTTTACAATAAGCGAAGGATACAATAAAGTAATTCAGAGGCAAGAAAACCTCATTGGCTAATGAGCATATCAGGATATGATTCTTTGCAAAAACCAGTGAAATGTATAACAAAGAAACAAAATGTCATTTTTCACCATCAGATTAGCAAAAGTTAAGAAGTCTGACGATATCAAGTGTTGACAAAGATGTGAAAGGAAGCTTCCATACACTTTTCTCTTGAAAATAAATTGGAAAGTACCTTCAGAGAGAAATTTGGCTGTGTCTAGAGTAAAATTTTAATTTGTGAACACTGTACGATCCAGTAATTTTATTTTTACTTTTTAATAATTTGTCTATATACCTTAACGAAATCCTTGCATACATGTTCCATATATTCTTTGCATCTTTGTAATAGTGAAAATTTTGGGGGAAAAAAACAAACTAAAAATGTCCATGAATATGAGAAAAGATAAATTTTTGGAGGCTATTAATATAGTGGAGTGCTATATAGCCATTCATTTCTATAAAACAGTTAGATAGTGTTACACTATATTAGCAGATGTGTCATATTAGTAGATCTCAATATCATAATATTGGGCAAAAAGGGCAAGATACATGCTGATATATACATTTTATATAAAACATAAAATTACAATATGTTTTTACATACAAACACACACAAACTAGAAGTATACACATTAAAATCATGACAGTGGCTATCTCTGGGGAAGGAGTAGGGAAAGAACTGAGAACCAGGCAGAAAAGAGACAAGGGAGATTTTATCTGTAATGTTTTATTTTTTGCGTTAAATAACAAAGCAAATGTGATGCAATGTTCACAACAGTAAATTCTAGGTGTAGATTCATGGACCTTTGCTATAGTATTACTTGTAGTCTTCTATAGTTAATTTTTTTTTCCTCTCAAGAAATTGATAATACATTTTGCAGACCATCCAGTTGGCATTGAGGGTTTGAGGAGTAGTTTTCTCATTGTGGGATTTTAAACAGGTCATTTAAGACCTCGGCCCTTTGGCCTCTCACATCCAGAACGAAGATACACAGAACGCAAGAAGTACTTGCACAGGGGTAATCCTTTGTTAGTACTTATCCTTTAGTGCTCACCTCAAGCCCCACCTCCTCTGGAAGCTATCTCCTATCCCTTCTCTCCTCGGCCCAAAGGTGCAGTACCCGCAGGTGCTCTGTGTTCTTCAGGCATCCTGTGCACTGCAATGCTGAGCACATCCTTTCCTGATAAATCTCACTGTGGGCCAGTCTCTTCCAATCGATAAAGCGATCTTAGCTATAGAATATCTTAGGCAGGAGCAAGTAGTCAGTGCTAAAATACAGAAGTGAACTATAGAAGACGCTTAATGCACTTATTTTTTTTTAAAGATTTTTATTGGGGAATTGGGGGGATGGGAACAGTGCTGGGGAATTGGGGGAAGGGGAACAGACAAGTTGCTGTCGTTTTGTTCTTCAGTCTAGTTGTGGAGGACGTTGTTTCACTGGCCCAAATTGGCACCATCATTGTGCTCTTCCCGGGCAAGGCAGATCAGTCGCTGGCTTCTGGACGGCTGCTCACTGCGGCTGCTGGCCGCTCACGCTGGCTGCTGGCTACATACGGTAGCCCATGGCAACCCACTGCCACAGGGGCTGCAGCCTACACCATCGCCGGCGACTCACGGCAACCCAGCTCCAGGTTGAGCTGTTGTTCAGCATCTTAGCTGTGGAGGGCAGTGTCACTGGCCCTCATATGTGGGATCCGAACCGGGGCCCTCTGGCGTCCCAAGCCAGCTCTTAACCATCGCGCCACTCGGCCGGCCCCTTAATGCACTTTTAATGAAGGAATATATGAGCAAAAGAATAAAAACATGGGAAGACTGTATAAAGCAAGGCATTCCACGATGGCTCCTGAGGTTATTATTCTTTTGACTTCAGTGAATAATGTAATCCCCCAAATCCCTTACTTAATCCCAGCCTACAGTTTATGTCCTGGAAGTTTTCCTGCATTGTGAGTAGCAGTCATCAATATGCTCTCATAGAGAGACATCAACATTTATATTTGGACACATTAAAGAATAAACATTTCACGCCCTTTTTGCAGGTTCATCATGTGAGAGAAGCATACACTGAAATTATAAAATGATGGTCTTGCTTTGAAAATTCATTTAGCAAACAGTTTTGACAGAATAATAAAGGGCCTCTCTCAGGCACTGAATAATATTAATATAAACAGCACTTGGGTGGGTGGGTGTCTACAGTGATCCTTGGCTCTCTGTCAGCTTTCCAGCGGGGTCTTTTGACATGTGAAGGACATGAGGTTTTCGTGCTTTCAGAGGACCTGCAAAATACATTTTTATTATTCTTCTTCATGGATGGAGAAGCTTTACAGAGTTGTTTTCTTGTTAACGCACTCGATATTGTGAATGGAGGTCTTTTCTTCTACGTTCACAAAGGGAATGACACGCCATAGCCTTGTTAGCCTGAAGCATTGGGAACAAAATCACAGGGAGATAAAAGACACGGAAGGAACCAAGGCTTAGGAAGAAAGGGTGTATACTGCAGGAAGAACCATGTTTTTCTATCCTTTGAGGCAGCGGAAAATGATTTGGGTCTCTCCTAAAAGACACTCACTCTGTAAAGATATTTTCTCCAAAGTGACTTATGTGTGCTGTCTATATATTAGAATATGAAGGGCTGAATTTTCTTCCCTATTAATTTCTCTCAGAGGCACACACTTCCCTATGTTTAAAGTCAGTGGAGAACATCATGGCAAGACTCTGTGTAAAAATGTATTTTCAAGCCAGTAAAGCGGACTGATATATCTGAACAGACACTTGACATTTGTATGTCAAGGGCACTTACGGTTTTAGTTACTTCAAACAGCAACCCCGGTGAGGGTAGTTACGTATTATCAGCTGACATCAGTTTCCTTGTGATAAACTTGAGTTCCAAGATTCAATATGTTTTCCTGCTGTATCTGGTAGAGATGTATCCACAAGGTTCTTACACTTTGTATAGTTCTACAGCTTCTTAGATCCCAGTGGTATTTAACCAAGACAAAATAAACCGAAAAACAAAAACAACAAATAAAAGCCAAACTGCTCAGTTCCTCTAGGGCAGCGGTTCTCAACCTGTGGGTCATGACCTCTTTGGGGGTTGAATGACCCTTTCACAGGGGTCGCCTAAGACCATCGGAAAACAAAAAGATATTTACATTATGATTCATAACAGTAGCAAAATTACAGTTATAGAGTAGCAACGAAAATAATTTTATGGTTGGGGGTCACCACAACATGAGGAACTGTATTAAGGGGTCACAGCATTAGGAAGGTTGAGAACCGCTGCTCTAGGGTTTGTTTAGGCCTAACACAAGAACACAGAGTTGACTACTTTTGTGGTTCTCCATGATTCAGAACCAATTGTTTTGAAAAAGCATCTTCTACGTCAAAATGTGTTTCAAGGCTGCTCTGTGGTCTCGTGTGCATAGATGACCTCAGACAAAATTAAGTCATTGGGATGGGTGCCTACTAATGTGGCCAGATTCTCCAGATTTTATTTATGCTCATCTTTTCTTTTTTCTTTTTCTTTCTTTCTTTCTTTCTTTCTTTTTTTTTTTTTATGCCAAGGGGAGGATTACTAAGAAGTTCATGTATTTGTTTCTAAATTTCTCCTTTTACATTTCTGGGCCCCACGTACCAGCCTATACCTCCAGACACATTAATTATCAACAAGTAGAAAATTTCTAAATCCAGTTTTTAATTGGCAATTATGACTAGAATGTAAGGTAATGCTAGCTTTCATTGCAGGCCTGAGCTTTTTCCTATTGGCTTTTATAAAAAGGGTTGAAAGGGTGATCCCACGGCTTGTTTTTATTTCATGGAGTTACTGAGCAATTTGTTTTTGAAACTCGCATTGTGAGAAAACCAAGTTCTCCTTTTTGGCATGAATGATTCATGCAAGACGAACAAATACTACAAACCAACGACAGGCCTGTTATTCCAGCGTCATATGCAGCGGGAGGATGTTTTTCTAGAGTGTTCTTTTTCCTGGGTAGATATGCCAATGTGCCAACCATGGAATAAAATTTCTGCTGCTACTAGATCTGTGCTGTGTCGCACAGAACAACAAGTACTTTTTGTGTAATTAGTACGTTCCACCATCCCCATTTTACAAAAAGAAAATTTAAGTACGACAAAGGTCGGGGACTTGCTCAAGGCTCCATGGCTGTGCAGTAGTGGTGGCTCGGCTGGGGTCCAGGTCTATCTAATACTAAATCATTATACTCCCTCCTTGAGCCAGCTGGTGATTGATGAACTTTGTAACAAGGTGAACTTGATGGTAAACATTACTACATCACTCCTTTCTCTAAGGGAAAATGATGTCATCCTTTCCCCTTCCCCCTCCTTTTTTTAATGGAGTCATTTGAATGAAACTGTACGTTAACATGTCCTTGTTCTTTCCTCTGGAGCGTCTCTGTTTGGCATTTCTGCTTATCTCTAACTGTGTTTCTTTCCTTATTCTTTGTCTACGCAAAGACAAGAGATGTACTAAACTTTCCCATTTGTTCAAAGATGTTCCCTAATGTCTTGTTTTTGTTAATACCATGTCTGGCTGCAGACGTGTTGGGACATTCCTTATCCAAACTATTTTTCTGAACCTGCTACTAACACTTTGAAACCTGGGAACTGTGATTTTGGGCAAACAGGTATTAGTTCTCGAACATCTGTGAGATTTTGCCCTACAATGTTCCTTTTTGGAAACCAGGCAGAAACAGTTAATGTGCATGGATAAGAGGTTTTGTAATTGACCAGCTTTGTTCACTCAGGATGGTCTGTATGGTGAGGGGGAAGGTCGCAGCTTTGGAGACCTTGGTAGGTTGAAATTCAACCCTTAGCTTTTGCCTGTTGAACACTAAGTGACTTTGAGCAAATTATCATCTGAGTCCATTTCGCATGTGAAATGTTGGAATAATTATACCTACCTCATTGGGTGTTGTTGTGAGGTTTAAATAAAATAGCTGCAGAAAGCTGATACATGTTTGAAACTCAAACTGACTTAGAACCCCTTCTGTTTCTCCCCATCCTTTGTATGGAAAGTTGGACTGAGGAATTGAAGTGGGCTTAGGAGAAGAGAATGTACCTAGAATTGTTATGATGGTTTTACATGTTTATCTGCTTGTGAAAGTTAGTTATAGTCCTCTGCATTCACAGTCACTTTCATTCATTCACCAAATATTGGGTTGTCAGAAAAGTCATGACACTTTTTTTTCTGTTTTTTGTTGCAAAAATATGTCATGACTTTTCCAACAACCCAATATATCTTGAGCTCCAAGACTACACCAGATCATATGTGTGCCTAGTTTTCAGGTCCATGTAATCCGAAAACTAATGACATCAATACTATTTTCACAGTGAGTTTACTGGCTATTTTGTTTGTATAGGATTATTATCCACTTACAAAAGCTCTTCAGCTCTGACCATCTCCTTAATTTATTTTCTTTTCGAGAAACACCCTATGTTCTCACTACTGAGGTAATTTCTTATTTTCAGTGCCCCTAAATATTGAGTCATTGGCTGACTCTATAAGCTTGCTCATGAAAAGTCTTATCATTTGCTGCTCTGCCTTAATGGATCATATTAGACAAAAAAGATAATCGTGGGATGTTATGTTTAACCAAAATGTATAATTTCACTATTTCAGGAGCAGAATGGTCTCCTGAAAAGTGCTTGGACTCTTGTTTGTAGAAAGTCTTGGATTTGAATACTGATGACACCCACCACATATTAGTCACGTGTTTTACTTAAACGTTCCATCCTAACTATCCTTTGTATGCTAAATGTGATAATGATAGCCACCTTGTTGTAATTGCTGTGAGAACTGGAAAGAGATGTGTAAAGTACGGAACACAGAACCTGGCACAATAAATGCTCAACAGATCAAACCATTTAAAACATCGTTTTTTGCTTGCCTTTCTCTTAGTGCCACAAAGATA
>NW_017731371.1:5059674-5076527 GCF_001890085.2 Hipposideros armiger
TCTTCTTCTTCTTCTTCTTCTTCTTCTTCTTCTTCTCTTTTATAACTGAGATTTTATTGGTTGCTTTGAGGATAAGTACACAGGTTTTTCAATTTGTACACAATTCTTAACATATGTACCAAAAACCTAAAAAGTCATGTGGCTGTGATTATTTTCTAAAGTTATTCCAGTGACTTTTGGATCATGGTTTTTTTATCTATAAAATAAGGATAACAATACTTCAGAGGGTCACTGTGAGAGCTCATCTATTTTAAGTGCTTAGGACAGTGCCTATGGGCATGCTGTAAGTATTATTAATTAGTTAACTACTATGAATTGTCATTGTTGTTACACACATACATTTATTTATTTTGGAAAAATCCCCAAAGAGGAATTTATGAATAAACAGCTTTGGATATATTTTTCCAGACTGATCTCTAAAATGGCTGTGGTAATCTGCTCTCCCATAGTAGTGCCTCAGAGTGTTGGTTTTCATGAAAAGGGAGAGCTTATCATCACCCTCATCACTATTATTTTACTTCATGGCTCAGGCGGCACAGCTTTTCACAGTTTGATATCCCTGAAATCGGAATGCTTCTCACTGTCATTGTCAACCAGGTGACTGGTTTTATGGAACCTTCTGTTGACCACTGTTAAGATCAAGAAAGGGCGTCAGTGTGTCTTAACACCTATGACATTCAGTTTCATTCAAGCGATATGAGTGGGTATCATGGAATATACTGGGAGTACCAAAAAATGTACACATTTTAAGAGATGTTATCTATGTATTACTTTTCAAAGTTGAATTGAATTATAGTAGCAATGTGTAGTATGACGTTCGCTCAAAAGATGGCATTAATCAAATGAATGCTAGCGTCATTCATTGTATTACAATTTTAATACAGTTTTTTCCTGTCTTAAAATGTGTATACATTTTTGGGGTACCCTGTATACATAATGCCATTTTCAGAGACCATCTTAGATTGGGTCTGAGAAATTTACCCAAAGGACAGAGGTTTCTGGGCTGAGCTTAGAAGACGGGGGAGGAAGGATGGAGGGAGAGGACATGTCTAATAACTCTTCATCTCTCCTTATTTCTATACTTAATTCTTGTCATGTGGCTAAGGGGAATGATAATGGCCAAAATACAATAGGGTGGAAGCCCAAGCAGGCATTCATGAACATTTGCTGTTTAAAAGACTTTTGGCGATTGCATGTATCATTCTTTCTGAATGTAATACCTCTTGAAACCTCCCTGCTCTTCCAGTCCCTCCTCTTTGTATGTATAAATCCTCTATCTTTTATGTAAATATGGCCTTTAAGTCTCAGCTTAGATGTCATTTTAGCTGGGAAGCCTTTCCTGACTCACCAACACTGATTAAGTGTCATTTCTGCATTTTCCATTGTACCTAGTCCATATCCTTACCTTACTGCTTATCAGAGGTGTTTTATTGCCTAGTCACTTGATGTCTCTGCCACTAAACTGTAAACTTCTAGAAGCATGAACTCTTGTGTTCTCCTTTGAATTCTAGGCCCAGTATATAGCAGGTAGTTAGGAGTTATCAATGGAGTGAATTTCAGTACTCAGCCCATGAATGTAACCTGGGGTTATTAGCATCACTGAAAGTGATAGCTATGAGAGCTCCATGGTGAATCCGTAATCTTGAGAGGGTCCAGTGCTCTGCCAGTTGTCACTCATGGTTGTAACATGGACTATATACCTCTAATATTACTCAGTAGAATAAAATTCCTTTTATTTCAAACTTATCAGAGCTTAATAGAGCAATCTGTCCGTGCTGCCTGAGCCCCTCATTCCACTGTCTCCTGACATATCTGCAGGGATCTGGGCACATTGCATCTGATAGCCTATTTCTAGCTGTGAGCACTGTAAGCGCTGAAGCCAGAAGCTGAAAGTGAGTCATCACTCCGTTATTCACATTTGGATTTTTTTACAGTTTAATCTGAAACAAAATTGTGTTCATTTGACTTTCCCCATTAGGATATTCAAGCTATTTCTATGTTAACAACATTTTTTTTAAGTGGTTAGTGGGAGTAACCAACCCAGTCACTTTTTCTTGAGGACTGAAACACTTGCATTTTGAGATGAGAGTGAGGTGTTAAATAAAAGAAGTCAGATGATTTGAGGTCAGACTCTCTCCAAACTGTCTTTGCAAACACAGTACTTGAATTCAGGGTAATTGGTTAAGCCTGGCACTAAACATGAGGAACAAATTCTGCCTCTTGTTTAGACAGTCACCTTACCCTTGTATTTGCAGTAACCAGGGAAGAAAGCTGGCTTTTGTGCAAAAAACTGTGTAACTCACGGGCATACATTTAAAAATGGATGTGTTAAAGTGGTTAAATATGACAAATGGAAACAGGAAAGGAAGTCACAGTGATGTCTACATTCAAGCCAGACTTCTGTGTCCTACTCATTCTACTTCTTTCCTATTTGTCTGTAAATTTCTATATGTAGATCCCCGCGCCCCCCCCCCCCAGCATAGCCTGTGTTGGTGCTTAGTGCATTTGTGAGGCCCATGTATCACTGGCCTTTTAGGAAAATAAAGACCCAAGGGGACTAGCTGTCACTTCAAAGCATACCACAGTGCTTAGATATAGTCAGGAAATTAACCATGTCGGCATGATAATATTTCTTTAAAAGCCTGAAACCCTTTCTTTGATGCTGATAGTTATTAATTTCTGCTGTTAGCTTGCGTCTATCATGAGATATATGAAGGATTTTCATTTTTGTTTTTTAATCGAATCCCAAGAAAATAGAGCTGGCCTCTGCCTGACTACTCTGCTGGGAGAGAAGTTGTTGAATGGGATGTGGAAATGCGTCATGGAGGACAGGAGAAACCAGCTCTGTCCCCTCAGTGCCTCTTCCTACCACTATTCTGTTGTCAGACATATTCTGTAAAATGTATGTGTTCTAGTCCACGTGTATTACAGTGTCACCGTGGGGAAAAAATAACTCATCATGGTTTTTAAAAATCCTTTTGATATCCATGATCTTGATATCCTTATGAAGGTAATCTTATTAGCTAAATTTGTTTTTTGTGTCAATCAATCACCCATTCTACATAAGGAAAAACTGGATATTTAATTTACTATCTAAGGCTCCCGGACGTTGCGAGGGATATGGAAACTTTGGAGAGGGGTTAGCAAAGAAATTGAATAACTTTTTAAAGGGGCTCTAGTATTTAGTCTTGCAGAGAGCATGGTCAAGGATGTATTCGCATTTCAGGACTAAGATCATTTATAATATAGAGAACAGGGATGAACTGGGTTGACTATACTGTGAAGAGAACAGGAGAAAAAAAGGATCAAATTATAAGATAATGGATTTGACTTATGTGGAATGAAGATTTTTCCTTACTCTTAGGATTGATGAACTAGGGAATAAGTTACAAAGGACTATGTCATTTACTTTGATGGACCTTAAAAACAGAATAGATCCTTCTCTAACTGGGATAGCTGAGAGGATGTCAAGGAACAGACTAGGTAATTCTTTTTTTTTTTAAAGAATATATCCCAGATTGAAAGAGTCACAATTGAAAATTTTTTTTATCCATATCCATAAGCAATAAAGAAACAACTCATCTGACTAACAATTAGACCTAAATCTCATCTTGGAACTACCACCTAATCTGATTTTGTGCAAGAAAATTCTGAGTTCTTAGTTAATTGCTTTCTTGATCTGCTTTAGGTTCAATAATTCTCTCTCATTGTTTTTAATTGTGTTAAAATGTGTTTATTAAAGTACTAATGAGACCAAAGCCATACTGATTAAAAACAGAATTATTCATTTAAACCTTTGCTATTATGAAATGAGAGGTACATTCTCATATTGGAAGGTGAATCCTGCACGTGTAATGTGTTATTTGCTGAATGCCTAGTTTTTCTTTTTTCTTTTTCTTTCAGTAATTTATTCCAGATCTATTGAAGTTACAAAATTTTTATGAAATGGCACTTTTTTTTATCATAAAAGCAATTTATCCTTAGAACTCTAGGCAGGGTGCATTTTCCCTAGTGATTTTATAGCATCTAATTAATAAATAAATGCACGGCTGGCGAGGCAATACATATTAAGAGTAGGTTTTGCTTATCGTCACTCTGTATAATCTTTAGAATGTTTGAAACTGAGGTTTTTTTCCCTTCCCTGCTACACTTTCCCTACTCATTGACTAATATTGCCACTCTCTCTTTTCTTGGGCATAGCATTTTTAAACCTATCTTTCAGATGCTGTTTTCTGCCTTTATCTTACCTGGTTTCATGGGTCTATTATTTCTTTATTTGCTATCCATTTTTGGTTTCAGGTTTGTCTTATTTTAAAAATAAGTCAGCGAATTTAAACATTTTTGTCAATGTTCTTTTCTGCTTTTTCTGGTTATCTCCCAGTCACACATATTTTGATTGAAACCTTGAAAGCAGGTCAGCTGTTTCCTTTGAGAGAGCTGGGAGCAGACCTGTAGCAGGGTCAGGCCACTCCTCAGCAGCTCTGCCTGTGAGTCCCATCTTGGTTTTCATGATCATTGCCTGAGGTCAGGGACCCTCACTCATCTCCTCACCTCCTGCCTTTCTTCTTTCCTGGTGTTCCTGCCTCTCCTTCTGCCCTTTCCTCACCCTGTAGCCAGCTGACCTTCTGAGAAGGCAAATCTGCATTGTTGCTTGTTGCTAAAAATTTTTTTTACTACCAATCCCTGGTCTACAAGATGCAATCTGAACTCCTTAGCGTACGTAAAAGCCCCTGCATGAGCTGACCATGTCCATCTGCCTCGCCTGTCTCCCCTCCCCCCACAACCACTCATACCCTCCCCTAGCCAATTACCCTAGCCACATCAAGCTCAACACTCCAGGAGCAGGGTACAGGCTGGGCAAAGGCATGGGGTTGGAGAATGTAGCTATGCTTAAGCAGTGGAGTGATAGGAAGCGGCCCACTTAGTGTGAGCACCAGTGTGTGAAACATTGCCCTGGGTTGGTGCTGGAGCCCTGGTGTCCAGCTAAGGGATGGCGACAAAGGGGTCATCAAGCCATCCTCTCTGAGGGAGAGGAAAACTGGTCCTGAAGAGCTTGTCGTTACCCACACCTGTACTCTGATGCCTTCCACTGTTTTCTTTCCCCAATATCAGCCTGCGATGGGGATCACTGGGGACCTCACTGCAGCAGCCGGTGCCAGTGCAAAAACAGGGCTCTCTGCAACCCCATCACGGGGGCTTGCCACTGCGCTGCAGGCTTCCGGGGCTGGCGCTGCGAGGACCGCTGTGAGCAGGGCACCTACGGTAATGACTGCCACCAGAGATGCCAGTGCCAGAACGGTGCCACCTGCGATCACGTCACAGGGGAATGCCGCTGCCCACCAGGATACACTGGAGCCTTGTAAGTGACATCCTGCTTAGCAGTATGTTAGAGCTCACTCACCCTCTGTAGCCATGCTGCTGCCACCATCATACTCCTATGCTTCTGTGTTTATTGCTGCTTGGAGTTACTGAGAGGGCGGGAGTCTAGGCACCGATGCAGAGATCAGCAGGGATGGCCACTGGGTGCTCCTGTGGTTTGACCCTTGAACATCTGAGCCCAGCCAGAGTCGAAGGGCCAGCTTCTGGCAGGGCAAAGATAGAGAGGGCCAGGATGTTCTACTGAATGTCAATATTTTGGGGTTTTGGGGGCAGGCTTGACGTTCTGCTTTAATTCTCCCACAATCGCATTCATTTTACTCTAACTGGCAGTTAATGGTCCATTTTGTTTTGCATTGTGTGGCACATTAATTAGCTGGATGAAACGGTGTGGCTTCAGTGCGTTTGCAAAGAGGAAGGGGGGAAGATGTTGGAAATAGTCCGTGATAAAAGGTTAACGGAGTTATTTAGTGTATCGAAGCAACTACTTCACCTCCACTACTTTATTTTATGGGAAGGGCATTCTTCAGTTTTTGTCTACAGATGGTTCAACTCACTATTTTTCAGCTTTACAAAGGCATGAAAGTGATACACTTTCAGTAGAAACCATACTTCAAATTTTGAGTTTTGATCTAAGCCAGACTAGCGATATGCGGTATGGTATTCATGATTCTGGGCTGTGGCGATAAGTCACAGCTTGCAGTCAGCCATGTGATCATGAGCGTAAACATTTGATAATGCTCTACAGGGTAGTCAGTGTGTTAGATGATTTTGCCCAACTGTAAACTAATGGAAGTATTCTGAGCATGTTTAAGGTGGGCTAGGCTAAGCTATGATCTTCGGTAGGCTAGGTATATTAAATACATTTTGAACTTAAGATGTTTTCAATTTATGATGGGTTTATCAGGATGTAACCCCATTATTAAGTCCAGGAGTGCCTGCGTTAGCAAACAGAATGAGAGGCATCGTTTGCCAAAAAAAGTAGGAGGTAGAAAAATCTTATTTCCTTACTGAGAAAATTACACTTGTAAATCACACAACTAAAACTTGGGGGGAAAAATGTGGCTGATTAGGTAAATACTTCCTGCTGGCAGTGGCAGGGCTATAAAGTAGAGCTCAGGGAAAAAAATTGCATTAGCCTAGAAAGCCCTGATTTTCAGAAGAATGGATGATCATCTCAAGCTATTTAATTGCTAATATTACTTTTATGGGTTTTTGTCAAAGCCACAATTGAATAGGGTTTTGGGAAACTTGGAGCGATTTCACAGGAGAGCTAAAAATGACAATTAAAGGCTTAGAGAAGAAGGTTCCTTTGCACAATATGGGAAGAGCAGGGGGTAGAAGGAATGGAGACTGGTCAGTCTGAAGAAGAGAATGCTGAAAATTGATTATGAAAAATACATGCACAAAGCCAGTGGTGATATACAAACGTTTCAGTCTCCTTTGACATTAAAACAAAGGCACAAATAACAGTAGATTTCTAGTGTAACACATGGGCTTTATAAAAATTACATGGAAAGCTCCTGTCACCAAGGAGTGTTTGTCCATCTAGAGTCGTCCTTGGTGCTCTTGGATAGGACAGATGCTCCTCCAATTGAAATGATTCCATTAGAAAATACCCTCAAAGGGAAGAACTAGGTGACCCCTTAAAGACCCTTTCAGCTAATATGACTAATGTCTTGATGTTAATGTAATGAAATGAACACTATTGAAAAGAGAAAGCTTGTCTATTTTGGGGTCCTGGGTGTTGTTGTGTCTGTGAACCTAAGGGTTGTGTGGTTGGATAAATAATAGTGTCCTTTGTCACACGTTAATCCCTCAGCTGTGAGGATCTTTGTCCCCCTGGCAAGCATGGCCCACAGTGTGAGCAGAGATGCCCCTGCCAAAATGGAGGAGTGTGTCATCACGTTACCGGGGAATGCTCTTGCCCTCCTGGCTGGCTGGTAAGCTCCACTACTCCCTCCCAAAATCACCTGTTTTAGAGCTCTCAAGTGAAAACGCATGTGGAGGACTTAGCACAAAAGAAAGTTACACTGATGGTTAAAGCTGCCGAAGTTGGGAATATCCAACCACTTCCCAGCTGGAATCCTTCAGGCCAGAGAAAGTAGAAAGAGATTCAGTCCTGAACTTGAAGTTCACTAAGGGTCCTTACTAAGGGAAAAGATAGTAGGCCGTCTGTCCTGCATTTGCCCTCAGGATATAAAAGGGAAATGCCTCGTCTTACGCGTGACAGCCAGAGCTATTAAACACTGGACATATTTAAACAATCGTTTTCATAGTTATGTTCTGTGGATCACTATTGTTCTTCGAGAACATTATTCTCAACAGAATCATTGTTATATGAACAAGTTATCAGGTCACATAAATCCAATCTGAAGACACTTTGAAGTAAACTAAGTTTCCCAAGTATTGCAGAACTTCTCAGAGCCTTTAGCATGATACTCCAAAAGGAAGCTATAACTCACCATACTCCCCAAACTTTGACCATGATGCTCTTTCTTTACGTAGCATCCCACAGGATTAGTGTGTCAAAGCTGGCTTACTAACTAGATTTCTCTGAAATCAGGAAATACTATTGGTCCTTCTTTCTCTGAGTTGGTTTGTACGTGTGTGCTGGGTAGCAGAAGAGTGAATGACCCATGTCTCTTTCCTTCATTAATAAACACAAAATAAAAGAGCAATTTATTTCATGATCACTGTCTATCTCCATGAGCTGTAAGGAAGCAGCTCTTGAAGGGTTACAGTGACTTCTTAACTGTCAAATCCATTCTCATTCCACTCTTTCGTTCTCATTGGCTTCACTCCTCCAAAGCTTTTGACACTGTTGCTCATCCACCTCCCTTTCTTAGTCTTTCTCCTTCACTTCTCTGCTAATCTTCTCCCTTCCCTCTCTTCCTAAAGATCTCTTTTCCTAATCCCCCTCCTTCTACATACCACTTTATTACAGTAGTCCCTATGTTTCAGTTTTGTCCTTCTCTTTTCTCACTACAAATCTTCTCTGTAAATCTCATCCAGACCCATAGCTTTAACCATCACCTGCTGAGTTTCCCACATCTTGACTTGACCTCCCCTGAGCCCAGGCATGTATCTGTCACTGTCCTTTTAGACCCCCCAGCCTAGATGACCTATAGACAGGAAGCCACCATCTGCCTGGGCCATTCCCAAGCTGGAGCCTTAGGAGCCGCTGGGATGCAGTTGGTTTGGTGTTGCCCTTGTTGTAGGCATGGAACAAAGGAGAGCTGGAGTCCATTTCCCAGTGAGAATCACGGGAAGTATGGGAGAGTTCACAGAGATGTTCAGAGCACTGGGACAAGTGGAAAACAAAGATCTGCGCCAAGGTGCGAGTTAGAAATGGTAAGCAGGCGAGACAAGGTCTGATTCTGGCGGCAGAGCCTGGAGAAACTCCATGAAGTAATAAAGTCAGAGCGAGGGGGCCTTTTATTGAGTGCCTGATGGTGAGATGAACAAGGGAGCTATTGAAGGAGTACTGAGCGGGTTTAAGCAGGCCCATCAAAGACAATGTTAATAAAGCCAAACGTTATACACGCAAGTCTGTCTTCAGGCTACTCCTCTTCTACCTTTTTTTTTTTTTTTTTAAATCTTAGTTAAAACTAACATTTTTCTTTTACTGGCCCAGCGTAGAAATGCTGAATTATCTTTGACTCTTTCTCTTCCTGCATTTCTTATATTCAGCCTTTTGGCAACACTAGTCATTGCTTGGTCATTGGTAAGGGAAGGATTTTGCTGGGGTAGCAGTGTCCAGAAAACTATGTGTTCTGTGAATGAGGAGCTGTGGACTTTCTACTCCTAGCAGCACTTTGGTGTAGACATTGAATGTAGAGTTGCCTCATCTCCTCATCTCGAGATTAAAGCTTTCTTCGTCTTGGTTGGGGTCATGATGTGAGACAGTGGTAACCATAGGCTTGGAATGTGAGTCCCAGGAGGGGGTGCAGATGGCCCGCTCCACCTGCCTATAGAGCCTCTCATATACTCTGGGCCTGCTACCTTGATAGACGTTCCTTACTAAATGCTTCAGGCCCTTTTTCTCTGTGTGTAGCTGAGTTTCCAATTTATACTTCTCTTTACAACATTTATTTTTGTGCTATCATCCTAGGTGCTTTTCAAAGATGAATGTGGATTCTTATTACACATACACCCACATGTGTATTTCAACTAGTCGAAATAATGTTCTACTTAAAGCTGTTTGCTCACATTAATCCTTATTTATTCATAAACATTTCAACAGCACTTCTGAAGTTTATGTGGGACCATTATAAAATGTGAGTAGTCAGAGTAAGTCCCTGAGAGAGTAGAATTTTCGCCCGGACCCCTGCTTACCACTGATTAATCCCTAGCGCATTATTCCTTTAGTCATGTTAATATGTGGTGCTCCAATGGAGGGATTAGAGTTATTTTTACATCTGACCCCTCACCACCTTGTCAGCTAATTAAGGGTTGTGACCTTATCTGATTCTCAGAGTTTAAGCACTATGCCTGAAGCATTAATGATTCAGTTAAGCATTGATTTGAATCATCTTTCAAAGGCCTTTGGTTCCAAGAGCCTGTGGAAGAACTTTGCCTGTTTGTAGCTAGATAGAAACCAACAGAGGAGACTTAATTAGTACACCAACTGCCTTTGTGGGTAGCCAGGAGTTAGAGAAAATGTATTTTCTTATGCTATCCAGAATAAACATTTACAAAACCATCTGGTGTCTGCTAGCCTCCAATTTCAGAGTGCCCACAGTCTGCCTTTTTTTAGAGAGAAGGAGAACAAAGTGACAGCTTCCAACAATTTTTAAAATCCCTGTTACTGGGGATATGTTGTTTACTCTGACAGTCACTCTAATAAATAGATGATAAGCTACAAGCCCAGGTCATGTAGCCAAGTGAAGTAGAAAATAGTAGAGTATTTCCTAGATTTGTTGGTACAGTATCTTATTCTTTTCCACATAGGATTGGAATAAATATGACAGTGCCTGACAAGATGGACAGCCTCTAGGGTCAGGAGACATGTGCAAGTTACTCTTGATTTTTCTCTGCAGGAAATAAGCTTTCCTATTGATCTTGGCCCAGCAATGTTTGTTGAAACTGCTGAACATAAAAGTGTTTTTCTTCTGAAATAAAATATCTAGGTTCATCCTGTATTTCCTAGGCAATGTTATTGTTCATTCAGGTACACAAAATTTCTATCTTATGTTATGCTACATTCTAAGAAATAAAGCCAATGATAATGTTTTCTCTAGAACATATGGTAAAGCATTCGGATATTCCATGTGTACCAGATGTTGTCATTTATATAATGGATGCTCAATAAGTATTGTTGACATATCGTACATGTAAGACACTTAGGAGGATTTATAAATTCCTTAGGTTACCATAATACTCCAGTGTAACTCTATCTTAAACTTTAGTTTTTTAATGTGAGTACTTCTATTTCTTATGATGACTATTCTGCCATCTTTTATTGTATCTTGAGATTTAGGCTTTATTGAGTAAACAAGTCTATTTAAAATTTCTAACATTTTTAAGATGATGAACAGAGTTTCTGTGTTCTAAAATCCCCTTCATCTAATTTTCTTACAGCCCATTTTCCATATTCCTCCTTCCCTTTCTGTTTCTTCTCTTTTCTCCCTCCTCCTTTGGCCCTTTCCCTGGCTGGAGGCCCATCTAATTTTCCAAGTCTCTTTGAATGCAGGGCACAGTGTGTGGTCAGCCTTGCCCTGAGGGTCGCTTTGGAAAGAACTGTTCACAAGAATGTCAGTGCCATAATGGAGGGACGTGTGATGCCGCCACAGGCCAATGTCATTGCAGTCCAGGATATACAGGGGAACGGTAAGGGACAGTCTTGCATCTCTCTGTTTGTAATGGCGTGAAAGGAAAGCTTGAAGGGTGGAGGGAACACCTCTGCTACCATATATCTGTTACTGTTCTATAATATTCCAGAAGCATCTATAACGTATCAATGTGTTTGACAGATTCTTTCCCAACTCAATGCATATAAACTGAATCACAGAAAGTGATGATGAATTGAAGTTACACAGAAAGCATTAAAATATAATAATAAAATATCAACTATTCAGAACCCACGAGGAATATGTCATTCTAAACAGCTGAGTGTTTAGGACAGCCTCAAGCACCAAACTTTTTTCCCTGTAAACATGTTTGGATAGATTTATTTTTAATTGGAATGTGTACTTAGGTATCTTTAAGACATAAGTTGGCATAATGTTACTTTTTTATGATTTAGTATTCTATTAAGCGTATTAGTCATTTTATTGTGCTGTAATGCTAGAGCAAGATCCAGTGGGGCTTGCAGGGCTCTCTGGTCCCACATGATGAAAGAGCAAATGACTGTGCTCATGTGGTTCTTATATTCACTGTGGGCCATTTTTTGTATTAGATGGTAAAGTGTTACCCCTGAGGGCTTTGCTAACCCTAAGTCTTCTAATTTGCTCTTTCATCTGTTATATCCTGGAAGACTAGATAATCAAGCTCATTGGATGTGTGTGTAAAGTTTGAGAAAAGAGACTTGAGAGGCAGAAGAGTATAATGGCTAAAAAAGATTTTTGGAACCTGTATCCTTAGAAACAGCCTCATCTATAATGTTCAAATAATAATTGTACTTCCTTTTAGGATTATTATAAAGATTAAATAATTACATTGAAGTATTTAGAACAGTGCTGAAAGTTACTAATATTAGCTATTATTATAATTGAGTGACTTCTATGAGCTGTATAAATACTAGTGATTATCAATTTGAGTAATGTGTTGGAACTGTATAAATATTAGTTATCATTATTTTTTGGTGATATCTGTGAACTAAGAATTCCTTCAACATTTTTATTAATTTTTTTGTTTGTTTCTAACATTCTGCTCTAAATTTTTTATTTTTAATAAGATACTGTAAGATGATTTTCCCTCCCCCTTCCTAATTAGACTCTGCACTTTCTTATTTCTAAACATTTTGTAATTTTTTAAAAATCCCATTTCAGTTTCTAATTGGGTATTTCTGGATAAAGGAAAACTTGCTTTTAAATAGTTACTTTTTTATTTAGTCACTCTACCAAACTTTTTAGTTAATTCTAATGTTATTTTAAGAAAACGCTAAAATTATTTTATCATCTGCAAATAAAGATAAGTTAGTCTCTTCTTCTCAATATTTATAATGATTATTTCATTTTCTTGAATTATTGCATTAACTAAAATCTTTAAATCAATGTTGACAAAAAGAGATAAAAGTAGGAATTCCTGTCTTGTTCCTAATTTTATTGGAAATGGCTTCAGTATAGTTTCATGTTTGTTATTGTTTCTTAGTAAACTGTCTTTTTTATGCTCAAGTGGTTTTTTGTTTTTTGGTTTTTTTTGAGCCCAACTTTTATTAGGAACTTTTTTTACTAGTGTCTAATTCATGAATGGCTATTTTATCATTTGTTAATATGATTATGTATTTTTCCTTTAATTTTTGATGTTATGAATGATTGACACCTTTAGTGCATGGTTTTCGTAACATGTAATTAGGCTACGCAGAAGGTTTCTGTGACCTACATCCTGGTTTGTGGCTGTATTTTGGATCGATGAGGGTGTCAGATGAGTTCTGGATCCATGTGGCATGCACGTCTTACTCTAGGAAGATGAGTCAGGAAAGGGGAGGCACAGGACCCAGCAGAAGCCTAAAGAATAGTTTTGAGTAATATTTTAGGGCACTACAAAATTGACATATAATTGTTTTTTTGCCCTCTAGAGATTTAAATCTCAAATTCAAGGGAACACAAAAACAACAAACATTTAAGGCAAGCTTACACTCCTCGTATTTGGAATCCAGGGAAAGGGAATAACAGCTCATTTTCAGGTACATTTTAGATTTGTAGTAAGAAAGGCAAAGAGCCAGAGAAAGAGAAGGAAAATGAAGACAGAGCTTGCTTCTTGAGTTGTTCTTGTAACTACTGTTTTCCCAATGAACGGACGGCATGTTCTCTGTTTCCAATTAGGGTATGCCCATCTGGTGTACTCACCTCTCTCTCTCTCTCTCTCTCTCTCTCTCTCTCTCTCAATGTCAACAAGCTCATTTGTTACAATGAAAGGGAAAAAATGCACTGCTGTGGGGCAATTTTGTGGCAGGAGGTATGGGGAAAGGGCCCGGGGCCCCACTTTGCCATTTCCCCTATTTGGAGAACTCAGCGTAACTTGATCACTGAGGTTAGTTAGGCCAGAGGGCTGCTGCCAGGAGGAGAAGGTACCACCACAGGCCTTGCCAGCAAAGCATTCCCAGGATGTGGGAACAGCTATCCCGGACAGAGAGCAAACAGGAAAAACAAAACAGGCACCTTTTAGGCAGGCGGAGCAGCTCATGGGCTACCCAAATAATAGGCTTTGGGGTTTATGGAAAGATTGCGAGGACATTGCGATAAGGGAAGTGGTACAGCCAAGCAGGAATAAAAAGAAGAGCATTTCCAAAGCCTCAAAAAATTCTTCTGGAAGGGTTAAAAGAGTGATTTGAATGCTAATGGGTTGCCATGGAATCGCTCAGGCCTTTGATTACCCTGCTGGGGTCCATGCACATCCTTGGTGCTCTGTAAATGTGAGCTGGGTGGAGACATCTGTGGAGCAATTGTGGGCTCTGTTAAGGTGAAGCCCAAGACTGTCCTGCCACACCTGTGTCCATTACTACCCTTAAAATGAAGAAGGATGTAGGTGAAAGTAGGTAAAGTCAGAAATAATAGACAGGAATGGGGGGGTGGGGAGGATGCGGCATTGGTCTTCAATGGAGGAACGCTTTCCTGTGTCTAGGATGGTGGAAAAGTTGGCTCTTTCCTAGCGTTTTTTATATTTTCTCCAGAGCGGCAGTTCCAGATGTTTGAAAAGCAGGGGTCTCGACCCATTGATCCCAGGTTTAATGAGGAATGCGATTCTTTTAAACTAAATCACTGTTGGGTTCAATTATTCCAGTCACTCTAGGGGGGGGACATGCTGAAACGGACAAGGGAGGGAGAGGAAGCCCGTATATGCTAACTAATTTTTTTTCTATAAATTCACAATGGGATGCAATATAATAATCAAAATGGTATTAAAACACACCTGTGACCCTCATTGATTTGGGAATTGGTGTCATGTTTTGTCAGTTTATCTTTATTTAATGCTCATCCATTTTTCCCAATTCCAGGGCATTATTCAAAATCTAAAAAAAAAGTATAGAAACTCCAAATTTCTTTATTTCTACTGTGGCCAATATTTATTGCTATATCTTTATCTGCCTCTCCAACATCTTCTAAGAAAATGTATTTCCTCTTTTACTGATTCCTAAGATAGCTTTTCTTGTTCCACTCGGGGCCACAAAAGCAACATTAAGGGTATAAAATTCACTGGAAAGTGATGCTTCTTTTCAATAAAGGGCCCAAATGGGGAGATAAGATTGCTTGACAAAGACTTTTCATTCAGCTAACCAGAAATATGGAAGCTACTTCCTGATTGCGTTTATTTTCAAGATGGAAAATGTCTACTTCTAGAAAGATTCCCCACCAGTCTGGTTTCACAGACAGAAAGAGACACATCTATTATTAACAGGAGTCTCTTATAAGTGCAACACTGACCAAAAAAAGCGGGAATAAGAACCAAGCTTTATGCCCTGGCTACTTTAGTGAGTCAAATTCAAAAATGGCTTTTTGACATTTATAACACAAACTAGTAGTATATTTAATTATAGGTTAGAAAGAAAATATGGGCCAGGACCAGCTATTGTGAATTTTGTTTTCCCAGAGGAAAGGAAGTCTCTGCCAAGACACGGTAAAATACACACACTGGTTCCCTATCATTTGGTAGCTGACACTTTTCCAGGCTTCCTATCTTTATACCCAGTTCACCCACTGTAAGAGCTGTGCTTTTGACTAAGTGAAAATCATACAGTCCAATGCTTAGCATTTGGGTTTCTTTTCAAATCCCTGTAAGAGAAAGAAAGTGATATTATTTTACCTTGTCTTTTTCTTCTTTGTACTGACTTGCAAGAAAGTTTGGACAGACAGGTTGCAGAGTTGTTAGCACTAAGGTGAGCTACAAAGAGGCCAAATTATTGTATCTCAGCATTTCTTTCTGTAAAGTTTACATCTTTAAGGAGTAAACTAAGCCTGTTAAAGCTTCTTACAAGTTAAAAAATAGAGTACCTGGCCTAAAAATGGGTAGATATGTGTAACTTTTTTTTAGTTTTTAAAAAATTTTTATTGGGGAACAGCCATGGTCATTGTTACACATTACTTTCACGCTACAATGGCATAGTTGACTCTTTTAGGGAGGGCTCAGCTCACAGTGACCCATGCGGGGATTGAACCAGCAACCTTGGTGTTATCAGCACGATGCTCTGACCAACTGAGTTAACCAGTCACCCCCGCAGACTTGTGTAGCTTTAAAACACACATCTGATTTTATGCTAAATATTAGTGCATTTACTTCCAAACTTATCTAATAGTTCGTTGAGCAGTTGATTTGAAGGCTTTGCCTAGTCACAAACATACCTAAAGATGTCTAGAGTCTGTGGAACCCAATTTGCAAGAGACCCTTTTTTTTGTCTCTATCACACTAAATATATGCTAGAGCCAGGGTTAACCAGAAAAGAAAGTATCAAAGGATCCTCAAAGTTTATCCTCTAATGTGCATAGAATTCCTGTCCAACCCTGGTATTGTTAGTAACCACCCTATCATTAAAAATATGGAAAGCCGTATGGAAAAAGTTGGCTTTTCAGACACTTTGCTGTAGCTTTTTAGCATGCTTGAATTTCTTTTTGCGCTTGTTGCTTGCTTTATATTGATCTGAAAAGTGCAATGTTGACCTACATTTTAGACTTTGGGTCTGGCATGACTTGCGAGCCACACAGGGAGTGGTTGCCGAGACTCACAAAGTGTTACCCTGCTTGTGGTGAGCGATCAGCTGAATGAGACCCCGTCTCCCTCTCCCTTGGCAGAAAGTGCCATCGAGTCACCTTGCCTAGTCAGAAAGAAACTGGGCTGGCCGAGACCTAGTCCTGCTTTCCACAGAGAGATGATAGTTTTTTCCTCTCTATTACTGTATCTTCTAACAACTCAGCTTCCCACCTGATCCAGCTTGCCCCGAGCATGTCCTTTCTCTGGGATTGAGCTCTAAAGTCATTTTTTAAAAAGACATTAGTGAATTCTTGAGGTCTGATAGTTTTTCCTTGCCATTTGGTAGCCCTTCTTCCCAACAGAGGACAATACCCCATTTAACAAAAATGTTGTGTCAGGGAACTCCAAGCCTTCCTACAACCTACCAGCTCCTGCTCACCATGCTGCAATCAAGGACACCTGATTTCAATAGCTCAGACGTCCCCTGATCTAAAGAGGACTTGGTCTATTAGTTACATAACTTTCTAAATGAGGGGGTGGGATTACCATTCAGTTTTTTGGTTTTCTTTGTGCTATTTTTTATCGAACCGGCGACCCTGTTGCTCAGAGTTCACACTCTTTTTTTTTTT
>NW_017731371.1:5076957-5112404 GCF_001890085.2 Hipposideros armiger
CAGTGCGCCACTCGGCTGGCCCTACCATTCAGTTTTGAAAAAAGCAGTCACATGGCTGAGATTAAAAAATAATGTCAACATGAAAGCCAACAGAATTAAAATTTAGTTTCAAATTTACTACAAACATTTCCCTTTAGAATGAGGAAAACACGTTTTTTGATTTCCTAATTATGGGCGGGGACTAACATTTGGACAATTTATTTTCTCCCTTTTCTGATATCTACTAAAATGTTATATGTAACTTTGGCAGCCCACTGCGTATAAAACATGCTTCACGTCCCAAGTTCATAATTTGTTTATTTAAAAAACTTTTTTGAACAGGTCATATTGCTGTCACTACTATCTGTAGTCAGAGTAATTCATCTTAGTGCTTTTCATACCTGTATAGGGACAATCACTAAATAAATATCAAGTCCAAAAAGCAATGTCAACTTATACCGAATAAAGCCTGTCTGAATGGACTGATTGTTTTCACATGGTCCTAACTAATCTAACTTCCGCTTCCACCTTCTGCTCGATAGGTGTCAGGATGAGTGTCCTGTTGGTACGTACGGAGTGCACTGTGCGGAGACCTGCCAGTGTGTCAATGGAGGGAAGTGTTATCACGTGAGTGGCTCGTGCCTCTGCGAAGCAGGCTTTTCTGGTGAGCACTGCGAGGCACGCCTGTGTCCGGAAGGTGTCTACGGCATCAAATGTGACAAGCAGTGCCCCTGCCACCTGGACAGTACTCATAGGTGAGGGTCAGTTGCCCCTGGAAGGAAGTGTCCACTATTTGGAAGGAGATTGGCAGAGAGATGCCCACCCCAAGACCTTTCCTGCCTCTGGGTCATGTTGTGCAGGAACCGCTAAGGAAATGAAGGCCTTTGTATGCGTAGTGGGGATGGTGCAAGTCAGAAGTGCCAAAATTGTTAGGTGGTCGTGGGTGGCTATTAAATTCTATTCTCTATTAATGGCTCCCAGCAAAAATTAAACTTGCTTGTGTTATTAGAACGTTTCCCTAAGAGGGGTTCTCTGACATTCCTTTAGAAGCAGAGATGCAATGAGAGACGTGGATTAAGCCCAGTTTAGTATGTAAAAATATCACAAAATGATTCTCACGGCAACATCTTACTTGATGAAACATCTGTGTAGAGAGGAAGTATACCGGTGGAAGTTTTGTGAGAATGCTTCACATGTGGCTGTCACATGTGAAATATGTTTTCAGAATTGATTACTCTTACATAGAACTCACAGGGGTCCTTTAGCTCAAAAAATCTCTCAAAGAATGTACGAACAGGAAACCATGATCCCACCCACCCTACTGTACCTTGTCTGCCCCAGAAATATATACTTCCACCCCCTTACTTCCTCTCCCTCCTCCAAGGACCAGATACATATCACTTAGAATTCTGGGTCTCCTTTGCAGACTGCTGGAAAAGCTGAATTTGACAAAAATGAAGTGCATTATATAGCAGTTCAGACATTATGAGAGTTACTTTGATTTGCATTCAGCACAGCTGTTACTTCATTCATGCTCCAAAAAGATAGCTCATGGCCACATCAAATCTCAGATGCACAAAAGTTAAAAGTAAACAGAAGCCTGTGGTTGGTCTCTGCTTTAAACCACTGTTAGGAGCAAAAGTATGGACTTTGCCCTGTGTGTGTGTGTGTGTGTGTGTGTGTGTGTGTGTGTGTGTGTGTTACATTTTAGTGGGACATATCAAAGAAGTACA
This sequence comes from Hipposideros armiger, assembly GCF_001890085.2. Taxonomy (NCBI): domain Eukaryota; kingdom Metazoa; phylum Chordata; class Mammalia; order Chiroptera; family Hipposideridae; genus Hipposideros; species Hipposideros armiger. Next base: position 5,078,670 of record NW_017731371.1, read on the forward strand.
TTCTTAATGTTGTCTCAAGCAGCTTTGTAAGCTACTTTAGTCAACTTTTGGTTTTCTTTATCGGAAAATACTGCCACTCTTTACATGGAAAGGTTGAACAAACATTTGGGCAGTAAAAATGAATAATCTCTGCAGGATTTTGTTTGTTTTTAACCTCTCTAATGTGGAAGGAACTGGTAGGATTAGAAACAAGTCTGGCTGCCTTCCTTGCAGTGAGGCTTGTCCCAGCAAAAGGTAAGCCTCATGTAATGATTGTTAAGAACTTTTTAATACCATTGTGCTGTTTCCTTGAATGTAGACACAGCCTGAAAGCAAACAGATTGCTAAACCTATACAGAGGAGCTCTGCTATGAGAAGATTTGAGAAGCAGACAAAATGTTGGTTTTGTTGAAATTGGGTACCATGTTAGTAGTGGCAGGTGCAAATGGACAGTTACTTGACATTAATACCATGATAATTTTAGTATAGATCCTGTGTACCTAAGCATGTATGCTTTATTGAAGAAACACAGTCATCCCTCAGTATCTTAGGAGGATTGGTTCCAGGATCTTCCATGGATACAAAATCCATAGATGCTCAAGTCCCTTATATAAAGAAGCATAATATTCACATATGACCTATATTTCCATATAGGCTACAGCAGGGTGTGCCTACATATCAATTCATTCGCATGGGTTCAGCGCAGTGCTCAGCATCTAGCAAATTCAAGTTTTGCTCTTTGGAACTTTCTGGGATTTTTTGTTTTTTGAATATTTTTTATCTGCATTTGATTTAATCCATGAATGTGAAACCCACAGTTACAGAGAACTGACTGTACATGAAATTATTTGATAGTAACAGAGGTTAAAAAAAACACACTAAAAATCTATCTAATAATGTATAACAAGTAATCAGAAGATTAAGAAACAAATAGCCTATGAAGTGCTCCTCTAAATAATGAAAGCTACTTTTAAAAAATAGCTTTTAGAAATTCCTGTTAAAACCAGTTGAATGTTGAATATCTGAGTCTGTCTTGTTGAATTCACAGTTGGAAACATCCATCTGATTCTTACATTTTGAACTTCTGTGTAAAATTCCTGGAAACAAGATTCCTTTGAACCAAAAGGAATCAATTAATCTTTGTATTAATTGAAAATCTAGCTTGTTCATTTTACCATTTAATCAAGCATGTGGAGCTTGCTATTACATAATTCATGATTTATACTTATCCTAAAGGCTTTCATTATAATTAATGAGATAAATAAAGCAATGCACACTATTAGTTTACATTGTCTTTTGTAAATATGGTATATTGCAGCCATATATTTGAGTAGAGGTTTGTATCAGTTAGCTTTCATTGCATAAGAAAAAAAAGAAGCTACCACAAATTTAGTGGTATAAAACAGCAATTATTTATTAGCTAATGATGTTTTGCTTCACTATTGGGCTGGGCTCAGCTTGGTGATTCTTCTGCTGGTCTCCCGATGTTCACCTGGCAGATCAACTAGTCTGATTAGGCCTGGAATTCCTCACTCCCATGTCTAGCATTTGGCTGGGTGATCGGGATGACTGAGCCATATGTCTCCAGCATCTAGCAGAGGCCTGGGTCTCTTTACATGGTGACTGGCTTCCAAAAAGCAGCTAGAGACCGGGCAAACTCCAAGATGCAAACACTTTGCAAACATTTGGTTGTGTCGAGTTTGCTAATGTTCCTTTAGGCAAAGCAGGTCACACAACCAAGTCCAGATTCAATATACTCTATCTCTGGATGGGAGGAGTTGCAAAGAATTTGTAGCCATTCTTATTTTTCAATCTTTCATAGGATTGAAATGAATTTAAATATATGTATAGATGATACTAGTGTTTTAAATGACAGAAATATTCTAGTACCTAAAGACATTCACTGTGACCTGGATTTTTCAGGTGAAAACTAACTTTCATGGTGGAAATCATTTTGATTATTTGATAAGTCAACTTTGATAAAAGTCAAATGATATAAATGATTTTATTTGAAAATAGAATTTGAGATTTAGTAAGATTCCACATGACCTATTTATATTAGCTCTTGTTAATAAGGACATTTAATAGCTGTAGGCAATTAGGACATGCCTATTTGCAAATGCTACCTAATTGTCATTACATTTGAGCATTAACAACATCTCAGGAAATGAACAAAAGAATTTCAGTAACTCATTCTATTTTAGCCAGTATTGTATTGGACTCATAATAAAGCCTTAAATTGAAAATTTACTAGAAGATTTATCTCGTTATATATGTGTATAAAATGATAGGTATCCCTATAGGTGTATAATCCTATTTTCACATACAACCTGTTCACAAAGCAACCTGTTCTTTAGAAAGAAACCAGGTAGGAGTATATTACTCTTCAATTTCTAATCTGCTGTGCTAACATCAACACGTAAGTCTCATTACCAATTAAGCTGCCTGCATGAGAACACATCAAATGCCTCCAAAGTCTCTGGCTTCCTACACCTAATTGCAAATTGCAGAATACTAATTTGGGTGTCAATCAATCTAGGAACCAGAGTGCTGCACTAATACTCTCTGGGGGGCATTGAATGTCAATTTCTCTGTCTGCCTCTAGCTGAGTTCAATTCCCTGTCCCCAAATTATCTATTTCATTTAACATTTATGTCTGTACCATGAAAATTATTTCCTTCTTTTTAATGTACAGTAATATTTTCTACTAAAAGATATCCTTTTTTTATATTATGTTTAGATAAGGTAAACTCATTTAACCAATCTATTACTTCAAATATTCTTTTCCTTTTCTTACATGGAGGACCTTACTGAAGTAAATTTAAATTTGTCCTTGCATTTTGCACAATACGGGCTTTTATTGGTCCTGCTAAGTTTTTATCTATGCTGCATCCTAAATATTAGAAATTCTTTTTCATATCTAGCCCTCCTAGCAGGCTGCTACCTAACTTCCTTTTTCTTTGGTGTGAAAACACATAAGTAAATCTGGGTTCGAGTTTGATTCTGCCACTGCCTGTGCGAGACTTTGAATAAATTACTCGTTCTAGGCCTCTTTTCCCTCATTAGATAACATGGGACCATGCCTAACACTTGGATGATTGTGACGATTAAATGAAATAGTGCACGTGGATTGCTTAGCATGGTGTTAGCACACATTTGGGCTCAGTGACAACGGGCTGCTGGTCTGTGCATTCACTTACAATAGTATCGTAAACGTCACGTAAGTGAGTGTTCCCTGCAATTGATGGTGATTCCCTGTAAGCCATGAATTCGACATTTTAAAAACTAAATTTAGGGGAGATCTTGCCTTTGTATTCAGATGTACAGATTGTAATTTAACACTGGGAGAACACTGAGATACCAGGGAGAAGCAGATTAGGGCGTGAAAGCAGGACCCCTGGAGGTAGACCCCACTGCACATCAGCTCGCTTATTCACTCCATCAGCATCTACGGTGGGCTGAGCGTGGGACAGGGACAGCTAACAAAATGTACTTCATTCTTGCCCTTGTGTAGTTCCAAGTCTAGAGTGAAAGGAAGACGTCTAAAGATTGCACAAACAAACACCAGATTATAGAAAGAGCAGGGTGCCGTGAAAGAAAATGACAGGAGAGATCTGTTTTCAGTGTGAGTGGTCAGGGAAGGCCTTTCTAAGGAAGAGGTACCATCTGAGCTGAGACTGGAAGCATAAGATGAAAAGAGCTAGGCAAAGAGTGCGGGACAGCACTATGGGCATATGGAAGAGCCCTTATGTTGAAAAACCTCAACGCTTTTACAAACTAAAATAAATCCGCTGCAGTTGAGCATAGCAATAAAGAGAAATGATGAAAGAAGAGGTTGGGGAGCAAGCAGTGACCAGATGGTGGGGGCCTATGGGCTACATTTAGGGTGATCGTATACCTGGTGTCTCAGGGACTGGCTGGCTTAGACCTGTTGTCCTTATGTAATTATTAGCAATTCCCTTTTCACTCTTAAAAATGTCCTGGTTTAGACAATTATATAGTCATTTTAGCTTTATGAAACAGTATGAATTTTATTCTATTTTATTGTAGTGGGGAGCCTTTGAAGAGTTTTAAGGAGAATGATACAAAATGATCTACTTTTTAGGTGATGGGGCTTGAGTGGCTACAGGGAGAAAAGTTGGAAGGCTGTTCAGGAGGTTAGGTGATATGTCACATTGGCTTGGAGTAGGATGGTGACAGTGAGGATGAAGAGATGTAGATAAATTAAAAATATATTTTAGAGTTAGGATGGTTAGGTTGTAGTGATGAAGTAGATATGGGAGATGAGGAAGAAGGAGTTATTAAGAATAATTCCAAGGTTTCTAGTTTAAGTAACTGAGTGACTGGTGGTGCCATTACTTCATTGGGGATGATTGAGAATAGACACTGAATGAGGAATGAAGAAAGGAAAGAACACAGGCTCAGTTTTTGACATGTTAAGTTTGAGATGCCATGGGAATTCCAGATGTTTGCTCAAGGATAAGTGATTTGCCCAAGGTTAAATAGCAGATAAGTAATCTGGGTAGATCTAAGCAGAGTTGAGACTCAGACCCTTGTCTTCTGAACCCAACCCTTCTATATCCAAGTAACCATCGTAAATATAGAGCTGTACTTAGATACGAGGTGTGGCAATTAAGTTTGTGAACTCATCCTAGAAAAAGTGTTACATACCTCATTGCTGAATATTACTATGGTCACCTTCGAACTGCTCCTCTTAGGAAGCTATGCACCAACGCCAGCGCCTAGTCCACCCTTCAAAGCAATTTTGGAGCTCTTTTTCTGGAATGGCCATTAAGAGCTGTCATTGTTATTTCCTTTGATGTCCGGAATGTCATCTAAATGTCTTATTTTCAATATTTCCTTTATCTTTGGGTAAAGAAAGAAGTCAGATCAGGTGAGTAAGGAGGGTGTTCCAATACAGTTATTTGTTTACTGGCCAAAAGCTTCCTCACAGATAGTGCCGTGTGAGTTGGTGCATTGCCCTGATGCAAGAGCCATGAATTGTTGGTGAAATGTTCAGGTTGTCTAACTTTTTCACACAGGCTTTTCAGCACTTTCAAATAGTAAACTTGGTTAACTGTTTGTCCAGTTGGGAAAAATTCATAATGAATAATCCCTCTGATATCAAAAAAGGTTAGCAACATTGTTGCAACAAGTTTGTAAACTTCACTGTCAGACCTCGTACCTCTTCGTGCCATGTTTCCTGTAATGCTTGTGATGTATGCCTAGGCCTTTGCTTGTGGGCACTTAGTTGTAGTAGGGACCTAAAAGTATATTTAATTAAATTTCTGAAAATGGTGGAACATACCACCCCACCTACAAGGCTGACATACTCACTTGACAGACTAGGATATCAGGCTCAGGGAGGTTGTGTGCTTTCATTAGGGTGACCCAGGTAGGGGGACAGCTTTAATTACATCCTCAGTCTTCCTCCCTCCCAGAAAATCATTCTTTTCAAGAGCTGAAAATCTATGATTGGCAACTCTAACAAGAGGTCCCTTAGCAAATGTCTGGATGTGACAGTGGATTTTGTGGTTGGCCCTAGTTAAGGGAAGGGTGTTATCACCATGAGGGGAGGAAACCCACCTTTTACAGTCTTCCAACTGTGAGCAGAGCTGGTTTGATTGTTAAGATTTTCCTCTGGTGAGTGCCACAGAGTGCCCTATTGTGTCAGCCTCAGTAGCACGTGCATCTTAGCACAGCTGATGTGTCCATTTGCTGTAGAGCAACAGCTGGCTGCCTCGCCTGTCAGTGCAACTGCTGTTTCAGGTAGAGACAGCTGTTCTGCCCCAGGTGTGGGGCGCTGAGAGAAGAAACAGGCTGAAATGGTTGTAGCTTTTGGAGTTCCTTGGACATCACCCTGGTTAACTGCTTGCTGTAGCTCATTGGGTGGAATCCTTTAGATCTTCCTTCGAGTTGACTGTTTATTGAATCAGTGCTTTCGATTTATGAAAATTAAAGTGAGTTTCAGACAAAAGGACCCAGTTGTGATCATCATCCTGTTTGAGCATGATGCTGATTTTATGTACCATTTCTGTAGTACCCAAATGGGTTTTGGCCAATTAATTAAATAGTACCAAGCCTGGGAATGAAGTTTAAAATACTGTGTGTAGAATTACCCACACATTTAGTGATCATGGCTACAGCAACATTTGCATGGGCTTTGGGTGTCGTTTACCCGAAAGTGACCTGCTCCTTTCGTTTGTGCTCTCAGCTGTCACCCCATGTCTGGAGAGTGTGCCTGTAAGCCAGGCTGGTCGGGACTCTACTGTAATGAGACGTGTTCTCCTGGATTCTATGGGGAAATTTGCCAACAGATCTGCAGCTGCCAAAATGGGGCTGACTGTGACAGTGTGACTGGGAAGTGCACCTGTGCCCCAGGATTCAAAGTGAGTGTCTCGGGCTCTGGGGGAAGGATTTGAGGGGTGCGATGTAGGGTATACAGATACCACGATTTATATGACCTTTTCTGCAGTCCAATGAATGTACTAAAATCGATCCCATCATTAACAAGAAAAGGAATAGAGAAAAGTAGTAATAAATAGTAATAAGTGATATAAGTAATTACCTTAGAATGATGACTGGGAAAGCTGGACAAACTATAAATGTGGCATTCATATTTAATTGTTTAATTAATAGGTGCCATGAAATATGATATATTTTCATTATTACCGATGTCATTATTTTACTGTGTTTTATAGGTAACAAAGAAATTACTTTTACAAGTAGGATATGTATTATTGTCAACAGGTTTTGTCTTAATTCCATATAATTTGGAGGCACATAATATATCAAGTTAGCATTTATTATGTATTTATGTGCAAAGGTTAGTAGCATAAAAGTTTTTCAGTTCCTTTGAGAATCTGGACCTTACAAAAATACCTATATGCCAATAGAGCAGAATTTTGCCTGATTTCTAGGATTTCTTAGCTGCAGGTTAAGAAATCTTTGTTTTAAAGGAAAATGGGTTTTTCTTGAATCATTTTCTCCCAGTTTGAGGAGGAATATGTTAAACTGTGAAGAGTGTCGATTATTCTAGAGCACACGATGCAGAATGAGTGGATCATAAAGTCTCCGAGCTGAGAGGGTTTTTACAGGGTTTTCTAACCTATGTCACAATCCTTGGTTGAGTTCTTAAATCAGACTTGTCTTAAAGAGGCCCTTACTGTTTTTAAAGGAGGTGACCTCCAGTCACCTTTGATAACCGACTTGTATAGTTAAGGCTCGCTGTCAGACATTAAATTGAATCGTGCTGCTGGCTGAGTGTGTGTGCTGTCCCTACACTTCACTCACTAATCATATTACATATTGCACAAGGAAGTTAGGAAGCATTGCAATTTAACATTTAGTTCATATTTATGTTTATTTATTGATAGCAATTGTACAGCTACAGTTTATTGTTACATATCTGCTTGTTTGAGCAAGGACAAAAGGTTTTATATTTGCTACAAAGGAAAACTCATGAAGGCAGCAGGCTTTTTTTGGATCTTATGCAATACTGTGTCATAAACAGAGGCCAGCTAGCAATGCCCTTGAATCTCTAAATTTGCATAGTGGTGACATTGTAGCAACTTTTAAAAATACAATGTGTTAAAATGGGAGAGGGAGTAAAATTAGCATCCCCAAGAAACATTTTCGTTTATTTGTGTTGGCCTTCTTTCAGTTGGTAGAATTGCATGTGTTTTCCTGTTTGTGCCTGTCTAGGGGACTGACTGCTCTGCCCCGTGCCCTCGGGGAACCTACGGGGTAAACTGCTCCTCTTTCTGTGGCTGTAAGAACGATGCTGTCTGCTCTCCTGTGGATGGGTCTTGTACTTGCAAGGCAGGTTAGTGGATGAATATTTTATCTGACCCTGGTCCTGTCATCTCCTAAAGTCACAGGAAAGAAACCTTGACTAGGGTTCTAGCTCCTCCTGTGCCAAATTTTGGTGCCTGCTCTCAGAATGCCCCACAGCCAGAGTGGGCTCTGGTGCTTTCGTGAGTCAACAAGAAGAGGCTCCCAGGAGATGATCTCTGAAGTCGCTGCCAGCTTCAAAAGCCTGTGAGTCTCTGCACTCTAGGGACAGTCAGCCAAGCAGACATGTGTCTGTGCCCCTAAATTCACTGGCCTGGAGTCGTTGTGACAAGAAATGGAGCCACATAATGATTTTATGGGAGGGCCAGAATGTATCTATCCTGGATACTCACTGTTCATGGTTAACGGGGTCCTGCTTTCAAGACGGGGTTGTTCTTTCAAACACAAACCTTCCTTCTCCCTCCCATACAAATATTTCACTTTTCCGACCTGAACAAAACTCAGCATTCCGTGGTGTGCATCCCTGTGCGTTAAGGGGCCCCCACTTCATGTTTCTTCCCCCAAGAGCCCAGTAGTGCTTCTCAGGGTTGGCATCCTTGTGACAGATCACACGGCACACATGGCTATTTGGGTGCTTTTGTTCATTTCTGATAGAGGCTTTACGTGGCAGAGCCAATGCTTTCTGTGCTGGGGCCGGAGACATTGCTGTGCCTCTCCAAGATGTTTTGAAAGGGAAAGTGGCTTGGAAAGGCTCAGCAAAACTCCCTGCTGCCTTTGTTTCCTCATGTGCTTTGGTGTTCTTGTCTTGGCAGGCTGGCACGGGGTGGACTGCTCCATCCGCTGTCCCAGTGGCACCTGGGGCTTTGGCTGTAACTTAACATGCCAGTGCCTCCATGGCGGAGCCTGCAACACCCTGGATGGGACCTGCACATGTGCACCTGGATGGCGAGGGGAGAAATGTGAACTTCCCTGCCAGGTACGACCGAACCAGTGCCCCAACTGGGAAGGCCTAGGCGCGGGTGTCAGGGGGGAGCCTGCTTTTGCAGCTTTCCTGATTTAAAGTGTGTGAGTGTGAACCAACCACAGTAGCTATTAGAACTGAGGTGTTTGAACTCAGAGTGGATGTAGGATTGGAAAAGGGGTAGACAAGGAAATTGGTTAGGTAGCTTTGTGAGAATCACTTCCTTCTTCTCCTTCATCTCTACTCAGGTTCCCTCCAATGACCCCCTCTATTTTTTCTGTTCTTATACATCCATCTCTTCCTGGCACCCAGTCAACAGCATTTGTCACACATGGTGGTGTATGCCTGTCAACTCTCCAAATATTATGTTTCCATTCTAATGGAAATCCTCCCGCCTTCAGGCTAGAAAGTGGCAGGGCACTGAAAGGGGGTGGTGATGGTGTCACAGAAATGCTCATTAGGATGGTTAGAAAAGGTTTGGAAATAGCCACATTTTAATGTAAATATCCCTGGAATCACAAGACTCTCCAGGGATTTCCTTAGTTCAAGGCTAACTCCATTCCCTTGACCTGCTTTGGAGATACCCATCTTTAGAAAGCCCACACTATATCTACCACAGGCTGACAGGGTGCAAATGGGTAGTGCATTCTATTGTAACATGCTGATTTCTCTTCCTCAATGAAGCACATGGCTGGTTTCTTTCCATCACTCCTTCCTATCACAATTGTTTTCTCCTGAGCCATTAAACATTCTCTCAGTGGTGTGTGTTCTCTGCCTCCGGGAAATCATCTGGAGATCCTCTGATGACAAGATGACACTGTGACACCCTGAAGAGGGCTCCTCGTGAAGGGCCTCCCATGGAGGTTCTTCGCTCCCTGGGCTTCCTCCTCATTAAGTGCACCCCATTCCCAATGCAGAGAGAGGGTCGATCCACCCTGGGCTATTCCATGCCCTGCAGACCCTTAGGACAAAGTTAAATTAGCTTTGCTGCCTCTCATCCACCAGTGAACAAATTATCAGTGAGCTGAGATGGGCTTGAAGATCGCGTTTCACTCCCAGTCTGATTGTGGACAAAGCAAAGCCCTGGCACAATCGTGTCCCTTTTTGTATATCGGATTACTAAATCAGCAAGGGCTGATGGTTCAGTGGCTCATACTGCAGCAGAGCTAAGTCCAATGCAGCTCCATCAAACATTATTGGGGCCTAAAAAATGGCCTATTTATTTTATTTTAATAAGACCTAGATAAATGATTATGGCATCTAACACCCACTGCCTGTTTTATGCAGGTTCTCAGGTTACTCCCTCTTGGTAGTTGTGCATCCCATATTTTTCTTAGCTCTTGGGTGGTGTGGAAGGTTTGTAAGTACTCTCCCTCCGCTCATCAGGATCCGGCCTGAAAGAGCAGGGCTTAGGAACGCAGAGATTTCCACTCCTCTCCCACAAACTAAATGATCACATTCACGAAGAGTCTTATGTCCACTGGACCACCAAACTGATGCACACGTGGCAATGTATAGGTCTGGGAGGGCGTGAATAGGACGCTGGACCAACATGTACTCCATCCTCTTTTTAAGATCTTGAATCAGAATACTTTGTGTTGTCTAGACTTCTTCATCATGAGGAAGATATTAATTAGGAAAAGTAACAAAAGACTTTCATTTTTCCTTATAGCTCCACATTGGCAACTTATGGAAACAAACTTAACGCAATTAGAGCTAAACACTTTTTAAATTTTAGAGCTTGTCTACGTGGGCCAGTGGCCTCCCTTTCTACTAAAGAATAGAATGTCTTGCAAGGAACATTGAACTATTTTATAGAAACCTTTAGGGGCAAAAGAAAATATGTTTAGAAGTTGTGGTTTACGATAAGAAAGATTATTTTAATTAGTTGGCATATTTACATATATCTGTGTATATGCATATCAGCATATTAGCATCATTGATTTCACCACTCATGTGCCCTAACTGTATGTCTGAGGGACTTTAAAATACCGACCTCCCGGAGCCTACATTTTAGGGGCAAGAAGACATGAGAAGAGGTGATGATGATAATGTATATTGCTGAGAGGTGTTTGGGAGAGGAGGAGGGTGCTGCACCTGCAATGGCTGACTGTGGCCCCTTTTGTCTCCCATCATGGGGCTTCCCACGTCCTCGTTGCTGTCTTCCATGCAGGATGGCACGTATGGGCTGAACTGTGCCGAGCGCTGTGACTGCAGCCATGCTGATGGCTGCCACCCCACCACGGGCCATTGCCGCTGCCTCCCGGGATGGTCAGGTGAGAACCAAGGAAATGGAAAACATGCCGATCTATGCCTAGCACCGTTCCTTGCTATTTCAAAAAAACACACCCAGGTCAACTTTTCAGGAAAAATAGAAATGAAAGCAGTCTCCAGTGAGCTGACACATTTTTACCCAAGAAATACTACTGCTAGGATTAATTAATCCATAATCTAGTAATGACTTTTTGTTAAGTGGTGCAGGGGCAGTTCTCCTGAGCCTTCCTGTAAGGTCCAACTGTCAGAATTCAGGCCGGCAGGCGGGGAAAATGTGAATTGCTGTAAGAGTTTAGTGAGACCTCTGTGGTGTTTTTGAGCATTGAGGAAAAGATGATTAGAATAAACCATAAGAATGTAATTAAGTTCACCTTACTGAGGCTAAATATTAATATTAATATGGTTAATATACAAATATGAAATATTCATTACTAGAAATAAAAATTTCAAAACTTAACTTTTCCTTATAATAATGTTTAAGTCATAAAAATTCATAGTGGGATTGAATAACAATTTTCTAATTGCGAGGTGGAAGTTTCTCCTTATTTTTATGACCTCATGGCTTCAGCCAGGAAGTTGATCAAACTAACAGGCATCTTAGAAGAACAGTGTTTTTGCTTGTGATGTACAGCCCTGGGAGATGGCATTAAGTGCCCACTCAAATTAGGACCTTGTTCTTCTTTTTTATACATCAAATAAGGCCTATCCTAAAAAAACAACACAAACAAAAAAGCTAAGGAACTTTTAAGTACTTATTAAGAAAAATTACCAACAGGAATGCAATGGGACAGTTATTGAACATTGGAGTAATGAACTGACTATATATAACCATTTCTACTAAAAGTCGCATAAAATGTTGATTGCTGATGTGCCAATTTAGAGTGAAACCTTGGTATGCTAGGAACTGGATGACAGGTAGATAAAAGAACCTTAACTTTATTTAAAAATTCTCTTTGAAGTTGTGTGTGTGTGTGTGTGTGTGTGTGTGTGTGTGTTCATTTACTCATATTGTATTTGTTCCTAAATATATTTGTATATAAATTGAGAGGTGAGTGGAGATTTGTTAAGATAGAACTGTTTCCCTATTGATGCTTCAGTATCTTCCAAAACAGTTTTCAACTTGTCATCTAAAAGAGCAACTGGTGGTAACAAGCTAAGTATCCTCTGTAGTGATAGTTCATATTTTCAGAAGGTGGATCTTTCAGAAGAGAATCTTATGTCTTCACACCAGAGATGCCACATTTAGGAAATTATGGGGTCAGGGTGGTCTTTTTGAGCAAAAATTCATACAAAGAAGACTCTAGAGAAATGATAAGTAATGCTTACTGGGTGCTCACTGCAGTCTTACAACAACTCTATAAAGTAGGAAATATTAGTTATTTTACTCCTTTTTACAGATGATGAAGCTGAAGCAAGACCCCAGAGTCAGTAGATGTGAGACGGGATTTGTACCCATGCTCCGCACCCCATAGCTAGCTCTTTTAGCTACTGCACCCAAATGCCATGCACAGACTTATTTCAGGAAGTGCTGGGCGAGAGGGTAGTTGATGCTGAGATTTGTTTTCACTATGGATAGAGACTTCTAAGAATTGTATGAGAGGACCATGGTAATCAGTGCTGATAACCAGCAACCTTTTCCTCTCTCTATATAAAATAGCTTTATTGAGATATAATCACATACCATCGAATTCACCTAAAGTGTACAAGTCAATGTTTTCTAGTGTATTCAAAGAATTGTACATCACAGCCACTTTTAGAAGATTTTCATCACCTTCAAAAATTAGTACTCATTAATAATAATTCTCCCATTTACCCTCAATCCTCTCCTCCAGGCAACTGCTAATCTACTTGTTGTCTCTATAGATTTGCCTATTCTGGATATTGTATGAATTCATAGAATACGTTGTCTTTTGTGACTGGTTTCCTTAACATGTGTTTTCAGGTTTCATCTATATGGGAGCATATATCAGTACTTTGTTTATTTTGACTGCCAAATAATATTACATTGTACCACATTTTATTTATCTATTCATCAGTTGATAGACATTTGGGTTGTTTCCACTTTTTGGCTATTTTTAACAATGCTGCTATGAACATTTATATATAAGTTTTTGTGTGGATGTATATTTATTGGGTATATATTGAGACATTGAATTTCTGGGTCATATGGTAATTCTAACCTTTTTAAGAATTAAAAAGAATTGCTAGCCTGTTTTCCAAAGTGGCTGCACCATTTTACATTCTCATCAGCAGTGTATGAGGCTTCCAATTTTTCCATATCTACACTGTCATTTGTTACTATCTGCCATTTTGATTATAGCCATTGTTGGTGTAAAATAATATCTCATTGCTTTTGGTTTGCACTTCCCCAATGAAAAATGATGTTGACTATATTTTCATGTGCTTATTGGCCCTCTGTATATCTTCTTTGTAGAACCATCTATACAGATTCTGTGATTATTTTTAATGAGGATATTTGTCTTTACTATTGAATTGTAATAGTTCTTTATATGTTCTAGACATATGTTCTTTATCAGGTATATGACTTACAAATATTTTCTCTCATTCTATGACTTTTTTTTTTTTTACTTTTTGATGGCTCCCACTGCAACAGAAAAGATTTTATTTTTAGAAAAGATGAAGTCTAATTTGTCTACATTTTTCTTTTGTTGCTTATGCTTTTGTCATCAAATCTAAGAAACCATTGCCTAATCTAAGGTCACAAAGATTTATGCCTATGTGTTCTAAGAATTTTATAGTTTTAGCTTTTACAGTTTTAACTTTACAATAGGTTTTTGATCCATTTTGAGCTCATTTTTATGTATGGTATAAGTGTTTGGCTTCATTCTTTTGCATGTGAATATCTAGTCCCAGCACAATTTGTTGAAAAGACTATTCTTTTTCTCCATTGAATTATTTTAATATCCTTGTCAAAAATCAATTGACCATGAATGTGGGAGGGTTTATTTCTGGACTCTCACTTCTATTCCATTGATATATAGTATATCTATCCTCATGCCATTAGCATACTGTTTTGATTACTCTAGCTTGGTACGGTTTTAAAATTGGGATGTGTGAGTTATTTAACTTTGGTCTTTTCTTCCCAAGATTGTTTTGGCTATTCTGGGTTCCTAGAATTTCCATATGAATTTTAGGATCAGCAAATCAATTCCTACGAAGAAACTAGGTGGAAATTTAATGAGGACTGAATCTATAGATCCATGTGGGGAGTATTGCCAACTTAACAATATTAAGTCTTCAGATCCTTGAACATAGGATATCATCAGTAACTTCTTCATTGATCTTTCAGTCATTTGGAATTTGTTGTGAGCTTCTTTGGCTTCTAACAGCAATAAGCTGAGGTGAACTATCATGTACTTGATTTCTAGTGTCTGAGAGCTACCTTGGGAAACAGGCCAAGGCTGGGGTAATAGACTATTTTCTGTCAATAGGAGCTACCCACAGACACCAGGACTTCCTGGCCCTCTAGTTTCTCCCTGATGTGCAAAAGTTGAGATAACTCAGACTTCACAATATGAAGTTCCACCTTCTCATGTTTCTGTTTGGCTCTCAGCTACTACATGTTAAAACTGCATCACACCAGGGATTAAACCAGATTCTGTGACTTCACAAGGGTTCTTGAGGTTCTCAAATAGAGCAACCAGCACTAAGTTCTCAATGACCACAGTGACACGAAATAGCATTTTTAACCCCCAGCAAATTCAGGACTTTTCTGACAGAGAGGCCATATCCTTTGTTTTGGGTAAAACTCCATCAAATCCACTTCTAGAAATGTGAGGTGTTCCTGAACACATCCATCGCTCCTTCAAAGTATCCACCTCCTTCGATGATTTAGAACCAGCCTGTGAAAGGCATACGCTAATGGTACACAAGAAAATCAGGAGATAGGATTTGGCCTGAAGCCAGTCAGAAAACGCGTTAGTAGCATTCCACAGTCTGGGTCATGGGGTAAGACAAATGATCCCATCTGGACTTAGACCTGTGGAGCTACTACTGAATGCAGTGGCTTTGTCACACAACATAATCTTGTAATCCTCAGTCCATCTGTGACTGGTCTGCTTCTCCAAAGGGGGGGAAGCGTTGCTGCTTCATGTTGCTCTGTCGTGTGTTGCCCACCATTTCTCTGCTTCATAGACCAGTGTCTTATTTATCGGGGTCTTCTGTGTGGGCCGTTGGTCTGCAAGTATCTGACATTTCATCTGCTGTGAAATGGTTGTTTTTTTTTTAGAGAGGTCCTCCCCCACACTCACAGAACACACTTGGCATAAGCAAAAGTATTTTGAGGAAAAGCAACTTCCTGAAGTTCCAAAAAGCACCCTACCATTGGACCAAGAATTGCCTTATTTTTCTAAAGGGAAAGAAGTGTACCCCCTTTATTATTTACACAGAACATAATTGCATTGTCAACACTGGATAGGCTCATGATTTTTCATCACAAACTTGTTTTAAGTACCTTGTAAGGATCTTTTTCAATAGTAAGAAAGCTTTGCTTTTCATTGAAACACTGGTTTGGGGGCCAAATAAATAACATAAGCCCATGTAAGCAAGTTCTTCTGTTTCCTGTCCTCCCAGTTGCTGAGCTTGCTCTAGGTGAAATTTAGGAATCACCAGACAGGGTAGCAGTGTGTGGGTAACAGTGAGGCTTCTGTGAAGGAATCAGTGAATTCTAATATAGGGGCCTGGGCTCTTCCCCCGGCCTAGTCAACAAAATGGCGTAGAGGCGCCAACAGTGCTTAACCAGTGAGGACGACACTGTGTGAAGAGATGGATCAGGCCTCTCTCTGGGTTTGGAGCCAGAGATAGGAGTCAGAAGGCCTTTATCTTTTATTACAAAGAAATTGACATGCCTAAATTGAGGAAATCAGATGCTAACCTGATATACTCAGGAAGCCGGCTTGTTCTCTTACCATGGGGTCCTTCCACCACTCCTCATAACTTCTCCCTCTTTTCTAGTGTTTGACTGTCTTTTTCCTCCTAAAGGAACTGAAACTCTTGTTTATTTCTACTGTCATTAATGGTCTCATTTTACCTAGCCATAAAAATATTCTTCAAAATGTACTACCACGTAGGTTAACCAAAACAAAAGTTGCATCTGACATCTCAGATACCATTTCCAAAATAAATGTACTATTAAAAAAAAAAGACATGTACTTTTATTATATGTGGTTATTTAAAACCTTAATTTACAGACATTTTTATCCAATGGACTACTTTATCAAAAAAGGGGCAGATTGCAGTAAAAAAAAAGGAGGGAAAAAGAATGAAACACCTTTCAGGATACAGGCTGTGTCCTGGGCTCCTTCTCCCACACCTCTGACACTCATATACACACACACATCTATAAAAGGAGCCTGGCTTTTCAAAATGAGTATCCTGAGATTCCACATGTCAATGAAATATAATTAGTTGTGTGTGTGTGTGTGTGTGTGTGTGTGTGTGTGTGTTTCCATTGTAGTGGAATGATTTACTTTATCAAGTATTTTCCAAAAAGAGTAGAAACACACTGACATTTTTTTCTTCCTTTTTGCTCTGACTTCAGTCAGTCAGAACACTTCTTCAGTGAGCGTTAGAGCTAATCGAGACTTTATTCCAGCTTTCTGGGAACATACGCAGCCTCCAGCCTGGTTCTCAACCATGGCTAAGATCACCGTCACCTACCAACTCTTAACTTGCATATCCCCTGTCCCCACCTCCCAACTACTGAATGACAGACAATCTGGAGAGTGAAGAGGAAGATGGAGCCATTGCCAGCCCATAAGGCACTTTCTGTACAAGTTTGGAAATCCCTCAGGGGGCACTTCTTGGCAGGTGGGGGTGCAAGCTGGATTTTTGCCCCCGTTTAGCCCTGTTGCCAGGGGCTCTTTGTAACAACCTGCACAGCCCTACTTGGTGGCCCTGTAGGTCATTTTAAGAGTTGTCCTGGTGGTCCGTGCAGTGGCAGTTACTAGTCTGTAGCCTGGTCTCTGCTGTGCCTTGCTACTCTTGTTGTTGAAGAGTGGGGGTTGAGGGGCCAGGGGCTCAGGGGAACATTTCTGTGACAGAAGCATCATAAGCAGTGGCAAAAGACTAGAGGAGGCTTGGGGATGCATTCATACCAGAAAAAAGAAATTGTTAAATGCTAAACAGAGAAAAGAAATTAGGTTGCCAAATCAACCTCTAGGAGTCTTCGGAAAGGGGAAGGGATTAGCAGAGCATGGTATAATGGAAAGAAAGGGAAAGGGGAGGAGGAAGAGAGGTAGAGGACTCAGCTGAATGCAGACAGAAGGGGGGATGTTGGAAGGAGGAAAACCTGCAGTCAAGTTTATAAGAAGAACCTGGTTTCTCTACTCTCCCAGCAAGCAGAGCTGGGCCTGCAGTGGTCCCAGCCCCTCTCCAGAAGGACAGCCTCCTGTTTTAAGTTTCCCCAAACACGCCAGGTTTGACCATCTGAGTAAGTGAATACTACTTCAGGTGCTGATCTGTCCTAAAGTGATCCCCCATGTGGCTTAGTGATGCCTGAATTGTTATCATGGGAGACCCTCCCCTTCTTTGTCCAGTGACATATAAGTGCAAATTCAAGTGCAAATGAGTTTTATTAGCATGCATGCCCCCAGTCAGCTACAAGTGCAAGTAACTAGTTATCTGACTCTTTAGGGTATTAGGGGGTGGAGAGGGTGTATTCAGGAACATAGGTCTGTCTGTCTACATGGTCTTAGGGGTGGGGGAGGGAGTCATAGAAAAGCATAATGTGGGGTCTCTGAAGTCAGGATGGAGGAGGAGCTTGCCTTCCCAACAGAAAGGCTGCAGAAAAAGCCAAAGTTCCCAGATCTCCCCATCTGCCCAGCAGCCTGTTCTGTTTGTTTGTTTTATCTGGGGCGGGGTCCGGTCTAAGACGGGCCACGCTCTCTGGTGTTTTTGTCTTGTAGTGCAAATGCAAACATCTTTGATATGACTTACCTGGATTTTTTTTTTCCAAGTTGGTTATCTATATCAAGCAGATCCTTTTTAATGGATCTTTAAAACTCACAGTGCCCACATACATGACAAATTTAACAGCCAATTGCTGAGTGTCTCCAAGTCGTATGTAGCCATAGTGCTTAGGTGCTGGGAACGGGAAGATAAGTGCAGTGTTCTCTCCTGGCTGCAGGAAGAAGCTCCCGTTTTCTGAGGGCAAACACCGTGGGCAGAGGTGGAGATGCGTGAAAACCTTCTCACACTTCAGCGTGCAGCCGCTTCATTGACCAGGGGATTAGAAAAACAGAAAAGTGTTAGGACTAAATCCTGTAGTTCCTCCCTTGTATAATCACCAAGCCCAATTATTATTAACGAATCTCTCTCTTTGCTCTAATATATGTGTACCATCTTGCTGCTCAGGAACGAGACATCGGATTGAAATCATTTCTTTCATTCACTAGCACCCCAAATATCGCAATTCTGGCATAAGGAATATAAACAATTAAGCAAGACAAGGAGTTTGGGTGTTATCTTTGGGCTCGGGACCTAGTGACACCCCAGATGATTCATTTTCCGCATTCATGCAATCACAAAGGCCCAGTGAATGCTGACTTCACATGGAGGCGGCTGGCATACTGCATCAGGCATTAAAGGCACGGACATTTCTTTAGAGCCGCTTAGCTGAAGTTTATCACGATCATTCAGCCATTGCCTAGCAACTTGGGAAGGCTATCAAGGAGCTCTTTGTCCTCAGGACTGGCAAAAGCAGCCCCTCACAGATCTCCTTATCAGCGTTAGAACATTTATCGGGGGACAAAAAAAAGGCTGCCATTGAGCCAGAGATTCCTGCAAATTTAAAGATACCCCTTCCTATTTTGTGCCTTCTTCCAAATGTTTTAGAAAGTTGTTTCCTGAAGTAGTTTTTACTAAAGACTGTGGGAAACATTCCAACGGAATTTCCTCAAGATATCCTGTAATCCTATTGCTTCATAATCTGGGCTGGCATTGAAAAACACAGACCTGGGCTCATGAAAGTCTATCTTCTCAAAAGTAAGCAAGGAATGACATTTCTACCCCCTTAGCTGGGAAGAGTTGACTCTTCAGGTGTGCAAAATATAAATATGCTGGGCTTCCCGCTTTGAGTGCATTTCTCGACACTTCTTCAGGAAAGGAAGAAAGATACGGTTGTTCCATCCTGTTGGAAAATGGTCCTGAATACCATGTTGGAAGAAGGGCGGGGCTTATTGATTCATTCAACAACTATTTAACACCTTCCTGTGCTAGGCACTGTCATGAACAAAAACAAGCCCCGTCTCTCCTTCATGGAGCTGCCAGAATTCAGTAATTCCCCTGGGTGGAGTATGGGGCAGGGGTAGATCATTTATCTGTGTTCGCTCCTCTATTTCTCTGGGATTCATCTTCCCCTGCATCCCAGCTGCACGGATATAGTTTAAGACCTTGTCGATTTTTACCTGGATAACCCAAAACTGCCACCTGACAGGTCTTCTTTCTTCCAGGCCCATCATCTTCCAGCCATCTCCTGCCCTTCCATAAACCACAGCTTTAATTATGCACGTCTCCTACTTCATTGTCCACTTGGTCCCTGGAGGAAGCTCACACTCCACAGTGTGGCATTTTTGGCTTTGGTCTCCATGACTACTGCCCGGATGCCTTCTGTGTCACCTCCCTTGCTCTTCTCAGTCCCAATTCCAACTGTCCCCAACTTGTAATTCCTGAAGGACAAGACACACTCTTCCTTGGGGCTCTGAGGCTTGCAGCCACCTTTCCTTTACCTTGGAACCCTCCTCCACCTTCACAAATTATTTCCTCCTGACTCTGATCACCAGACAGAGATGGGTGTGCCTGTTCTGGGGCCATTTTCATTCTAGACTTGGATGTTTAAGCTTAGAGAACCTCTCATCAGCAAGCCGGCAGCTGCCAGACCCCTTGAATGTTTATTCAATTGAATTCTCTTTTCTGTCTTTGACAAAAAAGGAAATGAAAAGATATAGGACTCTAGTAAAATTGTCAAAGAGTAGGATATCAATGAAAATAATATAATTCCGGAATAAAACACATACACACACATATATACACACAAAATGGTTAAAGCAGACTTACAGTTCCCTATACTAGAGAAAGTTTCAGTGCAGTGTTAGCCGTACATAGAGGTCACATCAGTAGCCATATACCTAGTGTGACCTAGAGAAGCACTGACCCCAGTTATCTCCTCTGTGAGTCTCATTGTCTGAAATTCTACAATTAGAGATTTATTTCTTAGGCTCTTAACATGTATATCTCTGAAAATATTACTATTCTCTAGAGACGGTAACACCTCAGCAATAATAAATTTATCTTATCCTTACCTGACTATAAGATGAAGGGAAAGATGACAAGAGGGCACAGAGGCCTGAAGGGGGGGAGTAGTGATAGGTGCAAATGGTGCCTCAGGAGGAAAAAAGACAGCTTTACACTTTTCCCTGGAGTTAACCCCTGGCCGAGACATACTTTATATGTGTCTTCAAATAGATTAGGCATTAATATCTGCAAACTGATGACTCATTTTTACTGATGATAGAGGAAGAGTAAAAGGATTTAATATTTAGGGGGAGTTGGTAATAGAATTGTTATAATTTACTTTCCAAGGAAAGACTTCATTGCAATCGTAAAATAAAAGTTATTTGAAACTAAGCTTGGTTCTGTTGAGATATGCGTATGAATGGAGACAGAACATTTGATAGATGATCTCTAGAATTCCCCGTGATTGTCTGGAAATGAAATTGATGGGTAAATCATGTGAAACAAGCTTATCTTTGCAATGGATCTCCTTGCTGTATCGTGTGCCTTGTTGCTTGTATAAAAATTACCTCGATAAAGTTGATTATGATTGATGGTTATGCTAACCAGCTGAACAAACCTATCAGGGGAAGGGAATCAGATATGAAATAAAGGATCACTTATTCAGGTGTGTCAATCTGCCCTGGAGTCATTTTTCTCAACATGCTGTGATTGAGAATGTGCAAAGTCATATATAAATCATGATAATCTATAATGGAAAAAAGCAGCATATACTTTTTGACCTGATGCAATGGTGTACTCCATTGATTAAGTGTATTGTGAAGGAGAGACTTGGCAAGTAGCTGATAAACTAAATCGCCATAAATGGCTACATCTCCCCCATTCCCAAGCTCCTACCCCACACACAAAAAAGTGCCCCAAAATCAGGACTAATGTTCAGGGTGATTTTCAGGTTAACAAAATAATCACTCACCTTCTAATCCAAAATTCTAACTGTGATTTGTGTGGGTGGCTCTAGATGAAAATGGCCAGGGTGTCGGAATCTCTACGAAGCAGGTGCCCCCTTTTCAGCACCTGTTAAACAGTAGTCCTGGCTCACTGGCCGAGCTCAGGACTTGAATTTGAATAGTGAAGCCTGTTGCAGGTTACCTTTGTTGGTACTTCCTTCAAATTCACAAAGCAAAGTTTAGGTGTGCAGCCTCCTTTTGAAGTGGTTTACTTCTCCATATACTTGATGCTTCTGGGTAGTATAGGTAAGATCCTACTGCTGGTGGATCACATTTGGGGAACATAGAGTCTGCAATTCCATCCCAGCTTTTCAAAAGAGATTTGGGGGGAAAAAAAGATGATATAGTTATGAATTCAAGAAAAGAAATATTATAGTGGGCCCAAATTCTGTATTTTATTCTATGGGGAGTTCTTAAAGCCCAATCAACTTATAACAGGCCTGACCTCCTTTCTTCAGCCCGCAGTCCAAGCTAAAATAGCGGTCTATTGTTGGTTCCAGCTACACACAGTAAGATCTGTGTGCTTTCATGCCTACTTAACACTCTTTACCATGTGGGAGACTTACAGAAGGAAAAAAGCAGAACAGTCCACAGTAGAGTTAATGGTCCAGCAGAAATGGCTGTGTACCAATTAGTAGTGTGTGTGCTATGGTTGGGGCTGCTTCTGTTTTAAGGTTCAGGCCATGGTAACTTTTCTCCTAATCAATGTAGAAGCAAAAACTATAATACAAACATTGCCTCCTCAGCTTCCTTGGTGCTGGGTGCTGTTAGGGTTCTGGAATCCTTGAGAGTGTGTGTGTGTGTGTGTGTGCTTGTTCTTACTGTGTTTTCACTTTGTCTAACGAGCAGTCACCCATTCACTGCTAATTATAACTCATTCTTATTACCTCTCAATACAAAGAACATTTCTTTGGGTTGTGAAGAATTTGAACTTTCGAGAAAGAAGTCTCTGTTGTGTTTCAAGTACAAATTTACTTCCACTTACTTCAAATAAAACTTGGTTTTCATTTTTATTTTTGCAACTTGGGTTTTTCTTTATGTTTCTTTCAGCCATTTTGTTCTTTCCTGACTGACTCTAAAATTTCTCTATTTCCAGAGTGAGAGTTAAACACCTACCTATAACTTCATAATAATTAATAGCTTAGACAACAGCTATAAATAACATCAATTGTGATAGTCCACCTATAGCTGCCCAATGTCAGATTAAATTTTTAAAGAAGAATTTGGTGGCACAGATCAGTGTATATCTCTGTGCTACACAATGTACTGTCAGAATATTTTAAGATTGGGTTTATTTGTTTGCTCCAAGGCGGAGGTTTTCTCTGCGTAAAACAATTTAAGCACCTTTTATTTCTCCTTATCTTTTTACAGTTTGTCCATTTCTCTGTAAAAATAAAGAATGGGGGGGGGTGAAGTCACGAAGAGCTAAATGGTAATAATATTTTTGATTGATTTTGCCTCTAATAGAGCTCCTGGCGTCCCCTTTGCTCCCTCCTCCTAAAGAAGAAAATCGGTATAACAAGTGTTTTATTCCTTCTCTTTTATGACTCTAATGAAAATGGTCCTGGGGTGACTTTAATGTTATTATGTACATGATCACACGATATCTGATGGTGTATTGATGTGTATACATGTATTTTAAACCTTATACCACATCCACTCATTCTCACCTGGGATCCCTCAGCTGTGATACCATGACCTTAGTTAGTCCTTGTCTCTGTTAGCGGCCCAGAGGTGCCCGCCTGCCCACCCTGCCTGTCACTCAGCCTTGCCTGTATGTACTGTTCCAGGTATCCACTGTGACAGCGTGTGTACTGAGGGACGCTGGGGCCCCAACTGCTCGCTGCCCTGCTACTGCAAAAACGGGGCCTCGTGCTCCCCTGACGACGGCATCTGTGAGTGTGCACCAGGGTTCCGAGGCACCACTTGTCAGAGAAGTAAGTGTTTCCTTAGGCGGCAATTTCCATCTTTTCTTCTCAGAGTACCATGTACAGAATTATCTCTGTCCCAGTTCATTGTGATATTCTGTTGCAATCAAGGTTGAAAGAGAGTGTCATAGGTCACCCTGTCCTTTTGTAGAGCTGTCCTCGATAGCACTTCCCCAAGAGCTTTTTTTCCTTCCAACCTTCACGACTAACCTAACAGATGGGGCTTTAGCCATTTCTTCTCAGTAATGGTTTCATTGTCTCATTGTCATCATCATCAGGATGTGTGTCTTGATCCCGTCTTAACTCTTGCAAATGGTGTTCCAGAAATCCATTGACCTGTAAATATTTTATTCAGCAATTTTGGCATTGGCCTTACTTCAATTACTAGAAGTTAACATCAGCCAAACCTTGCGGCAAATCAAGCATCCTGCTTGTAGTCTTAAAATCCATGCTATGGGGAGAATAGAATTGCAGAGTTAAAAATTGGGGCTGTTGACATTAGTCCGTAGAATTTTTACGTTAGGAAATGATCCATAAGATTTTACTAAATCTTTTAAGCCAATGTAATCAAGAAAGGATCTATGACTAACTATAAGATATTATACAGTATTCTAATTTTAATTACTTTTTTTCATTAAGAGCTCTGTACAGTCATCCTATATTTAAATCCAAATAATGTCTTGGGAAGAACCTAACTATTTAGCATTTTGCTTATACACTTTTCAATCACAATCATTAACCTAGACCATCCCAAGGGGAACAATATTTTAATTCTGACTGTAGATCTATTTATTGCCAGTAATGACTCTTAAAGAATAAAAGATCAACACCTGGCTTGAGAATATTTATTTGGGTCGTGTTACAATTTATTATTCTATTTCCTTCCTTCATTTATTTGTTCAACAAAAGTTCTCCAAGCCCCTGCTTAAACCTCAAGCTCACTGGGGCCATAAACGGGAAAATAAAGAAGACCAAGTCATTTGCCTACCCTCAAGCAATTCAGAATTTAGTGGCTTCTTTTTATTAGTAAAGAGTACCCTTGTTTCTTTGGTGGTGGTTGTTTTATACTGGGAAAGTTCTCAGTATCATTATATATAAAAAAAATTTTATTATTTTATTTTATTTTATTTTTTTACCCAAAACTTGAACTAGATCTCAATGTGGATTATAAAATAAATACATCTCAGGAAAGATAACCGTTGATTTCCATTCTGTTTTCAGTCTGCTCCCCTGGTTTTTATGGGCATCGCTGCAGCCAGACATGCCCACAGTGTGTGCACAGCAGCGGGCCCTGCCACCACATCACGGGCCTGTGTGACTGCCTGCCTGGCTTCACAGGTGCCCTCTGCAATGAAGGTAAGGCACACAGGCATTTTGGAGAGAGAGGTGGTAATGAGCAAGCCCCATGCAGTCTGTCTTCAGGCTTCCCGAAGGACATGTCTCCCGCTATCAGCTATCCATGCCTCGGGTATTTGCAGAATACCTGTGTTTGCTGAATAAGCTGTGTTTGCAGCTTCTGTAAATATGACTTTGAGCTTTAGAAAAGCTGGCTTACCACTCCAGCTTTATTCTCTGAGCGGTGCTACTCCTCCGTTTTAATTGGAAACAGCCTCTCATGAAAAATCAATAGGAGGAAGGATTTTGACTCCCTGAGCAAGAAGTTATAAAGTCAGAAATGTGATGATGCCTCCTGCTTGTGATGCCTTAATGAGGCCGTTTGACTTCATGTGTTTGCAAAAATGAGCCCATTCAGTATGAGGGACGCTGCTAAGCAGAGACAGCTACTAAACGGGCATCAGGGTTGATGACCTTTCAAGCCGTTTCCTGTCCCAGGTGTCTAGGGCTCTGTGAGATGAGACTGTAATTGTGAATGACTGACCTATAACTTATTCACAGTGTGTCCCAGTGGCAGATTTGGGAAAAACTGTGCAGGAATTTGTACCTGTACCAACAACGGAACCTGTAACCCTATTGACAGATCTTGTCAGTGTTATCCGGGGTGGATTGGCAGTGACTGCTCTCAGCGTAAGTCTCATTTGAGAATAACCGATCAACCATTTGTATTTGTTTCTTTTAATACTCTTTAGGATTGAGGGATGAGTGGTTATATAATCAAGACAAAGAAAATATATGAATAATTATAAGATCCATTATTTTAAGTTTTAAATGGCTTTCTTTCCCCAATAAGAGCTCTATGCACAATAAGAGCTCTATGCAGTGGTCCTATATTTAAATCTCAACGATGTCTTGGAAAGAACATAAATAAATAGCATTCTTGCTTATTCACTTTTTAGTGTGAATCTGTAAAATGGGGGGCGTGTACTCAGAAATTCTGTTCTAAGATTCACTCCAGACCGCAAGTGTCAGCTATTATTTTCCCTTTGCTCTTGGGAAAAAATGGTTACTCAATGATGGGAGACTTTTTTTTTTCATTTTTAAAACTACTTTAGATTTACAATAATGTTGTAAATAATTTTTAGGGGGCCAGATGGTCTCATGTCTTGTTAGGGAGATCACTTCATGGACGGTGTAGAGGCCTGATAACTGCACTGTACATCTGAAGCTGCCATTGAATAATATTATATGTCAACTATAATTTAATACATATATAGTCATGGGATGTGGAGTATAGTATGGGAATGGAGTCAATGGAATTATAATAGATATGTATGATATTGGGAATGGGGGGGCAGTGGATTGGGGGAGGGGGGTTGTCACTTTGTGAGGGGTGAAAATGATAACTTTTGCATTGTTTTGTACACCTGAAACTAATAATAATAATAATAATAATAATAATAAATTTAAAAAAAACTACTTCAGATTTATTTATTGTCTTCAATAGGCCATATTCCCTACTACATGACCATATAGAAATTATAGGTTGGTCCTCCTTTTAAGCAGTTATATTCTTGGAACATTAAAAAGGTTTTTTTGTTTTGTTTGTTTTGTTTGTTTGTTTTGGTAACTCAAATAATTTTACCCCATAACCTTACATCACTATTTCACAGATACTTTATCCGAGGTTCTGATGGCCCTTCAATAGGCAGTGACCACTAAGATTTAGTTTAGTTTAGTTTTTTCAAATCTAAGATTTTTTTAAAAATCTGTCTTAGATTGAATCTAAGATAACTTCAGATTTAGTTTTATTATTTTCTGCTTTTTCTAATTTAGAATTTTTATAAGTAAAGTAGTACTTACATACAACTAGGAACCTTAATATTTAAAACTCTGGAATAGGATGACAAGGGTCAGTTTTAGAGATCAAAGACATGAATTGCATGACTTTGGATCCCTTAACCTCTTTGAAGTCAGATGATTTTTCTATCTGACATCTGCTCAAACATCCTCTCTTCAAAGAGGCCTTCCTTACAGAGCAGATTCGTCATCTTTGTTCCCCTCAGCCAGTTTTTTTTGTATGTTTTTTTTTCCATAGTACTTAGCACCATTGGTGTTCAGGTTGGCTGGTTGGTATGCCTGCCTCCTCTACTAAAATATGAGCTTCCAGAGGGTAGTGAGGACTTTGTCTTATTCTCTGCTGTCTCTCCTGTTCCCTGAACAGTCCTGGGCACGGAGGTGCTGAATGTGTGTCTCTTAAATAACTAAACCTGTAAACGTGAGATGATTTTCACTCTGCCGTCTGTGAACAGATGCGCGCGTCAGTAACAATGGCTGCTGTCCCAGTCAGCGCTGCCACCTGGGTTTCGGTCAGACCGGAGCAGTGTGCTTTCCCAGTCCCTGCTCACTGCTGACCTCTGACACGCAGGAAGATGGGGAGGGGCGGGTGGGATCTGCACTGTCAGGTGCTGGCCTCCGAGCTCTAATGGCGCCCGCCATGTGTGTTGTGGTTTCAGCTTGTCCACCCGCCCACTGGGGCCCGAACTGCATCCACACGTGCAACTGCCACAACGGGGCCTTCTGCAGCGCCTACGACGGGGAATGTAAATGCACTCCCGGCTGGACCGGCCTCTACTGCACGCAGAGTAAGTGGCCCGCTGAGGCCCCCCGGGGGGCCGCCCCAAGCAGCATGCAGCCTCACCCTTAGCACGCACAGGCTGAGCACATCCAGCGGCCCTGGCTTGGGAGTGTTTTGGCCACACCGTGACCTCTAGACATCTAAATCCTCTCCAAATGGGGAAGAGTTGCCATGTCCCAAGTTTTGTGTATCTTTGTCAGATCAGGACACTAGGTGGAGGCGTGCTACCCGTGATGCTTTGCTTCTCCCCTCTGCTTCAACCAGACCCTATTTATATGAAGCAAGCTCCCTGTGGCGTATTCTGACAGCTCAAAGGTTAGGATAAGTGACAGTGATTACAAGCTGGAAGTGAAGGCGACAAACCTCACTGCCTGACTGCACATATGCTCTTAGAGAAGACTGAGTTCAGTGGTTCTCAAGCTTTAGCCAGCTTCAGAATCACCCTGGTGGCTCAGGAAACTGACTGCTGGCCACACTCCCAGATGTCTGATTCAGTAGGTCTGGGCTGGGACTTGAGAATTCACATTTCTAATAACTTTCCAGGTGGGGATGTCAGTCGAGGATTATGCTTTAAGAATCACTAGTTCTTTTTTCCCTTTTATATCCCATCGTGTCCTGACCATTACTTCTCCTATGAGGTGTTTAGCATCAGAGGTTATAATATACAGAGTACTCCACGGCTGGCACCATTGGGGAAATAAAGACTGTTCTCTACCCTCTTGCCTACAACTGAATAAAGGGCATAAGACAGGAAAGCATGTATTATGGCTCTCATTAATAATAATATATAATCTTAAATCACAATAATGACCCGTGAAAGAAAGATGGGTCTGAAATTAGGCAATTCTTGTTTAATACTAATTAGAGACCATAATTAGAGAATAGGCTGAACGAGTCTTTTGGAATGTTCTAGAAGGGGTATGGGACCTTGAGCCATGATTTGAAAAGAAGAATTGGCAAGGAAGGAGGTTGTCTCAAGCATATTCTACCGAGATTGTATATATTCATATAAAGGTTTTTGAGCTCCTTAAAGAAAAGTACGTATAAGTTATTGCTTATAATTCCAAAATTAGGGCCTGTTTCAAACAAAGGAGATTTGTAAGTGGAAGCAGCACAACATAGTTTGAAGAACATGGGTGGGGCCAGACTCCCTGCACTTGGGTCGCGGCCCTGCCATCCTGCCATTGGCTGGCTGTGTGACTTGGGGTCCTCCGGTCTCAGTTCCCATGTAGCGGGGAGTATCCATCCTTGTAAAGATCCAGTGAGAAGATGCAGGAGAAGGATCGGGCACAGAGCAGGTGCTAAATAATTCCATGGCAGTGATGGTTGTCATGTTCTGGCTTCGTGTCTGCCTCTGTTTCCTGAAAGCTGAGCTTTCATTAAAACCTCCCTAGAAGAAAAAGGAAAAATAAAAGGCACTGGGGATACTTGGAAACAGCCCATATTGAAACTTTCTTTATTCCAGAGAGTCCCGAAACACTCTTGAGGGCAGCTGCTGGCCCCTGAAAGTCACTAGGGTTGTGTGAGCCTTCAGCCCAAGGACCCTGGTGGTCTGGGTCTTGAAAATTGTGCAACAGTGTAAAGGCTTATTGCTTTTTTTTAAAAAGATTTTTATTGGGAATTGGGGGATGGGAACAGCGCTGGGGAAGTGGGGGAAGGGGAACAGACAAGTTGCTGTCCTTTTGTTCTTCAGTCTAGTTGTGGAGGATGTTGCTTCACTGACCCAAGTTGGCACCATCATTGCGCTCTTCCCAGGTGAGGCAGCTCAGTCGCCGGCTTCTGGACGGCCGCTCACGGCGGCTGCTGGCCATTCATGCTGGCTGCCGGCTACACACAGTAGCCCATGGCAACCCACTGCAGCAGGGGCTGCAGCCTATGCCTTCGCCGGTGACTCACGGCAGCCCAGCTCCAGGTTGAGCTGTTGTTCAGCATCTTAGCTGTACAGGGCAGTGTCACTGGCCCTCATATGGCCGGCCTGGCTTATTGCTTTTTTACACGTACCTGTGAAGTGCAAGGTTTTTGTTTTTTATTTAAATTCAGCATTCTGCCCCACATCATGGTGGAGGAAATCATATTATCTAAGTTAGTTACAGATACAGTAGACAGGACTAGTATCAGAGTTGGACATGATCTGTACTGTAAGTAAGAGCATGCATGTGATTTTATAATATAAAGCACTCGTTTCAGTCCATGTCATCTGAGTCCAGGATTCTAGTAGTTGAGTGAAAGAATGAAAGGAAATGCCCCCGACTTTCGCAGGGTGGGGAGATGCCTTGTTAGAAGACACTCGTGTTGCCTCCAGGAGACCCGTAATGGTTCACCTACTAGGTATGGAAGCGTTCTGCCTCCTGCTTGTGAATTACAACCTCCTGGCAGGAGCCCCATCTTGAGACTTCAAAGACAGCTTTGTGACAAGCCGAGACATACGTTATTATCTTTATTCACTCTCTAGTGGCTCAAGGTTTAAACACAGACATGTGAGAGGAGCTGTGTTTCTCCTCAGCAGCCTCTTGACTCCTGCTGTCCGTTCTTGCACAGGATGTCCTCTGGGGTTTTATGGAAAGGACTGTGCGTTGATATGCCAGTGTCAGAACGGAGCCGACTGCGACCACATCTCTGGGCAGTGTACTTGCCGCACCGGGTTCATGGGGAAGCACTGCGAGCAGAGTGAGTATGAAAGCATGGCATCCCGAGACAGCCTTTCCCGCCCCTTTTCTCTAGAACCAGCTTTCCTAAATAATTGAAAGTATTAAGGCAGGACTCACAACTTTGAAGTTGTTTCAGCTGATGGCTGGTCACCAGCATGGTTGACTTTCCCTCCCAGAGACCTGGCCACCTTGGGATGCTTGGTTGGCTGTCTTTTTCCTCAAAATTCTCCTTCTGAGTAACTGCTCAGTGCTCTGGGTGGAGGAGCCGTGACTGTATGACTGAAGACAGAATTCACGTTTTCCATCTGCTCATCCTGGCTCCCTCTCCCCCTCCTTATTTTTGAAACGTGGCTGCTCAGAGCTTTAAAAGAGCCAGTCAAGCTTTCTTCGTGGCAAAGGTGGAGCCTGGCTCTCACACTGAAGGGGAGTGCGTTCTGTGGGACCAGGCTGAGTATGCGGGAGGCAGAGGGGCTGGGAGCCCAGGGCCAGCCCTGCTGTGGGTGAGCCAACAAGTCCATGCAGACATTGCCACCTTTGCCAACCTTCTCTAGAAAGTACTTGTATACAGTTTCTGCTAACAACTTCTCATCTTAATCTTCACAACCTTCAAGACAATATATTGCCTTAAAATTCTGTTATAAATATCCCATCCTGAGAGAATACCCTCTGTTGGAATTACTATCCTTGGCTTTCCATTTCCGCTTTACCAGCTATACCTCTGTTTACAGGGTTAGGAGAACATTGAGTCTTAGACTATTTCAAATTAGTTTATTGTTCCTTTCCTCTGTGACTTTCGGTATTCAAGAGGAATAAATAAGGGCTTATAGCTTATGGGGCTCACTCTCTCATCATAATGACAGGAGATTTCATTGTCGCCTAAGGGTCCATTCTTGGGACGGATGCAGCAAGGATTATGCGGCTGTAGGAGCTGTGTGGCCTGGAAAGACTGATCAGCATAGCAGGAATTTGACAATAAAATATCAGTCTCCCTCAGCCCCACCAGCATCTCATAGCACCACCAGACAGTCCAGTTATCTCAACCTTATGTGCTAAACTCTAGAATATTTTTGCATCTACTCCCACCTAGCACAGACAACAAGAGTGACATCCAAGAAGCAGCCTGGACAGAGAAGGCCCAATTTTAGCTGTGCTCCACTAGTTCATTTAATCATGAAACAGCGACTGAGTCACACAGTTGCCTGCACACTCATTTGTGTATATAAATATTTTGTGTGTGTATACAAAACATCTAAACATATGTGCACATACATATATGCAGAGAAACCAGAAGAGGCTCCAAACTGTCTTTCCCTTGAATGGCAGACTGGTTATGGCCTTATTAAATAAAAGCCTCTTAAGTGCTTCCGCGATTAGTCTGAACATCAAATTAAAACATCCCTCTTTTTGGAGACTTCTCCCAGTGTTCATTTGTAAGCAGAAACCCTCTGTTGAACAGAGAAATCTGATAATAATAGCACATTGCCCCCTGCTGCTCACTTCACAAAAAAACACCAATCACTGTTTTGTCATGATTTTTAGGTTTAACATGCCTATGCTGTTCTTTGAAATTCATGACCAAACTTAGTAAGACTACATTATAAAAACCCTCACTATTTCAGTCTCTCAGCCTTCCACCTGCAAATCCAAATTTTGAGCCATTCTATGGTAAGTGAAGTTCTTACCTAGAACATTGACAAACTTTGCCCCCTCCCTCTTCCCCTACTCCCAGCTAATCCAAGTCAGAATGTGGGAGGGTCCCTGAGCCCACAGGAAAATACACTTATTCCCAAGAAAGCATCTCTAGTTTATACTTTTCAGTTGGGTCCCCTTTCATCTCACAGTTTGGACTCGTGGAATCATCTCAAATTGCCCTAGTGATGATCTTCCTCAGTTCCATTGGATTTCCGCACACTCTCTACATACCCATCCTGGAAGTGGGTACATAGAAGCTGAAAGTCAGGAGCCATAATGAGGGACTCGGTCTCCATACCTGTATCGCCTGGCCTGTGCATTCCACCATGATTCAGGGAATGCTGGACAGCTCTGGGGCACCCTGGGTAGTACAAGTCTGCCTGAACAGGGATCCCTTGCAAGGGCTGCCTCCAGTCACACAGGGTCATCCAATAAGAAACAGCCTTGCTCCAGTTTCTGAAGGCTGGAGAGCTATATTGGACTTTCCTTTCCTTCTCAGAGTGCCCTGCAGGAACATATGGCTATGGCTGTCGCCAGATATGTGACTGCCTGAACAACTCCACCTGTGACCACATCACTGGGACCTGTTACTGCAGCCCAGGATGGAAGGGGGCACGATGTGATCAAGGTAAGGATACTAGTTACTAATAACTACTGCCTCAAATTATATGACCATCACCTATCACCCAACATTAAATATTTTCACCTGTGTTATCTGATGTAATCTTCATCACTCTGCAGGGTGTACCTGGCCATTTATTTAGTTGTCAGATGGATGCCCTATTGTTGCTGTCCTACAGATGAAAAAAACTAAAGCTCAGAGAGGCTGTGTAATTTTCCCAAGGTCACATAGCTACAATAGAATATGCCCGGGCTGTGATGCCAGGTTTTCCAAAGCTCTGAACTTTCCACTGTGCCTACATTTTTTTTCAGCTTTACTGGGGTATAATTAACCTATAAAAAGCAATACATACATACAATTATACTATATATAGATATACTATATATACAACACATATGCTCAGTAACACAAAGTAAATGAAGTTCGGACAGTTAAGTTCACAAACTTTCCACCGTGTGCTTACATGGTGGAAAGTTCGCAAACTTAATTGTACAATCTGATAATGTCTGACATATGTATACATCCATGAAACCAACACCACAGTGAAGATAATGAATATATCCATCACTCCCAAAAGTTTCCCCCATGTCCCGCCCTGCCACCATTGCCCTCTAGATCCCAGGCAATCACCGATCTACTTTCTGTCACTATAGATTAGTGCATTTAAAAATTTCACAGAAATGGAATCATACTGTATACTTCTTCATCTGGTTTTGTTTACTCGGCATAATTATTGTGAAATTAAACCATGTTGTAGTGTGTCAGTTGTTCAGTCCTTTTTATTGCTGAGTAGATTCCATTGCGTGGATATACCATATTCGTCTGCCCATTCACCTGTTGATTGGCATTTGGATTGTTTGCAGTTTGGGCTATTACAGATAAAGCTGCTGTGAACAATAGTGTACCAAGTCTTTGCGTGCACATATGCTCTTGTTCCTCGTTGAGTACATTTCTAGGAGTAGAATGATTCGGTCCTTTGGTCGGCATATATTGTAGTTAACTTGTTAAAACACTTGTGCCCGTTGTTTTTAACTAGGGTGTATGCCATAATCACCTGGGAATCCTTGTCCTATACATGGCTGCACCTGGGCAATTCTGATGCCCAGTGAATGATGAGGCTTTGAGGCCTCCAGAGAGCTCCTACTGTGTGCTGTGCTCCTCAGTCAGTAATAAGCATGATAATCACATGGGGTGTAAAGGCCTTAGGAAATTCATAGTGTTGTAGGTGAAGTCATCTCACACTGTAGGCTACATAGGTACTCATCTCATTTTCCTTCATAACTTTTACATTCTCATGATTTATATTTGACTGTCATAAAAATAGGATGCTATATTCCACAATCACATCATTATTACGTATGCATTGTAACCACACTGCACTGACCCTGGTGCTCTGTAGTTTAGGGCAGACTGTCTTATCAGGAGGCCTAGCATTAAGAATCATGAAATCATAGGGACATTTGAGCTGGAAGCACCTTCATGGAGGCCTGTTTCCTCACTTTCAGATGATGAAACTGCAGTCTATGAGCTTAAGGGAAAGTTCAGAATATCTGGATCACTTTTGTTTGTTGCCAGGTTTCTTAACTCTTAATCCGTACTTTTTTT
>NW_017731371.1:5114429-5131158 GCF_001890085.2 Hipposideros armiger
AAAACTCTTTGGAATCTTTCTTTCTGTAAGAAGTTCCTATAAAAGTAAATTTTTAAGTGACATGCTCAACCATCAGAAGACGTAACCACTTAAACCGAGGTGTTTGGGAACTTAAAATATTTATTAATTTTTGGGCAATCACTGAAGGATTTCAAGGGGGTCACATGTTTACAAATATACTGATCCTGGCGGAATACATAAAGTAACTGATTTACTTAATAGTATCTTTTTAGTGCAGAATATTGTGTCAAGAATTCAAGTGTTTAAAAAAAGAGGAAAATTACAGCAGACATAGCTTCAAAGTGATACCTTCCCAGCTTGTACAAGCCCCAAATCAAAGAGCACTTAGTTAGCTGTGGATATTTTCATGCTTTTCAGGGAGGCAGGTAGGAAGGCAGACTCCTGCTGCTTCTAGAAGCTTTGCTGAGTATGCTGGATAGAAGGGTATTCTGCCCAGCTTGTGATGTGGAAGCAGTCCAAACATTTGTTCTTGTTCATTTGCTTCCCCTCTTTTCACTCAGATTTTGGGGAGCCTGCTATCTTAACCATTTCCTTCTCTTCTTGCAGAAACCCTTCCTCACAGCAATAGTGGCAATGCTAACAGCCATTACTTCACCAATCCCAGTTACCACACACTCACCCAGTGTGCCACGTCCCCTCACGTCAACAACCGGGACAGGATGAGCATTGCAAAGGTGAGAGGAAATGGCTCACATCGCTGAAGGTGGGCAGGGGAACGAGGAAGGAACAAGAAGGTATCTAGGGACTGCGGTTTGCCAGATGCTGTTCTAGGAACTTCATATTTATTTTCCCATTTATTCCTCTAAACAATCCTATAAGTATGCATTAGGATCTCAAGTTTAATGACAAAAAAACCCCTGTGTAATGGGGAATTTAAATCACTTCCAAGCATAGCTCCCCAGCTAGTGAGTGAGGCAGCTGTGATGTGAGTCAAGGTCTCCATGTCTCTACAGTTTGTACTATTTCCATTGCACCTCTTTGGAAAAAAATGTTTCTAATATTGCATGAGGTTCTAAAATAATGTCTCACAGCAGACTCAAGCCTGGGTAAAATTGCCAAGTTTGTCTTTTCTGACCACCTGTCTGCTTGTGCCCTTTCCTGGACACCTGTACTTTTATAACAAATAATAGCAATAATAATATGTATTTATTATATTTAGGTTGAACCACATGAAATTGCATTTTTGTAAGATAAAGATGATCAAATAGGAACAATGTGCCGGGCATTTCTATGTGTCGAGCATTTCTTATCATTTTACAAATAGAAACTCATTTAATCTTCACACCAATTCTGTGAATCAAGGGTGATTATTATTCCCATTTTATAGATGCAGAGAGGTTATAGAGAGGTTAGAGACCCAGGGCTGTCAGACCCCAAGCTGCTCCTGGAGACCACCCAGCTCAGCCCAGGTCTCTTTCACACTGCTCCAAAATCCCAAACATTTCTCCCTCCCATTTGCACCCGGGTTATATTTCCAATCTCCATGGCCTAACTCCAGCTCTCCATTAGAAGAAAACCAAGCTAATTAAATTAATTCGGTTGCAATTAAGTTAATGCAGCTGGATTTTAATTATAGCGCCTCATAGTTAAATAGCACTTCACATTCTCCAGAGACTTTCATATTCATCATTCCATTTGTTCTCATTCACATTCAGGGAGGGAGGCAAGAGTGGATAATCTTATCCTCATGTTTGTAGCTAGGAAAACTGCTTCGAGTCGCTTGTGACTCATATAAGCTCATACAGTGTTTGATGGGAGAGCTCAGACCAAGAATTTGCTTTTCTCAATTCAAAGTTCCATGTGTGAAAACCCAAACAAGGTCTAACTGGTACAGAGTAACAATGTGAAAGGAAGAAGTTGAGGCCGTGGAGGCAACAGTTGGGGCCGATGGACTCCTGCTGCCAACTGGGTCCC
Source organism: Hipposideros armiger (assembly GCF_001890085.2). NCBI lineage: Eukaryota > Metazoa > Chordata > Mammalia > Chiroptera > Hipposideridae > Hipposideros > Hipposideros armiger. Next base: position 5,116,365 of record NW_017731371.1, read on the forward strand.
ACCAGGTGGGAAGCGCTCATCTCTGTGCCTCAGCCCAGCCTCGTGTCAGGAAGTCTTTCATACCTGCTGTGGACTTGCTTTCCCCAGATCAGTGAGACTGAGACGGTGCTGTGTCACAGTGCATTCCCTTTTCACATCTTGTATTGTTTCTATTTTTAATAGTCCAAAAACAATCAGCTGTTTGTGAATCTGAAAAACGTGACTCCTGGAAAGAGAGGCCCAGTGGTGGACTGCACGGGGACGCTGCCCGCAGACTGGAAACATGGTGGCTACCTCAACGAGCTTGGCAAGTCCTCCCAACGCCCGCCCTGACCAAGCGCCTTTATCTTTAGTCACCTCAGATACTCACAGATTCGTGTTTGTGCCAAAGCGATCTATTGACAGCATACACAAACAAACAGAACGATAGACTTATACCTGTCCCAAGTGCCTTATCTGCCTGACATTGATTGGGGTCTACTACATGGCAGGAATGGTAAAATGGGACCAGGATCTCTGCCTGCTTGTAGCTTACATTCTAACCCTACATGTATTAACTTACTTAATTCTCACAAGTACTCTACTAGGTAGGTACTATTATTACCATCATCATCTCCATGTTACAGTTAAGAAGCTGAGTCATAACGAGATTAAGTAATTTGTGCAAAGTCGCAAAGCCCGTTAATGGTAGGGCTGGGATTGGAACCTAGTCAGTGGGAGGCCAGGATGTGTGCGCCTCTTTGTTCTCTTTCAATATGGGGTCCCCATACTGCAGGCCCCTTCCCCTTTTAGGTGAGGAGGTGGTGATAGCAACAGGAATGTAATAAATCACTGGTTCTCAAGCATTTGGGAATCAGGACCCTTTCACAGATTCTTTAAAGGTGGACCCCCAAAGAATTTCTGTTGATATGGATTATATCTATTGATATTTACATACTAAATTATGTATTTACATATTACAAATTAAAACTGAGAACATTTTAAATATTTATTAATTTGTTTTTAATAACAGTAACCGCATTTCACGATAACATAAGATGTATTTGATGAAAGATTACTTCGTTAAAAAAAACAGTGAAAAGAGTGGCCCTGTTTAACACTTTCATAAATCTCTTTAATCTCATCCTTAATAGAGGACAGCTAGATTTTCGTTCTGCTTCTGTGTTCAGTCAGTAGTGACTTCACACTTGGTTTAGCTCCTGGAAAACTCCACCATATACCTGAGAGAGTGAAAAGGGCAAACAGTGTTGTTGTATCATTATGAGAAAAGTTGGATCTCATGATCCTCCTGCAAAGGGGGTAAGTTTCCTGGACCACATGTGAAGAACTGTCTTGATATCCCACTGAGGAGATGGTGCCATTTCCAAGCACGTGCACCTTATTTTCAAGGTGGAGCTTGGTGATATAGTAACTAACGTGTGTGAGGTGCCTTATTCGTAACAAACCTTTTCATGTGTATTTATGTGGTGGTACTGTCACCATAAAACCCAAATAAGCAGCAAATACTTTTAATATAAATATATCCCAAATATATGGGGCTTGAGGTATACGTATACTAAAAATTATATGTTGTTTCTCTGAAATTTAAATTTAACTGGCCTTCCTGTGTTTTTATTTACTAAATCTGGCACCTGCTGGGTGGGCCCTTCCATGAATATTGTTTCATAGAGGAAAAACAACTATGAGGCACAGAGAGGTTAATTCCTGTCCAAGATTTCATGCAGGGAAGGGGGTAAAACTAGGTCTCACTGTTGGTCTTCTGACTGCTCCCCTCTGATCTATCTGTGAACACCATATACATCCAATCATCTAAGCCAGATATGGGAACCAGTCCCTGTGGGCTCTGAAATCTCTTCTTACTATAGAAATGCAAATGTCTAAGCAGGGAAACGAGTACAAATTCTTAACTTTTATGTGCATTCTACACCGTCATTATCAGCAGGATATGTATTTTTGCACACTTACAGTAAAATTATTTATGTAATACACTTATTCACAATATACTTATTTATAATATATGTATTGGTGAAATTATTTAACATTAGGGAGGCTTTTTAAAAGTCTAAATTACATTAATAATTTAGCTCAAACAAGTACATGAATTGCTCTTCAGTTAAATGCCACCAAGCACTCCTGAGGGAAAAGTCCTCTGTGCCACCTTCACCTACTGTAATTTGTTCTGATTCCAGAACACACAGTCACTGGAATGGTCACAAATCTCTGCTTTTTGTCTCAATGAGACCCAAGGGACTGATGGTTGGGAACATAAAATCTTCATTGGAAATGCTGGATCTCCTTGGTTTGTTCCATTCCAAGAGTAATTCTGCATTTAATGTCCCTTTAAAGTTGTTGCACAGAAAAAGTCTTCTCTTAGAAAGAACAGAGTGGGCACTTTATGGATGATGAAGTGTGTAGGCATTTTAAATGGTGGGAAAGTTGTGGTGATGTTGGCTGAAAGAGCCCTGAACTTGACACAAAAGCCCTGAGATCAATTCCTGGTTCTGTTATGTGACACTGGACCAATAACCCTCTCAAGATTGATATGTTCATTTGCAAAATAGGGATAATGATTGTGCCCTGACTCATTGTAGGAATTAGATTAACCTGAGGATTTGAAAGCACCTGTCCAGGGACTGGGACATATGGAAGTTTATGAGGAAACTTACCTGCTCCCTTGTTTAAAACGGCACCCCGATCTTCCAAGACAGTGAAGAGAGAGAATCTGGCAGGAGTGTTGTGTCTCACAGCCCCAACTCTTGTCTCCTAATTTACCATCTACCCCAAGCTGCTCTCTTTAACCCCTTGAAAAGCCTCATTGCACAGCTAATGCCAAGATGTACATTGAACGAGACTTTGGGACAGTTTGGAAATGGCTGTGGGAATTTGGCAAAGAGTAACATAGAGTTCCTTGATAAGGAGCTCTCAGAGGCCACAGCTCTCAGAGGATCCCTTTACAAAGTTGGAGAATCCCCAAGACTACTTCGGGGTCAATAATTTGGTAGAAAAACTCACAGAACTCACCAAAAGCTGTTATACCCATGGTTATAATTTATCACAGCAAAAGGATACAGACTGAAATCAGCCAAGGAAAGCAACAGGGGCAGAGAAAAGGAAAATTCAAAGCAGGAAACTTCCAGTTGTCCCAGTGAAATCATGGAAAATGCTGACTTTTCCTGGTAACAATATGTGACAAGACACATAAAGCGTTGCCAACCAGAGAAGCTCACCTCAGCGTTGGTGTCCAGCCTTTTTATGGGGTTTGGTCACGTAGACTTGGTTGGCTGCCCATGTGGTTGACCTTCAGTCTCCAGCTCATCTGGAGGTTAAGCTGATACCATGTGGCCCCAAACCCCTCCCACAGATCACTTTGTTAGACTATCCAGTGTAGCCCTAGGCCCCCCAGGTAAATAAAAACACTTACTTGCCACGACATTCCAAGGAGACCTCCCAGGAACCCAGGGCAAAGGCCAGACCACTCTTTGGTAAGGTTAATTCCTCACTATATGTTCTTACCCTGCCTTGCTGCATAAGTCAGTGCCTTTCCTACCAGCTGGAAGCTTGGCTACACTTCACAACCCAGACACCCAAGAGAGTGTGCCTGAGAGAGGAAAGTGTTCCCATTTCCTGTCCCACGGGGATTGGTATTAGACACATCTTCTCCCTTTAGTGGGTCCTCCCTCTTTCTCCACAAAAGTGTGCCCCCATAGGACATCACCACTAGAATTTAAGTTTAACATCACTCTAAGAAGCACATGCACAGTGACAGGGATCATTTCTTTACCATTTCTCATCCTTATTTTAATGTCCATCCCAAGTTATGACTTTATTCTGTTGTTAGCCTAATTCCATAAATTCCTTTAAAGGATCATTGAAAAGGCCTTGGAATGCTTACAGCTAGACTGAAGCGGGGGTATAGTGTATGGCACAGTGAGTGTTAACAGTAATTGAAACACCATTCATTGATTTATGTGGCACTTCAGAGTTTACAAAGCCTATGCTCTATTTTATTTAATGATTGCCACAACCCTGTCAGGCTTGGAAGGCAGGTTTTGTTTTCCTCTTTGTAGAGATAAGAACATTGACACTCAGAGAGTTCAGCATCTTGCCGATAGTCATGTGGCTGACAAGTGATGAACTCTAAGTCCTTTCTCTCAGTTTTAGCCCTGGCTGTGTCCTTTCCACTGTACAACCTTGAACCAAGTGTACCGATTCACCTGGGCCTCAGTGTCGACCTGTATTGATCGGCTTTCCCAAAGTCACTGTAAATGAGAAGCAGAATGATATATGCGTATTTTTAATTCTAAGCACCAGGGACATCAGACACAAGTTATCTGGTGTAAAGGTTTGAAAAGCAGCAGTCCTGGTCATTTCCTGCAGTGGGTGCCCAAACAATCTCTCTCCATGACCTTGAAATATTAGATGGGCTGTCTCTTGCTTTCAGTTCTCAGTGGGTATTTTTTTTTCTTCCTTTATTACAGGTGCTTTTGGACTTGACAGAAGTTACATGGGAAAGTCCTTGAAAGGTACGGTGTAAATCTGAGGAATAAATACATTCATTGGAATTACAGTTCTTAAAAATATTTTTATCTCCGAGACTGAGATAATTTGCCAAACGAGCAAGAGGAGAAATGTAGAATTGTTAGTGTGGTTAATTACTCCAACAAACACACAAACACACTTGACCGATATATCAAGAGAGTGGCCATAGATGGATCTAGTTAGAGCATAAATCTGGGAGGACAAAGGTTTCAGTTTGTTGGAGAAACACTCATATTTCCTTCAAAAGAAATATGGCTAATGGGGAGAGAGAACTGTAGGAAAGGAAATAGCAGGGAAAATAGGAAGAGATCAGCGTGATTTCAGGCCCACCGAGGCCTGCTCCTCAGGAGGAGTTTGAGTAATAACTTCATGGAACCAGTACTGAGGTTGTATAAGGAATCCTCACGACACAAATGCCTTTCTCACCATAACAGAACATTCTTATGCGCCTGGGGCCATTAACAGATGGTTTCTTGATTGAAGCCTTTGAGAATCGGAGACTATTAGTAAAATGGAATGGAATTAATTTTATTTGAGTGTGATAATCAAAATGAAATTCAATCCATGATGTTTACATTGGTACTCACCTTAGAGAAGAGCTAACGTTACTTTATAGTCTTTTATGCATTATAGCAATTTTATAGAAAATCATCTCCAAATTAAGTGGAAAACACATGCATATAGCATTATTTTCAGTGTATATAATTTAGAAAACTAGTTACAGAGTAAAACTACCCAAGTAAATTATCGCCAAGAGGAAAAATAACGTTGTTTATCAAACAGCATTTGCATTTTTGCCCCCCATCTCTCTTCCAGACTTGGGAAAGAATCCTGAATATAATTCAAGTAACTGCTCTTTAAGCAGTTCTGAAAACCCATATGCCACTATTAAAGATCCACCTGTACTTATCCCCAAAAGCTCAGAATGTGGTTATGTGGAGATGAAGTCACCAGCTCGGAGAGATTCCCCGTATGCAGAGATCAATAACTCAACTTCAGCCAACAAGAACGTCTATGAAGTTGGTGAGTCCTAACCAGAGGAAGAAGCTCGTATAGGAATTTTTTAAAAACCAATTTTAAAGTCTTTGAGAATGCAACAGCAGTTCATATAAACCTCATTGAAAAAAATAGCTCATGTTTTACATGTAAATTGTGCTTACAGTGATCATATTAATTGGTGTCAAATAAATTATTCAGGGAAAATATTATTTAGAAAATTCAAAGGAAGTTTTCCTTACCTCCTACCTGGTCATCCATCTTTTGTTTTGTAACCATAGTGAATATTTTAGCACACATGTGGAATAGCATATGTATCATATTAGCTGATATGTCACGTTAGCCAAAACAAATGGTTCCAGTAGATTAAACAGGTGGTTCCAATTCCTGGTTGCATTCATTATATTAATATAATGCTTTTAGCAGAATTGAAAACTTTTACTTTTAAATTTGTCTAATATATCAGTAATAGTCTCAGTTGTGAATCTGATACAAATGAATAAGAATTCAATTTAAAATTAGAGTTATTTTGATTGCCCCTTACAAATACCACTGGGAGAAAGTTAAAACGTATCAGACCTATTATTGGCTAGGTTTCTTTCTCTCTATCAATACTTATGATTTGAACTTTTAAAAAATTCTCTACTACTTGTAAATGAAGTGGCTAATTTAACTTTAGTCACTAGTAATTCATTTTATGCTACAAACACATTACTGAAAAGATATATAACTATTTTTAAAGAATTAAGCAGCTTTTTTAAATGAAAGGCTTAGTGAGCTAGATTTATTTTGGAAAGGCCAGTAACAAGTCCCCTTTGAACTGTCCCATAAGCCCACCACTGTAAGACGGGAACCCAGCTGAGAGCCTGAATCCTAACATTGTGAACCTGTGTTTCCATGAATTGAGTTGAACTGCAAAGACTTTAGTCTTCTTACCTATAGAGTAAAGGGTTTGCACTAGATCAGGGGTCGGCAAACTGTGGCTCGCGAGCCACTTGCGGCTTTTTAGGTACATTCTGTCTCAAAAGTTTGCTGACCCCTGGAAGAGCCAATCCTGTCCCTCACAACAATTTAAAAATTATTCGACAGCCATAAATATATTTTTACATAATCACCATTATGTGACTAAGATCCTTGAAAAATTTTATAGATGAAACTATGATAGTTTTATTTTCATTTTCAATTTTACGTCAGAGCCTGTGGCTCGCGAGCCGCAGTTTGCTGACCCCTGGCAGTGCTTCCGTCTCAAAAGTTTGCCGACCCCTGCACTAGATTATCTCCAAGCTTTTTTCAGATAATGATTTATTTTATATCCAGGGTTTCTGTATATTCCCTCGATGTCTTCATCCCAACCACATGGCCATCCTTTTGTTCTGAACACCATTTGTGTGTGTCAGTGGGTCTGCCAACCAGAAAATAGCCACCTCTATGTCATTATAAAAAGATCATTTGTTTTTAAAAAGAGTATTTTCTTATATTTTTATAAAAACTCCTCATATGTTTGATATTTGTAAGAAATGCCATATTCTCCTTATTAAAAAATGTTCATTGATGATAAATTAATGTGTCCCTGGTTGTCACAGAACCTACAGTGAGTGTTGTCCAAGGAATGTTCAGCAACAATGGGCATCTCACTCAGGATCCATACGACCTCCCAAAGAACAGTCACATACCTTGCCATTATGACCTGCTGCCAGTCCGAGACAGTTCATCCTCCCCTAAGCAAGAGGATGGAGGCGGCAGCAGCAGCAGCAGCAGCAGCAGCAGCAGCAGCAGCAGCAGCAGCAGCGAATGACACCAAAGGACCGCTCGGTAGCCACTGGAGCCCTTTCCAGAACTGCAGTCCGGTTCTTCTCCATCCTCCAGTTTGCCACTGATTATGAATGTTAATCTGCATGGTAGGCAATTGCTGATGTAAACCAGAAAGCTCAAAGCTGAGGTTGGCTGAGCATAGGTCCTTTTCTACAGGTGGCTTGGAAGGAGATATCAAAGTGAGTTCCCATTCTTGTTAGTTTTAGGACTGCACCCAGAAAGCATGGCTTACTGTAAAATCTTGGTTACAAGCATGACCTTGCAGATCTCCTTCAGACACGTGGGTTGCAGTGGACATTGGTATTATTGCTTGAAAAGTTAAAATTTAAATATTTTCTTTCTCATGCGCATTGTAGAGCTATACCTAGGATTGTGCAGTTTACCATAAAACTTAGTGTGAATCACTAAACATGTAGAGGAAGAGGAGCATATTATTGAGTCCTGATTGTTTATGTTTTTTTCAGCTGGACTCAGAATTGTCGGGATAATATGAACCCAGGAGGAAACGTTCTGTTGAGTGGCATAACTCGATAGACTTTGAACAAACTCTAGAAGTGGAATAGCAAATTTAAATATGAAAACCTAGACTTTTTTAGAATGAAGAAATGTACCATTAGAATTATTTTAGAAATACTAGAATTATTACAGGAATCCATATGTGCCAGGCAGAGGGGATCTTTCTGTCTGTCTGACCCTTGGCCCACTTTAAATCCATGACATTATTCTGGTCACTGTCCCTATCATACACATTCACGACTTGAGATCCATAACATATCAGTAATTATTTCATAAATATAGAAATGAAATAATTTTATTTTTGACAGACTGGATTGAATGAGTGTATAATGCTTGGAAAAGGCTGTAAATTTTAAGTGTAAGGAGACACTTAAGTTTTGTAAACCATTAGTAATACATGCTGTAATATAGAATTAGCAGAAAGTTTTTATTAATTTTCCCCTAGAAGTGACTGAAATATTTTTGTGCATATTTGAGAAAAGGGCACTTTTCTTTTTATTAATTGTTGATTTAGAGAAACTATGCTTAAGCTGGTCTTTTGCATTGCTAATATGACATGTACCCCATTTTTCTTTAATTTGTATTTTCACTTTTAAGTTGTATATTCTATGTTTTGTAGTGTTTGAATTGTTAATGAAAAAATATTATATGTTCATTGTTTCTTGTATTATTGGCACTTATCTTTTTGCTTGATAAAAGTGAATTGTTGTTTTTTTCTTTTGGAGGGAGGAGATGAAAATATATAAGTTGACTCTATTGAAATTGGTCATTACTAAAATAGAATAGAAACCATAGCTGAATGGCTTATAATTGAAATAGAGAAGATTTGATATTCTAAAATGGAATTCCTTTTGATCTGCGGGCTCTGAGTCTTGGTTAAACCAGGAGTAATGGGAGCGGGAAGCTATCCTTACTGAGCGAGTACCACACACTGATCTCACTAAAGACCTTCATTAGGATTGATCATCCAATCTGAGATGCTTCTGAGAGTGAATGAGGGCATTATTAATAATTATCCTACAGTGGACTTTAATCTAGATTAGGGGTCGGCAAACTTTTGAGATGGAAGAGCCAATCTTGTCCCTCACAACAATTTAAAAATTATTCAAGAGCCATAAAACAAATGAAATCACAATTATGTGAATAATATCCTGTAAAAATTTTATAAATGAAACTATGATAGTTTTATTTTCATTTTCAATTTTACTTCAGAGCCACGTGTGCGTACCCAAAGAGCCGCATGTGGCTTGCGAGCTGCAGTTTGCCAACCCCTGATCTAGACTGTTCTAGGCAAACCAGATGATGCTCATCTTGTGCATACTTATCATGCAATAACATTTTGCACCCCAGGGTAGTTGTCTTATGAGAATGCCCATATGTTGCAAGGAAGCCAGTTTCTCTTTCTTTGACCTACATGAGTGAGCCAAAGCGCTGAAAGGCTGAGAGAGGAAGCAACTTCATAAGAGAAAACGGGTCTTCAATCTTTTAAGGACACCCACTGTGGCGTCCTGTCTCATGCAGCAATGAACAATATGTATTGTGCACCTGTTCTGCCAGTAGTATACATTTCACATTGTCCCTCCCAGTTATCAAGTTGGGATGTCCAGTGATTTCATAGCACACACCTGCACCTGTGATGGTGGTTTGGTCAGGTGGATGATAGAACAAACATCTGAGGGCATTTCTTCCTTGATGGCTGTTTCTTTTTGGGAACCCCGAAGTTGATACAAGGAAATGTGAAACTGCTTGGAACACACCTTAAAACAGTTGATTTATGCCAGCAGTTAATCACACCTGATCCTTGACAATAGAATATAGGCATCTAATTCAGACATTCGTGAGTCAATAGCCACAAAACGTCCTTGCTGGTAAGAAAAACGCAAAGACATTTTTTTCCCTTGTTTTTATAAGGATCATCTCCTCAGAGCTCCATGGTAAGTCTTAGTTTTCCCATCACTCCCCGGAGATATGTAAAAGAAAAAAAATAAATAACAAAAACATCCATTTCTAATCTCATTCCACTACCGGGGGACAAAAAAAAAGGAACAAAGATAAAAGGCAACAGCAACTGAAGGAAAAACCTGGGCAGCAGATGTGAACTCAAAGGAGCACTGCCATCCCTTCCTGAGCATTCTTTCTGACAAATCAATCGCCCAGGACAGCTGCTGTCCTGAACCAAGGGACTCTTACTTATCAGGGTTCACTCAGGACCTTTCAAACATCAGAACACACATAGCATTTTGGATAGTGTAAAACTACATGTTCTATCTGTCTAGTTGAGAAGTGAAAATTTTAGATATGGTAAAGAGAGATACTTTTGTCAGAATGAGAATTAAAGACAAAAGGCCCTGACAATTTCCCCCCCTTGAAATGACAATCTTTTGGAACTTTTTCAGATACATTTGATGGTGATGTCATTCTTCATACTTAGTGAATCTATTCTCATGATCTTTGAACCCATATTAATTTAGGACCCTAAACATAATTTCTTCCCTGCGTCCTGTAGAGGTCAAAGATGTGAATGAGCTAGGTAATACCTGGGTAAAGCGATTCGTGCAGGAATATCAGCAAAACTTAGTCTTTCCTTAGAGGTTTATGTATCAGATTTTTTTTTTTTTTTTTAGTTTTTATGGGGGATTTGGGGGAGGGAACAGCATTGGGGAATCGGGGAAGGGGAACAGACAAGTTGCTGTTCTTTTGTTCTTCAGTCTAGTTGTGGAGGACGTCGCTTCACTGGCCCATGTTGGTATTATCATTGTGCTCTTCCCGGGTGAGGCAGTCGCTTGCCAGCCATTGGACTCACGGCGGCTCATGGCTGCTCGCACCGGCTGCCGGCCACTCTGGTAGCTCACAGCAGCCCACTGCAGCAAGGGCTGCAGCCTATGCCATAGCCGGCGACTCACGGCAGCCCAGCTCCAGGTCGAGCTGTTGTTCAGCATCTTAGCTGTAGAAGGCGCAGCATCACTGGCCCTCACATGTGGGATCTGAACCAGGGCCCTGCTGCTCAGAGCTGGTGTCCCAAGCCAACTCTTAACCAACATGCCACTCTGCTGACCCCAGAAAAAATTTAAGTGTTTCTTTTTGTATAAAACACATCAAGGTGGCCCAAATGATAGCTCGTATGCTTGCTTTAATATGGGAAGTATGATATTTGTAGTTAATTACATGATAATGGAAATTTCATAATTATTTACAATGCTTGATATAAATCCCTCTCCCATGCTATAGTAGTAATGTTAGCAGAGGGTTTAATGTGCTTAGTTTTATCTCTATGGAAAATTATATTCACCAATTTCAGGAAAGCCAACATAGAATTTTATAATAGGACAATTATAACCTGTCCCAACCAAATGCATTAGCACAATGACTGTGTCTTGTGAGTAATACAAAAAAATTATGTAAATGTGATCATCTTGACTCCAAATAACCACAATGGTAGTTGTCAATTATTGGGATTGTTAAACCATAAATATTGCAGAAATTGCACAAAACTATCACAACCATTTAGAATTCATGTGAATATTAGAAGTCTACTTACCCCTTAAAATAAGATAAAATCATTAAAAAAAATCTTGAGTTTTGTATGTTTTTTAAAATAACAAATTTTCTATTCCTGGGTAATGTGTTTATTATTCAAAATAAATATTTGAGAGATATTTAGGTTTTAAAGGGTTTATGTCATGTGAATGTACATCGATACACAAGTGAGAATCACACAGTGTGGACAGGGGCTTGTTTATCAACTAAAGATTATGGCATTGCTTAAGAACACAAGCTCTGAGCAACAGGATCACCGGTTTGATTCCCACATGGGCCAGTGACGCTGCGCCTGAGCTGAGCTGCTGCTGAGCTGCCAAGAGGTGGCAGGATGGCTCAGCTGGTGAGAGCACGTGCTCCTAATGACAAGGTTGCCTGTTCAAGATGGTGGCTATGACCACCCGCAGCTGGGACTGAACTCAGCACCTTAAGCTGAGCTGCCACCTGGATGGCTCAGTGGATAAAGCGTGCGCTCTTAACAACGAGGCTACTGGTTCGACTCCTGCAAGAAAAAGAAAGAAAAAAAAAAGATTATGGCAAACTCCCTTTTTAAGGTCCCCTTAAAATTGGTGTCCTAACACTGGGTCTGCTTATTCTAGTTGAGTACTTAGTCCAGGCTTCATTTTGAACAAACCGCAATATCTATTTTTAAAAGGAAAAAAATTAAAATGCATTCAGATTTTCTTCGTTGTAGCAAGCAAAAACAGCTTTCAGTGTTAAAATATCTCTTATCCAAAGATGATAAACTTTCAGCAGCATTAGCCTGCACTGTCATTTATATCACCAAATGAGTTTATAGATTAATGCAATAAACTTTCTAGTAAAAAATTTTGAAGTACCATTTATTTTTATGTTTGAGCCTATTACTAATTAAAGGGAAGAAAAAAACTAATGATTCTACTGGAAAAAAAATAGTTTTTCATGTGTGGCCCCATAGCGCTTTATATATACATTTAAAAAACAATTCTATTTTATTATGTTTGATTGCTTGGCTGTCTGCTTTCCCTTCAGACTTCTTATTCTTTAAGGACAGAAGTGACACTTTATTCATATTTGGATCCCTGGAACCCAGCTTAATGACTGATAAGTCTTCTATAAATAGCTTTAGGTTATCTTATGTGGATTTGCTTTTTAAATCTCAGTAGCCTGTTAATGTTTCTTTTATAATAAAATATTTTGAAACATTCACTTTATAGCACTGTGTTCTAGGTATCAAGTATAAATAAAACATTTCTTCTCTCATATATAAACTTTATTTATTGAGAGCCAAGCCCATCTGGGGATGCAGAGTGATACAAGAGCTACTCTGAAGTAGCTTGTTATTATTATTTATTAGAGGAATAAAGCATCTTACTAGCTGTGTGACTTTGGTAAGTTACTTGACTTCTCAAGACCTTGGTTTCTATATTGTATTATGATGGAAATAGTAGTACCTATTTCAGGGGGATTTGTGAGACTTCAATAACTATACGTAGAAAACACTTCAGTGCCTGACACATAGATAGCTGGTAAAGGTTAGCTATATAACTATTATGAAAAATTAGCTAATAATACCCAGTTTGCAATAATAACCAGATGAGTTACAAGGCTGGTAAATGAGAAGTGAGCATTTAATGAATATTATAAAACCTACATTTTTGTGTGACCATATCCTGATCTATTTTTGTACTACAAAAGATTTCATATATTTTACTTATAGAGTAGTAATTTAGGAAAGCAATAATAATATGATTTCATCTTCAGTAATATGTTATCTTCCTAAGAATTGTGAATGCTGTTAAAATGTTTGGATGCGGTTTTCTGGGAGGATGGTGACCTGGCCTTGCATTCTCAGAAAAAATCAGGGGTGATGTTGGCCAGCTGAAGAGGTTCTACACACAGTGAGGCCTCAAGTGCTTGAAAGAGATGCAGGCAGTCAGCAGAATGCAGGCAGGGAGTTGCTGGGAGTTGATGGAGGTGGACTGTGGAGAGGGTGTGTGGGAAGATACACAAAGAGAAAGTAGGGAAAGAATGTCTCTGTTGTTTGCATTATGCAGCAGTGAGAGGCTAACTGTCCCTTGCATGATGGCATCTCAGGACAGTTAGTTTCCATGTTGGGATAAGTAAGATCAAGACTTTCTCTACTTGGACTTGTGAACTGAAAGGCTGTCTGCCACTTACATCAACAAAGGGGCAAAGGGGACCGGTGGCTGCCCACTGATGGAAAAATACCTACTCTGACCTTCAATACACAAGAACCAGAGAGATCCACAGAATTGTTGAAAGCCAGCACACTATTAACACAAATAAGCAGAGAACAATCACAAATCACTTGCTGGGAACATAGCAACCCAGGTAGAAGGAAAAGAAGCTAAATTGGAAAACCACAATAAAATTCTATCATGGAGGTAGAGCTAATACGGAAAATGGAAGAAAACCTAGATAAAAAAAATTTTGAAAACCATACAAAAAAACCAAAACGTCTTAAAGGGATATGATTATAGGACCAGAGAAGGTTTCCTGGAACTGAAAATAATAATTTCTCAATTTAAAAATTCAATGAAGGGATGTGAAAACAAAAGCAGTATGCTGAGACTGAATTCATGTTTTGGAAGACAAAATGCAATCAAGAGTAAAATTCCAAGAATGGTAATCACGGGTGAGAAAAATAGGAAAGACTGGTCCAAGAGACCCCGTATTAAAACCGTTGCTGACCCAGAAGGAGAAAAAAAGAAACCATGGAGACGTAATCACATAAATAACAGAAGAAAACTTCCATAAACTGTGCCCTTCCTTAATGTGACTCTCACATCAGATCTTTCTTTCATAAATGGAAGGATCTACTGGGTTAATAAAACAGAAGTAATGAAAAAGTATGGGGAGACACATCCTCATGAAATTTCTGAACTGTAAGGATAGAAAAATAAACTTAGAATGGTACAAGCAGAATTAACAGGTTGTTTACAAAGCAAAGATAATGAGATTGAATAGAGAACGTGTAGAGTGGGAACAGGAGTGGGAGGAGGCCAAGGTGGAAAAGGGTGAGACTGCCTGACAAATTGGGTTGTGTAGCTGCCTGCTGTTTCTCTGCTACAGCATCAGCTGCCCCTCTTCCCAAGACAGCGTGGCTACTTGACAGCAATTGCTAAATAGCCCCTGTTCCATTCTGTTTGCAATCTCTGACCCGATTAGCGTAACCAAGAAGAATCAGTGGCAGCAGGAAGAGGGAGCTCCCTATGTGATAGACAGCACAGAATAAACTACCAAAGGACCAGTTTCTCTCTTTCTGTTGAATTGCTATCAATGAATCAGCAAAGGTGTGATCAAGAACACAATTGGAAGCCCTGAACAGCAGCCATGATTAGAGTTTTCCCCTTTCCTGTGGAAGACTGTAATTCGACTCCCGCTCTAAACTGCTGGCTAATGGCAGGTTGCA
>NW_017731371.1:5131893-5134522 GCF_001890085.2 Hipposideros armiger
GTTTTTATATTATATAATAACTTAATCAGTATATATATATCAACATGCAAATATAGAGGAAAGCCAAAATCATTAATTATTTTGCTTCAAATTAAATATCTAAATCTTGTGTGTAACAAATAAGAAGAAGGTTTTAGTTTTTTTCTGTGCCCTGGTGTTTTATATGTTAATAGATTATCCAAGTTTGGATGAAATTTAATAATTCAAGATAACGCTTGAATTGTACACATCTAAGCATACAAGAATTTTTTATTTTTCATACTATTACCCTTTAGGCGAAAATACAAAGAAAAAATTTAAAAATTTAAAAATAGCCTTAAAAATTAAAGAAAAAATTTTTTAAAGAAAAAAATTTTTTAAATAGCCTTATGCTCTTGCTTACATATTTATGGAATTCTAGTTACCATTTTAAAAAATGTGTTATCCTCCAAAATATTGGGAGGATTTTTTTTTTAATAAATGCTTTTGGAGCGGAGAAGCTAGTACAGAATATTCTGCATCAATGTGTTTATCTAGGACATCTACTAGCTCTTGAACCCATGGGAAATAGAAATGAGGTCAATATAAAGTGGAGGTTGTATTAGTTCGTATGCAATTTTATCTAGGCAAAGGGAGTGAAACTAGTAGGAGTTGAATTACAGTCTTCAACAGGAAAGGACAAACTCTAATCTTGGCTGCTATTCAATAATGACTTCTTGAGAAAGGCCTTTCCTGACCACCTATGTGGGATGGAATTATTAATATCATCCTATTATCAGCCTGTATTACCCTGCTTGATTGTCTTCTTGAGGCTTAGTATCTGAAGTTATATTATTTAACCTTTTGTTTATTCATTTATTGTTGGTCTTTCCAACTGAAATGTAAGCTCCACAGGAGGGCAAGATTCTTCTGTATGGTTCAACTGCTGTAGTACCAGAATACTCAATAGTATCTGGCACGCGACAGGGATTCAATAAATATTGATTGACTGATCGAATGATGAATGAATGAATGCATAATGGCTTCTGCCTACTTTGCCAGTGCCGGTTTGGCTTTGTTCTTCTTCAGCATTCTTCTTAGGTGAGTTGGAAATGTTTCTCCTTCTGTCCCATCCTACAGCTGCAATAATTCATGATGAGAGCTGCAAGTTCAGGAAGCTGGTAACCTACAGGAATACAGGAGAACAAGAGCCTGCCTGTCTAGCAAAATGTTTTCTTCTTTTATTTCAAAGCTCATGTCAGGTCTTTGATACTTTTACCCCAAAGCTGGGAGCCCCAGCTCCAGAGGTTTTGGATGTCAAGAGTACTTCCATTGAATTTTTTAATAGCTATTGCTAGGGAGTGGATTTTAATTGCAAATGTTATACCCAACATCTCCCACTCTGTGCCCCCATGGGCCCTGTATTACAGCCAAGTTGTACCAGTTGCTGGTTTTCGTTGCCCCTCCAGCCCCCACCATCTTCTTCCCCACACTTCCCCCCTCGCTGCTTTTGTCCCTGTGGCTACCCCTGCAACATTTGCACCAGGGTCATGCTTTCAACAGGCTGCTCTCAGGCAATGATTGAGTGCTGGAGAAAACTAAGGGAAACCCTTTTCTGTAAAATGAAGGACTTCCTTGACAGGCGACTTTGGCTCAAAGACTTCAATTGGCCTGACCTAAAACTTCCTTAGAAGTACACTTGCTATCAGAGACTCTTCCTTCTCTCCCTTCCTCACAGGACCAGACTCGCATCAGGCTAGAGAGAATGAGTGACCCAGGTGTACCCAGGTAAAAATATACCTTGTGGAGCCTGCTCTGTGGAAACCTGTGTGGTCTGCTTCATGGTGGCAGCTGATTCTCTTACTTCAATCCACAGCTCTTTGCTTTCCTTTGTCTCAGCCTGGTGACCCCAGAGGAATGTGAGTCAATGTTTAATAGCCAGCTATCTGAAAAAAGTAAAAGGCACTGAATTTGTAGCGTTTTCTCATTTCCATAGTGTATGTGCTCCCACTGTGGCCAATTTGAAGCTACCAACATGACATCACCGAAGCTGGAATTAGGAGGAGATGCTGGGTAGCACATCATTATGTAGTGTTTCCACAATATAGACACGAGTAAAATGAATAACTCAAAAACATGACTAATAGTAGAAGGCAGTAAAATAATTAAAATTGCTGAATTTTGAGTATTACTTTTTGCAATGTAACTTACTGAATTGTAAATTTATATACTTTTATTTTAATAATGGTTATGTCTAACAGCTGACTCACAAAAATTTCGGAAATTTTAACAATCGGCCCTCAAAAAGCCTGTAAGAGCTGCTTCAGCACATCTCTGGGTTACCAAGAGCCCTGATTTCTGATTGGCCGAGCAGGGGGCCATGATCTCAAAACATTGACATTGACTCGCACATGCTCAGAGCACATATTCTCCTGCCTTTTAATTTTACATTCAGAAAAACTGAGGCCCTGTAAGCACTTATTTACTGAAAATACCATGAGCTGGGTCTTTTCAAATGTGTACATTTCTGATGTATTCATTTTACCAGAAAAAGATGATAGGAACTGGATTCCTTCTTTCTTAAAAGAAGAAGATCCTCAGAGTAATTATTTGGCCATGAAAAACTCCTTGATAGTAGCTTTCATGTTAAGCCCTGACTTGGAGGATGATG
>NW_017731371.1:5137542-5149625 GCF_001890085.2 Hipposideros armiger
AGAAAAAATATGAATGCCTTTTCTTCAGTGCCTGCTGGTCTTAGAATCCATTAAAAGTTCTAAAATGTTAAAATACAACTATTATCCTAAGAATAAGGTTCACAGTATTTACTAAAATAGTCATTAAAATAAATGTAAGCAAACATGCTTTCACTGCTTGAGCCAGACTGCTGCTTATTCATGTGAAAGAGTCTAAATTCATTCAAACTACCCAGTTCTACACTTTTTTCCCCTTCTGTTTTTCTAATCCAAACATGTATGGAATAATGGCTGAATCCTTTCCTGTCAAGATGCTGCCGGGCAATAAATCACTTTCTATTTTAAGCAACAAATGATTTCATTTATCTCTGATCAATGCTTCCACATAGTTGCATAAATTGGTAAGACAAACCCAAGAGAAATAGGGTTTGATAGCACTGTTAACCTTTTATTTCTTTGCAATTATTTTCAGATACCTGTTCAATGGTCTCATTACTTTTCAATACTTGCAATCATCTCTGCTTCTGCTACCAGAGAATGTTTTGCCCAGATTCAACATCATGTGTGATCTATCGTAAAAAAAATTTTTTTTAGTATTTGCATGGCTTAAATGAAAATGGAGTATGGTCATTTATCACTTTGAAAGCTAAAGATTTTTTCACAGTCCTTCAACACATCCATGAGATGGGGCTAGGCTTTTTCACAACTAATCCACAGCTCAAAGCTTACATTGGAGTGTAATGTGTTATCGTGTTCACACAGTTATAATGCCTTATGGCTATGCAATTTGTTTTTTCCTAGCATCATAGGGTTTCTGAGAGGCAGCCAATATGAAATACAGAAAGTCCAAGCTCATGATAACTTGGCAGTTTCTATTGTAGGGCTTTGAATTCTCCTAGCTCAAAGCATCAGAAACCCAGAGGGTTATGCAGGAAGTGAAATTCTGCCTTAGTACAAACTCAAGAGGGAGTAGAAATCCCTCCAAATTTGGCATGGAGAACCTAAGCTCCTGCCATAGATTTGTATCCAACCAGAGAAGAAACTCTGCATGGACTAATCACCTAATTTGCAAAAGTATCCCATGAACATCTATCTAATGAGTGCTCTCTAAGCCAGCAAACATTCACATGTGTGGACATCCAGGTCAGAGAAGACTCAGAGAGGTAAACATCAGTTGGCCTTGAGCCTTAGTTCAGTTCAATTCTGGCTCAGCTACAAGCATGTATGTCTGAAATGGAATGGGTTATGAAGATATGCTTGGATCTAAAGAGTTTCTTAGATGTCTGGTCTTGGGATAGTTCCAAATTTTTTAAAAAAGGGCAATTAATTTGAAAGGTTCTGGCACTCACTTTTTAGAACAAAGGTTGAAGTTTGGGTTTTGCAGCAACTATTGTTGTATGCCATCGGGAATATAAGTTAATATTCATCTCTAAACCTACTACTCTATTATCATCATGTGGGAAATAACCCAATAGTCCTCAATGGAGATCCTCTAAAAGGGTCTCAGAAATACTCATTTCATGAACTTGACAAAGAATTTAATTCAACTGTTAAGAAGGCAATTACAGGGTCAAGAATGAAAAGGGAACCTCAAGTCATTTAAAGAGAGGTTACAATTCCCAAGAACTTATGGGAATCTGATTCTATATTTCCATGACCTTTATAACTGAGACTTTCTATCAGTTATAACTTAGAACATATAGGTTCAACTCAGTTGTTCAAGATTGTTAAACATTTGTTGGGGTAATAAACTGGTAAAAAAAACAAAACATCAGAGTATGATTTAGCTCGTCTTACAATATGTTTTAAACCCAAACTCTTTCATTTTACTTGTTATTTTAATGACTATTTATAGTTACTTTATTTTTATTTACTAATTCAGTACTTGTTCATTGTTAATTATTTGTTTGTTTTTAGTTTCAGGTGTATAGTACAGTGGTTAGATATTTATATAACTTACAAAGTGATCCTCCCAAAAAGTCCAATGCCCACCTGAAACCATACATAGTTATTACATCATTATTGACTGTATTCCCTATGCTTTACTTTATATCCCTATCCTTGTGAATTGTTAGTCCACAAAAAATATAATAAAAAATCACCATCCAGAGATAACCACTAATAACATTTTGTTCTTAAACACACAACAAAAGAATCATATTATATGTACTGTTTTGTAATCTTTTTTCACTGAGCATTTTTATTTATCATTAAATATTCTTCTATATTATATTTATAATAGTTTTTGTTAGTCTGTTCTATTTATTCACCATAAAATTCACTTAATTACTTATCTTTGGATATTTACGTTGTTTCTAAATTTTCAGTACATATTATAGGACAGCAGTGTAACACAGATCCATTGAGCCTTAACCATCAACTTAAGAAAAACGTTTACAAGTGTAAGATCTGGGTCAGAGGACATAAAGTCTGAAGCATCTAATGCCTGTTGCTCTATTTTTCTCTGGAAGGGTTAGTATCAATATATCTATGTATGTTTTAACCTTAAAAAAGCAGGGGGAAAGCAAGTGGCTAGTAAATTCCATTCCACAATGAGCAAATGACTAGTTTTCTTATTGGAAAATTTCAGAGATTGGCAGAAGATTGAGTAGAGTTTAGGTAATGTCTGATGTCAACTTATAGGCAATGAGTGCTCTGTAATCCAGCAAACATTCATATGTGTGAAATCCAGGTCAGAGAAGACTCAGAGAGGTAAATGTCAGTTTGCCTTGAGCCTTAGTTCATTTTGATTCTGGCTCAGCTACAAGCATGTATGTCTGAAATGGGGGACATTTTCTCTCCCTTTCCTTCAATCTCTTTCTCTCTTTCTCAGAATGAGCCAAGTTTCCCTTATTAAAAGGACAAACACCTAAAGCAAATCACCAACAAAGCCTCTAGCTGGTGCCTAGTGGGCCTAAGAAATTAGTAATGGGGAGGGGCTAAGTAGCAGCAAATGGAATAATAATGAGAAAAGCATTTACTAAGAGATTTAGGGAAGAAAAATTAGAGTGGTTGCATGTTTGTTTATAGCGGGCATTGGATGAAGACCCTTGATCAGGCAGAACGGTAAACAGTTGAGAAGGGGGCTTAGAAGGAAGCTACTTTCCTTACCTTTGATTTCTCCAGTCAATTAGTTAAGCATAAAATTAAAAAAGCAAAACAAAAAAAACCCCCAAAAAAACTCCTGGAAAAGGCCATTAAGGCCAGATTTCCATGGGCCCTTCAGGCTCAGAATACTTACTAGCCCATTTTTGTGAAGACCACATATGGTTCAAGAACTGAATTCAATTCATGAAAGGAATGGCTAGAGGGAAATGTGGGTGGTGGGAAGGGATGAGTGAGTTGTAGAAGACAGGTGTGTGAAGTGTGAAAACTGGGGGTTTAAATTGCAAAACAAGCAAGAAAGCAAACAAAAAGATGTATTTTAAATGAGTTCTTACCTGGGTTATTGCTATTTTCTAAGTAAATCTTTTTAACAATTATTAATATGATACCATAAATCACACTATCAGTTAATGACTAAAGTCAAGTGTGAAAGATGATTTATTTTTAAAAATTATTTTCTTACATTTATTCCTTCATTCCGTAACCAAGGAGAAGGTCTCTACCAAATCCACGTTATTTCATTTGTCACAAATTTTAACTCTGAACTTAAAGATATAAGGAAACATAATTTCAGAAACAACGTTGTGAATCATAGAGACAAGGTAATTGACATTTACTACAATAGCAAGCGTAGTGTTAAAAAACAAAAATTAAACCAAGTAAATTTGAAGATCTAATTGGCTTTATTAAGCAATTTTATGAATAAGAAGCATTTCATCTATCAACTAGAAGGCTGCTCAAGAGTTTGTACAAAATAGGTTTCACAGGAAGAAGGGTAGGGCAAGGGAGCTGCGGGTGAAAGACAAAAAAAGGATTATTTTTGGGGTTTGGGCCAGGACCTCTTTTCTTTGGGTGAAGAGAAAGGGAAGGATTTGTATCATGTAGATTGCTGCTTCTTTCTATGGGGGATAGAGAAGATCTATGTGACAGATTACCTTATTGGTGCTTGACCAGGAAATTCCAGGCAGATTAATTAAAATTATGTTTCTGGGAGAGGTTGAAACTGCAATTGGTCCAATATTGAATCTAGATTGGATATCATGAGCTCTTAGCATGAATGATGCCATTTTAGGCCTGTGGGGTTTTTTCTTTAACAGTAGGAATCACTTATTTGCAAAGTATACATTGAAGTATGGATATGCCTCAGAGTTGCTCCATAGACCTTTGCCCTAATTACAAATTTTGACTGAGAATGAATTTTGTGCCAGGCATTGGTGTTAGGCACTAAGAATAGAAAAATAAATAGACTTCAGTTAAAATATGGCATGCTAAGCTATTTCTGCTCCCTTGTGCTCTATTATCTTTGATGACCTTAGTCAATAGCCATACCCAGATCCTCCATCTATGCAGGATCATGTCAAGAGCAGTGGAAATTGGCAAGGTTAAAGGAGGAAGTCAAGAGAGGATGCATTTTTCTTCTGATCGTCTCAGGCAATGAGCTCTCCCAAATCTAGTTTGAACTTCTTGTGAAGTCTACTAACAACCTCTTATTTGGAAAAGTACAATTAATTTTTTTTTCATTTGTCAAAAAGAACCTTTATTACTTTTGTAATAACCTTTTATGTTCTTATGCTTTCTTGCCAGATACCTTTGGAGCAAGTGCTTTCTGGGCTGGAGCTTTCGGACCCTTCTGAGCTTTTGGAGGTGCTGTCTTCTGGCCTGCAGCTTTTTGGGCGGGAACCTTCTGGTCTGGAGCCTTCTTGCCTGCAGCAGCCATCTTTTTTGCAGGAACCCTTGCAGCAGATGCTGCAGCTGTACCTTTAGCAGCAGGTGCTTTTTGGGGAGAAGCTTTCAGGAGTGCTGCCTTTTGAAGCTTCCTAACTTCAAGCTTGATTATTTGGTTCCTCATTTTCTTTGCCTTCATGACTTTGTAATGATCAAAATCTGTCATTTGGCTTTCTTTTCTCTGGCTTCAATCTTCTTGGCCCATCTTGTGGCTGCCCATGTTGTATTGATATCTGCCTTCTCCCAGGCTTTTCGGACATATTTCTGGCGGGCACTGTGTGGGAACTTGAGGATGAAGTCAGTGAGCTGCATGCATTTGAAAGGCATAGCCTGTCTCCTTACTTCAGTGCAAGGTCCATCAACCAAAGCCCTGTTCTGGTCAATAACATCTACGATCATGACCAGCTTCCCAGCATGAGGCCCAAAGGAGACGTAGGCTACCCGGCCAACCTCCACGAAGCGCCTGAACACCATGTTGGCGGCCTTCAGCGAGAAGCAAAAGTACAATTAATTTGAATGTGTATGGGAGCTATCGAAATCTCCTGGGTCCCATTGATACCACTGAGGGCACGTGAAGTGGAGGCATTCAGAGATGCTATCTTTGCAAGAAGCAGATGACCATCCAGCTCTAAAGATGATAATCTAGGTCACCTAATCACATGAAAATTGAACATGTGGGGCTCTACTAGCCAAGCAGGCATCACCTTCACCAGGGAAGGGGCATAGTCACAAGACAGAGTGAGATAATGAAAGACATGTTCAAAAAGACAATAATAATTTAGAAAGATACAAAGAAGATATTTTCCAATATCTAAAAACTGTTTTAAAAAATGCACTTAAAAATAAAGTATGGTCACTCGATATAAACTCGAAAAAAACAGTTGACTATTATTAAAGTCACTCGAGGGAAAAATTAAGATTAAATAAAAGTTGGAATTAAAGTTTGTGAATAAGATATAAATGTTATAAACCACAACAACATAGAAATTGGAATATGACAACAAAGAGAGATTGGTAGAATGAGGGAAAAGGTGAGATATAATGAATTTCAGTATAATGATTGACATGTTTTTTACAGTGGGGGAGTGTTAAAAAGATATTGTGTTCTTTTGTAGGTGATAGCTCAAGAAAAGAATATTATGTTAGTCAAAGATATAACTGAAAAGAACTAAAAATAACATAATAAGCAGAAGTCAGATGGTGCAATTGGGGGAAAGCCCCATCTCAGTGGGAGATGAGAAGTCATATATTAATTACTAATTTTATAGTGGAAAGTTAGTAGATGCTACCTAAATCAAAGAATAAAGACATATGTAAGTTATATAAAGTTATAAAGGTTACAATTCTCTGAAGAAAACACAAATTTTCAAATTGTTAGAAAGAAAACAAACAAAAGTGAACAAAACACATTCAATAGAGCGAAAGATTAAAATCTAAAGAAGTATTCAAAACAGAAGACATAAAACAGAATGGTAGAAATAAGATTGAGGATATATGTCATATATAAATATAAATCATACAAAATATTTGTTAAATAAAAAAATGTAGGACCACATAAAAAATAAAATTCAACTATATTGGATATACAAAATACACATTGACAATAAATTGACTCCAAAATGTTACAAGTGAAGAAATAAGCAAACTATACCAGGGAAAGTCTACAAAAATTAGGAATTTTGATGTCAATATCAATATCAGACAATGCTTAGAAAGGATTGAATAAGATGAAAAAGATAATTTTTATCAGTCAATGTTTCAACAAACTATCAAAGCAAATATACTATCAGAATTCATAAATCAAAATGAAAAATACAAGAAGAAAAGGGGAGAAACACAATAGTTGTAGGAGACTTTTCCAGTCAGTCTATGACAGACCAAATAGATAAGGATAGAAGGGACCCAAAGAACATAATGAATAAAAAGATACATTAACTCTATACTCTAAAAGCACAGACTATACCTTAAATTCTGCTCCTGTACTATTTTATGAAACTGTTCCCAATTATGCTACAAAATACCTTACAAAATACAAATGGCATATATAAATATGCTGTGGACTGAATGTCTGTGTCTGCCAAAATTCATGTGTTGAAGCTATAATCTCCAAAATGATCATTTTTGGAGGTGGAGCCTTTGGGAGGTAATGAGAGTAGAGCCTTTATGAATGGAATTAGTACGCTTATAAAAAGAGACAGAAGACAGATTCGCTCTCTCCTCCACAGAAGGAAACAGCAGGAAAGTGGTCATGTGCAAACCAGGAAGAGGGCTCTCACCAGGGACCTAATCAGTTGTCACCTTGATTTTGGACTTCTTAGCCTCCCAGAACTGTGACAAGTAAGTTTATATTGTTTAAGTCACCCAGTCTATGGTAATTTTGTTATAGCAGCCCAAACTAAGACATTTTTAAATGCTCAAATTTATCCATCATTTTAAAAAACACAAATTTAGACAAGATGTCCTGTTTCATTTATCAGATTGGAAAAGATCATCATGTTTAGTTAGTAGTTTACAGCATTGTCCAAGATATGGTAAAAGAGAATATCATACACTGCTGATGGAAGTAAAATTAGTGAGCCACCTTAAAGGGTAGTTCAGAAATATCTTCCAGAATTTAAAAGTCATATTTCTCTTAGCCTAAGAATTCTATTTTAGAAATTTAACATGCAGTTATACTCAGATATGTGCTCAAAGAAATAAGTAGGGTGCTTATTGAGTCTTTGTGTATAACAAAAACAACTGGAAACCACCCAAATATTCATTCATAAGATGGGATAAATGTCATATCCATAAAAAGGAATGTCGTGCTTTTATTCAGAAGGAAAAGGTTGATCATAGGCTCATGTGAACAATTTTGTAAAAAAAATACTGGTAAAGGAAAATAAAGAATGTTCAGAATAGGTTTTGTGGGGGAGGAAGAAACTTGCCTTTACTTTCAAGGTTCTTTTGGCTGGTCTACTAATCCAGTAGACATGAGAGAGATTAGCAAAAGAAAATAACCAAATTAATTACATACATATGTCTGGGAATCCCACATATATGAGAGAGTCAGAGACCCCACATACATGAGAGGTTCAAAGACAGAAAGGGAACATATGACACTCTGAGCCAGGGGTGAGATGA
Source organism: Hipposideros armiger (assembly GCF_001890085.2). NCBI lineage: Eukaryota > Metazoa > Chordata > Mammalia > Chiroptera > Hipposideridae > Hipposideros > Hipposideros armiger. The sequence continues at coordinate 5,145,475 of NW_017731371.1, forward strand.
GGCATCTTGGGGGTGCAGAGGGTCACTGCAGGAAGAGCACATGCTCAGAGATTAGTAGTTTGCCGTGCTGCACAGATAGGTAAGACGTCATTTCTGGTTAACTCATCATGAGCCAGGCTCCTAATGTAAGTTCTTCTAGATAGTTAAGGGACGGGCGGAAGTTTCTTTTGAGCCTGAAGGGTCTCGGTTACATTTAGCTCAATATAATTCACATACCACAGAGGCGCATCTTTGGGCAACACACTCTGAACCCCTACACCATCATGTTACAAACATTTGTATGTGCTCAGAAAACTTCTTGAAGGACATGTACACAAATACCAGTGGCGGTTGCTTCTGGGGAAAAGACAGTCGTCCTGGAGTAAGAAGGAAAGTTGTTTTTCATTATATATACTACTGTACTGATTTTTGTTAACCATGTCCCAATATTAGGCTTACAAATTTTTAAAAAGAATAGAAAACAATGCGTGAGAGAGATATCACATGCACCATGAGGAGCTTAGAGGCTAATGGAGGATAAATACACATCAAAATTACAATGTGGTATGAGAAATGATAAAATAGATTGTGCAGAGGGAGTGTGGAGGAAGTGCCCAAATGCAGTAGCGATTTTCTTACAAAAGTAGGAGAAAGTACTGCCTGGTGAAACCTCTCCTGTTTTTTTCTGTTAGCATCCCAACTTTTGGGAAAATAAGCCTCCATTACCAGTTTGAAATATGGAATTCTGTTGTGCCTAAAACTGCCAGATTCTCATGAACAAGGGAAGTAAGAACCCCAGAAGAATTATTTCTAAATAGAATACTCCATTCTTGCTGTGGGGAAGAATTGTTCTTTCATCTAGTCTTCTTTGATTCTTTTTCCCCATTCTCTTCTTTTGTTTCTAGTCACCTTGAAGGCAGGATTGGGAATTATGTTCGTGGTTTGCTGCTATCGATAATTAAAGCAAAGTATGTCCCATGAGTGGCCATGGTCTGTGTTTGTATTTTAAGTGAATTCTCCCATCCAGAGCAGTGGCCTGTATCCTCTGTGACACTGGCTCTGCAGGCATGTGACACAATGGTGACAGCGCCATGGCAGTCAAGCTGAAGGCTCTTTGCACAGTGTGACATGCCTCCTTGCTTTGTGCACTTCCAGGGACTTTGATGATGTGATCCATTGTTAGAAACAAGGGGCCACTTCATCCTGACATGGACAAAAGGGGTGAGTTACTGAAAAGCTTGAAGGAGTAAAGTTTCTCACAATAAATAAACAGTCTGGGAAGCATTGGCAGCAGCAATATAATCCTTTAGAAACACATTGATCTTTGGGTTTCTGTTCATTGTCTGTGGGAGTTCAGAATTCCATGCTTCTGGAAGAAAAAGAAATGGAATGTTTAAATGGGTGAAACACAATAGCTTATTATACGGGGGAAAGTACTGTGTTTGTGGCCCCCATTTGACAGATTTCCCTTGAAAATCTCATGTTGAACTTTGATGCCTGTAATGCTAAAATGTACTTCAACCCCAAAGTTATTGTATTTCTGACTGTCACAAAAAAGACACCAGATTGGTTTTTATGTCTCTGCACGTCCCATTGCTCTTTTCTTCCCTTGCAGCCTAAGAAATATTTTTAAATAAATTTTTTTCTATAGTTAGAGCTTATCTCAATTGTTACTAAGAAAAATAATTTCATTAGTTAATATAGCCAAAAGGAGGAGGAAAAAATATCCAACTATCTGTCAGGTGAGTTCTTCTATGGCCCCTTGAAGCTTTCTAGTTGGTAAAAGTGAAAAATACCTATGCCAGGAAATGTATACAGTATCTCACTATTATTTAACAGCCATTTGCAACAAAACCAAAGCATAAAGGGAAATAAGGTAAATGGGGATTTATAAATCTTTTGAATGAAGATCAGAATTATATCAACATTACATTCTACATTTCCTAGAAGGTTTTTCATGTAAAATGAAGGTTATGAAAAGGACAAGCACAACTTAGAATTAGCCACTGTTCTATACTTTGGTCCTGTCATTGATCTTTTATACTACTATTTCTAACGTTAGAAAGCTTCCATTTCAATATGAAACTACAGCTCTTTTTGTATTCCATAGCAAATAGAGTTTAGATGATGTTAAAAAAAACCAAGTTATTGTAACATTATTTTATCATCATTTCAACTACCTACTAAGAGCACATGTTGTTACAGCATAAAGAATATAACCTAACCTGTGTTAAAGAAAAATAAACTTTAACTTCATTCACATTGAGAATTTAGTTTAATACAATAATAGAACAGGTTCTTAGATTTTAATCCCGCTCTGTATAAAAACGATTTTACGCTGATGTTGAATTACTGTTTCATTTGAGAGAATTTACTGATGCTGATTTTCCTCTGCCTGTATTATATACTTTGTGAATTCTCGGCAATCAGTTAATGGTTCCAACTGGCTCTCCCTCGCCAACCTATGTGCTGATTCTTCTGTGATGGACTGTTGTCTACATGAAATGAAAAATCATTTTAATATTGACTTCAGTAAAACACACGAAGACAAACTGGCCCTCTAATGATAACATCATGCTCTTCAAAGTGAAATGGAAATGAATTTCAGATCATCATCTGTTTGCAATTATCGGCACTATTGTTCTTGCCTTTCTGTTACTACAGGTGTAAGAGCGAAACGTATTTTCCCTTAAATGCATCAAAGGTAATATGATGGTTGACATTCAGAGTTTTGCCAAGTTTCTTTGGTTTCTGTTTCTACCCAGCTATTCATCTATGCTCTCTGACAAATTCTTAGTTTAAGATCAGTTTCTTAAGAACTCTGTTCAATTTTATATTCCCAATACTTATTCCAGTGGCTGGCCAGTAGTAGATGTTTATCTTTGTAGCTACCAGCGTACAAGCTCTACATGTATTAATGCATTTAATACTCATAACAGGGAGTATGAATGGTAAAAACAACTATTATTCTCCCAATTTTACAGATGAAGCAGAGAGGTTAAATAACCCGCCCAAGGTCATTACTGAAAAGGAAAGGAGCCATCTTTTAATCCCAGGCAGTCTGGCTCCAGCTTCTGTGTTCTTAACCACTAAGCTGTGCATACAAGAGGAAGGAGGAAAGTCGCTTGGCCAATGAGATCCGATAACATAGTGGTTGTGGCAGCTTGATTATGTTCTCACAAACCTAATTTATGTTGTGCAAAGCAGCACAAAATTAAATACCAAGAAAATGTTTCTTTTGTATGTGTATGAAATACTCTGTTTATAATTTCTCTTAGAACCTCATGTACAATTTAGTCTTGCTATTTTCATCATTAAGTTTCTTTCTCTTTAAATAAAAGTTTCGTTATAATTAATATCCTCTTCAAGTGCTTTTCACTACATTTCCATGAAATCACAAAAGTATAACCTTTCACATGCTTTCCATTAATTCAACAAACATTGAGGGAATATGGAATACAAAATATCTTAGATTTGCATAACTCACTAAAATGAATAAGGCTTGCCTATGTACACAGTTTTTCATTTTATCCTCCTACAATTCTGTAAGGTAAGTAGAGTGGGTGTGATATTTCATTTTATGGGTAAGTAAACTGAAAAGAAGGCAAGGCACTGAAGAGGCATGTAACACTTACTACAGTAGTTTCCCCCTACACTGTGTTAGATAATACAGTGTTGTGTGCTTGTCTGTAGATACGTGTTTTTTCCCTCAAAATTGTAGGTAATTCAGTAACTATGATGAAAGGGCACCTTGCTATGCCATAAGGCAGATGTTAAATCATGCAGTAGTGTTGTTCTGAGAAGGGAGTGATTATTTCTGATGGATGGAGTAAGGTGTAGAAAGAAAGACCCCAAAGTACATCTCCCAAGATAGGTCTTGAAGGAAGACTTATAAAAAATAGATGCATAAGACCATTCCAGGTAGAAGAAATCATCAAAGCAGGACTTCTCTGGTTCCCAAAACATGGTAGCCTCAGCTAACATGGAACTATTACAAATACCAGAAGATTCTGGAAAAATATATTTAAAAAAATACATGGGTGATGTTGCAAGAGGGGGAAAAATAGTAGTTGGAGGGGACAATCCTCCTGGTATCAGAAAAAAAGAGTTCCTTGAAAGCTAGAGCAGTGGAAGTAGAGGCCAATATGCTGTGGTCAGCAGGTGGGTATCAG
>NW_017731371.1:5149925-5158394 GCF_001890085.2 Hipposideros armiger
ATATATATATATATATATATATATATATATATATATATATATATGATTCATTTGGTAAAACAATCATCAAGGTTAAAATTTGACATAATTATTCAGAGGCTAGTGACAGCCCTAGGATGCCAGATATTATAAAAATCAATACCATTCTAGAGTGTTTCTTCCACAAACCAGGACATATAGGATTAGAAAAGGTAAAATAATTCCTTCTCAAGAGAGAAAGAATAAAATGATATTTCTAGAAATGAAACATATCGTCATTGAAACTGTTAAATAGCAGATTCCACACAGCTGAATAAGGAATCTGTATCAGCCATGAAATTGTGCCACTCATATCTGCTGTGGGAGCATAATTGACAGATGACCCCAGGTGCTTTGCTCTGAATCTATCGCCACGTTCATGCTGAGGCCATGCTTCCAACAGCCAATGGCTGAGTGTATTAGGTGAGACTCAGGACTCCTGATGAATGGCTTTGTCCCAAGACTTCCCATTGGCTTGGCTGAAACTTTCTTAGGCACTTCAAGACACTGCTTCTCCAACACTCCTTCCTTCTCTTCACAGGAGTCAGACCTGCACGGAGTCACAGCTCGCTCCCTCCTCCAGCTCCCTCCCTTTTTTTTTCTTCATCATCAGTTCCCTCAATAAATCTCTTGCAGTCTAATCCCATCTTGATGTCTGCTTCTCAGGGGACCCAAACAAATGCAGAACAAGATCTGAAATACAGATCTCAGAAAAGTTATCCAGAATGCAAAACTATGATATAAACTATATTAATCTAAAAGTAAGGGCAAAAAAGCAACAACAACAACAAAAAAACATTTTAGTGGAAAAAAAGGAACAAAACGTTTTACTCATAGACCCTCGCTAATGCAGTTCAGGAGTAAGAGCATTGAACCCAAAATGAAGGGATGGGTCCTGGAATCAATAGTGACGCATATAAGGTATTTTAAAATGAAAATTAAATATAAAAAACAACAACAAAGTGTATAGTTAATTAGTCTTTTTTACAACCCAAAATAATAGGTCATAATAACATGAAAGATGGGAGAATATAGAGTTAAGTCATTTTATGGGCCTTTTATTATTCAGGAAGAGGGTAGATATATATTTGAACAAATATCCATTTTAAGTCAAATAAATATTAAAAATAAAGGTAGGATTTCTTACGAACATGCCAGACTGAACATATATGTTTATCACCACTATTCCCCAAGTCCCATTAAAATGGCAGCAAATAAGAAAAAATAAGCCTCCCCCTCCACAAAAAAATAAAACAGAAGAGAGGATGATAGCAGACAGCATGTGTTTAAAAAATGGCAACATAAAATGTATAAATAAGAATATCTTAGAGCAGGGAAGAATGAAATGCAAGAATCTTTAATAGGTGAAGCCAGTAAGAAACAATCCAATTCATGCTACAGAATCAGGAAAGGCTAAAGAATTGGAGGCAACAGGTACTGCTAAAATTGGCGCTGGAGGGTGCGGTGAATAAAATAGGATTGATTGAAAGACAGCATGAAAAATAGTTTGAACCTCCAACCACCTCCATGTAGCAAACAAGATGACTGTCCTTCCCTCATCACAGCAAAAAATAGAAAGTTTATTCTCTGAAGAAACTGACCTAGAGAAGTTGTAGTGTTATGAATCCTGGACATAACTAACAGCAGAGATGTCAAACTACAAAGAGGGAGTTAAGTTATACGAGCTCACTGGGCTCTCAGAATGCTGGAAGCCAGACTGATACTCTCAGATAGAAGACACAAAGCCTTTTTTTCTTTTTTTAATGAAGCTGACCAGCCCAAGGGAACAAAACAAAAACAAAAACAAACAAACAAAATTAAAAAACAAACAAACCATGGATTCTCTCATATTTAGGGATGTCAACAAGAGAGTTACAAATTCCAGTTAGCTTTTAAGGGTCTTGTTCTTAAATATGAATAGACACCCAGCGAATGATCACTAGACATTAAAGGAAAACCTTCGACATGAAAGAGAACAATAAAAATGATTGAATAGGGCCGGCCGAGTGGTGCGATGGTTAAGAACTGGCCTGGGATGCCAGAGGGCCCCGGTTCGGATTCCACTTGTGAGGACCAGTGACACTGCCCTCTACAGCTAAGATGCTGAACGACAGCTCAACCTGGAGCTGGGCTGCCAAGAGTCGCCGGTGACAGCGTAGGCTGCAGCCCCTGTGGCAGTGGGTTGCCATGGGCTACAGTATGTAGCCAGCAGCCAGTGTGAGCGGCCAGCAGCCGCAGTGAGCAGCCGTCCAGAAGCTGGCGACTGTTCTGCCTCGCCCGGGAAGAGCGCAATGATGGTGCCAGCTTGGGCCAGTGAAGCAACGTCCTCCACAACTAGACTGAAGACCAAACATGACAGCAGCTTGCCTGTTCCCCTTCCCCAATTCCCCAGCGCTGTTCCCATCCCCCAATTGCCCAATAAAAAAAAACAAATCTAAAAAAAAAAAATTGAATAAACAGAAAAAAAGGAACTTGGAAGATGGAGCAAATAATTTCAGTATCGTTATGGCTAATAGTCCATGAAAGACAAAACTGATTACACCTTAAAATAATGTCAAGAATTTTCATTGAGAAGTTTGAGAATAAAAAGCTTTTTAAAAGGAAAAACATGATTGCAGAAATAAGATGTTAGCGGAAGACTTGGAGTACAAAGTTCAAAACAGATTCCAGAAAGTAAAATAAAAAACTAACAGATGAGTAAAAGAAGAAAAAGGATAAGAAAATTAGAGGACCAGTACAAGAGCTGTAACATCCCAATAATGGGAGTTTCACAAAAAGAGAACAAAAAACCTAGGAAAGGAAAATATCAGAGACATAATACATAAAGTTTGAGGACCAAAGGACATGAGACTCCAGACTAGAGATGTTCTACTGAATGCACAGCAGAATGAAAGAAAACAAACAAACAAACAAACAAACAAAATCTCTTTTACCAAAGCACATCACTGTGAAATAGCAGAACATGAGTGATGAAGAGAAAAACTTGGAAGTTTTCCAGGAAAAATCCTAGAATCAGGTAGAGAATGACCTTGCACTTGTCAACAGAAATATTGGAAGGTATAAGGCAATGGAAAAATGCTTTTGAGATTCTAGGGGATAATGATTTTCAATTTAGAATTTCATATCTGCATGCCCAACCGAATAATCAAGTGTGAGAGCAGGAGAGATATATTTTTAGACATGCAAGTTCTGAGGAAAACTTGCCTCCCAGGCATGCCATTTTCAGTAATCTGTAGAAGGATGTATTCTCACAAAACAAGCTGGTGAGCTAAAAAACAAGAAATCGTAGGATCTAGAGAGCAAGAGAGCCAATATAGAAACATCAGGATAAGAGTCAACAGTAGTAAAGAAATATAGATAGTATTGAAAATTTTTAAAAATATTTAAGTAGCATAGAAATGTTATTTTGAAATATGAAGATAATTATTAGAAGAGCTGAAAATATTCAAAAGTTTGCTTCTGGGGAGTGAGATTCAAAAATAGGGAGGCTGGGCCTGCATTTTTTTTCATCATAAGCCTAAACACAAAATCTTTATTTTTCAAACTTCTTGTATTCTTTTAAAAAAATAATTTTTTGATTACGCGTAACTACAAAATATAGAAATAAAGTCAGTAGGGGGCAGTCAGTGAAGTGAAAAAAGGAAATATGGAAATATTAATTGATCTATTAAAAACAAAAAGGAGGGGAAAAAGAACATAAAAAATAAAAAATAAAAAGCACAAAATAAGATCATAGAAATAAAATCTAAAATACAAATAGGGCCGGCCGAGTGGCAAGATGGTGAAGAACTGGCTTGGGACGCCAGAGGGCCCCAGTTCGGATCCCACATAAGAGGGCCAGTGACACTGCCCTCTAAGCTAAGAGGCTGAACAACATCCAGGGCTGCCATGAATCGCTGGCGACGGCGTAGGCCGCAGCCCCTGCTGCAATGGGTTGCCATGGGCTACCATGTGTAGCCAGCAGCCAGCGTGAGCGGCCAGCAGCCTCAGTGAGCAGCCATCCGTCCAGAAGCGGGCGACTGATCTGCCTTGCCCGGGAAGAGCGCAATGATGGTGCCAACTTGGGCCATTGAAGCAACATCCTCCAGAACTAGACTGAAGAACAAAAGGACAGCAACTTGTCTGTTCCCCTTCCCCCAATTTCCCAGTGCTGTTCCCATCCCCCCAGTTCCCCAATAGAAATCTTAAAAAAAAAATAGAAATAAAAATAATAAAATGGTTTAAAGTTGTCAGATAAAAGTCAAAGGGTTTCATATTGTATGAAATAACAAAACCCAGCTCTGTGCTATTTAAAAGCGACACTACAGTACTTAAAGCATAATGATGCAGGGAGATAGAAATGTCAAAGATGGAAAAAGATATACAAACAAACACTAACCAAGAGAAAGTTGTTGTTATTATATTAATGTCAAACCAAACAGATTGTAAGGCAAAAGACTTAGGGACAACTAATTCTTACCTATGGGTAAAATAATTCACCTGGAAGCCATAATTCTGAATCCACGCGAGCCTAACAAGGTAGCCTCCAACTATGTAAAGAAAAATTGAAAGATTCAAGGAAAAGCGGGAAATGTCAAAAGTTGGGAAAAAGTGTAACGTTTTAAAAACGTAATTAACAATCTTAGTCTAACATATATGATTGTGTGTGTATATACATGTGTGTAGATAGTATAGGTATATATATGGATAAAGTATAGGTATAGATATAGATAAAGATATGTATATTTATGTCTTTATATGTGATTTGTTGAACTATCAAGCTGGTTGTTGTGAAATGCAAGGAGAAACCAGCTAACCTTTCAACTTCTAAGGACTTTGCTCCTGAATATAATCTTGACAAGTGCAGCTCTTCCAATCACTTTCGAGTAATAAAAATCAAGTCCAGTACAGTATAAACGACTCTACAGTCTTGCCCAGTTGTAGATGATTCTCCTTCCCCAGCTCAACTATTATGGGTTCAAAAGCCTACCATGGGAAGCAGGATGTGGTTAGCTTCTTCCCTAGTCCTTGGGGACGCTCCCTTCTTCATTTCCGAGAGGCATTTTTGGCCAATGGTGAGAGGAGGCAGGGCATAGAAGGGGATTGCGGAAAGGATTACAACTGTTATGAAGCTTTGCTTTGTATGCCACACCCAAACTCTGGCTCTGTCTGTTAAGAGACATGTCTGTGAAATTCGTTTAGAGATGCCCTTATTATCGGAAGCTTATAAAATCCCCAGCTTGGCCACTTGTTTCCAGCGTTCCACTCTTATCATAGCCACCTCATCCCTCTTAAGGCATGCCCTTGGGGGGTGTCTTCCTCCCAAACACCCGTAAAATCTTGAGAGAACTATGCGTCTACTTGTACTTTGCCCTAACAGACTCTGAAGGTACAGTCCATTTCCAGGCAGACTGCTGTAGCCAGGCTCTCACCTTTAGAATATTTATTCCCGAGTCAAGTAGCAATTACTGTGTCCCCAGGTTCTAGGGAGCACTGGCTAGCTCCCTGATTGATTGTTTTGAACTGTGCTCCTTGATTAAAACGAGAAGAGCATTAGCACCACATCTGGATGGAGGGGAGAAACACCATGTTCAACTCTGTCTCTAAAGAAACATTTCGTTTATGACCTCTATATCATCACATAACCAACCTCCTAGGCTCTTCTCACGCCTTTTTGAAGTGAATGAGGATCTAAGGGTTGTAAAATCCATCTAATACTCTCTTAGAATGCCTAGCAAAGACGCACATCGACAAGCAATGTGACTTCTGCTGAAATGCCGAGACAACAAAAAAATCACAATTAATATCTTGTTTCAGATACACACCACCCTATACCCACAATTTAAACCCATAAAAAAAGACACAATGCAAGTCTCAACACATATCAAAGAACTGACATGATACAGACCTCATTCTTGTATCTCAATGCAATAAAATTAGAAATCAATAAAAGGATAAAATCTTTATATATTGGCAAATTTAAAACACAATTCTAAATGAGTCATAGGTCAAAGAAGAATAATGAAATTAGAAAGTAATTAAAATAAAATTACAAAGAAAATCCCTATGTATCAAAACTTGTACATGTAAAATATAATTTAAAGGGAAATTTAAATATTTGTACTTGGAAAAATTTACCTGTATCGAGTAAGGATTTTAACCTTTACTAGATGCTAATAGGATGTTGCTTATAGATTTTATTGTATGAGATCATGTATACTTTTTGTGCTTTTTTAGAGAAACAATTCATTCTTATTTTTCATTTTAATTTTTGAGAATCTCTAAAGTAATGGTTAAAAGGAAAACAAGTAAATTATTCTCTAAATGCTGTGGTATTGATAAAATATTTTCATACTTTTAAAATAAGTAATTTCTTAAAAGGAATTTATTTTCTTTAACCAGGTTGACACAGAAAGGCAAATTTCCTGCATTTTAATCAATCTTTAAAAAAGAAAACAAGGAAAATTCAGGCTTTTAAAGATGAAGAGTCAGCAAAGGCAATCAAGTGCTGAAACCTCAGAAACAGAAAAAAAAATTAAGCTTTGAGCTCCCTCTACCGGCCCAAATAGAAAATTTCCAGAAACAATAAGACAACTTCATTTAGGTGATAAATCTCATATAAAGATGTTTAAAAATTCTCAGAACTATTCAGATTGCTGCTTCACTTTAAGCTGAGTGTCCATGGTGGTGAAGAGTGGACGTGTACTCAAATGTTGATGTTGGCGTATCCTGTCCCTTTCAACTAGGTTACTGATGCGATACATTATCTCGTCCCCTAGTGCATGTTCACCAAAATGACACAAAGGTATTTTCAAACTGAGTTCAATTATTACATTCTTAGAATTTATTTTTCTTTAATTAAAAAAATTTTTTAAATTACAGTTGACAGATAATATTATTTTCAGGTGTACAACATGGTGATTAGACATTGATCACCCCAATAAGTCTAGTACCTACCTGTCACTATGCATAGTTATTACAATATTGTTGACATAACCCTGATGATATACTTTACATCCCTGTGACTATTTTTATAACTGGCAAGTTATACACCTTAATCCCTTCACCTTTATCACCCATCCCTTTACCCCGTCCCATCTGGCAACCATCAATTTATCCTCTGTTATCAATCCGTTTGTTTCTGTTTTGTTTGTGCATTTGTTTTTCTGTTTAGATTCCCCATATAATTTAAATCATATGATATTTGTCATTCATTGTCTGACGTATTTCACTTAGCATAATATCCTCTAGATCCATCTATGTTGTCAAAAATGACAAGGTTTACCTCCTTTTTGGCTGAATAATATTCCATTGTATATATGAACCATACCTTCGTTATCCATTCATCTATCAATGGACACTTAGGTTGCTTCTGTATCTTGGCTATTGTAAGTAATGCTGCCATGAACTTAGGGGGTGCATATATCTTTTTGAATTTCTGTTTTGGATTTCTTCAGATAAATACCCAGAAGTGAAATACGGGGTCATATGGTAGTTCTATTTTTAACTTTTTGAGGAATCGCCATAGTGGTTGGACCAATTTACAATCCCACCAACAGAACACAAGGGTTCCCTTTTCTCTACAACCTTGCCAACACTTGCTGTTTGTTGATTTATTCATGATAATCATTCTGACAGGTGTGAGGTGATATCTCATTGTGGTTGTGATTTGCATTTCTCTGATGTTTAGTGACATTGAGCATATTTTCATATGTCTACTGGCCATGTGTACTTCCTCTTGGAATAACTGTCTGTTCAGGCTCTCTGCCCATTTTTAAATTGGATTGTTTGTTTTTTTTGGTGTTAAGTTATATGAATTCCTTATATATTTCTGGATATTAACCCCTTATCAGATGTATTATTGGCAAATATCTTCTCTTATTCAATAGGTTGTCTTTTCACTTTGTTGATGGTTTCCTCTGCTATGAAAAAACTGTTTATTGATGTAGTCCCATTTGTTTATTTTTTATTTTGTTTCCCTTGCCTGAGGAGACATAGCTAAAAAAATATATAGTTAAGATTGATGTGAATGAGTTACTGCCTATGTTTTCTTCTAGGAGTTTTATGGTTTCATTCTTAGAATTTAGATAGAACCGGATGAGGCTTTTTGTATTATTTAGTCCAATATATCATTTTATGCTGGAGGAAATGTAACAAACTTACCTATGACAAGAAGAGAATGTCTTCTCAATGTGTATATGCTGAAGAATATTTACTATTAAACAATACTTTTATGTTTCTAAATCTTTTTAGATTGCTTATTTAATTTGCACACATTTTATTAACAAATCGTTCAACTTTTCTTTCAAGGGTCTTGTAAAATGTGTAATTATTGGCACACTGTTGATCTCATTCAGTTCAAATCAATAAATATTTATTGAGTATCCAGACTCTTGAGCTGCAAGAATCAGTAAAGTCCCTATTCTTGTGGAGTTTATAGTCTAGTAGAGAAAGACATCAATTTAAAAAATT
>NW_017731371.1:5159540-5160896 GCF_001890085.2 Hipposideros armiger
GTCAAAATGCACCAATTAAAAGACTATCAGAGTGGATAAAAAACAAGACCCACTATATGTTGTCTACAAGAAACCTATTATAAAGACACATCTAGATTAAAAGTTAATAAATGGACAAAGATATACCATGCTAATACTAGTTAAAAGAAAGTTGGAGTAACTATATTAATTTCAGAGAGAGCAGACTTCAGAGCTAGGAAAATTATCACATATAAAGTGGATATTAAAACGCAATAAAGAAGGTCATTTCTCCAAGAAGACACCAATCTTTATTGTGCATGCAACTAACAACAGAGCATCAAGGAGAAAACTGGTAGAACTACAAGGAGAAATAAATGAATCTACTATTATAATTAGCATCTTCAACATCCCTGTATCAGAAACTGGAAGATCCAGCAGGCAGAAAATCAGTAAAGACCTAGTTGAACTGAACAGCACCATCAATCAACTGAATCTAATTGACATCTATAGAATACTTCAACAACAGCAGAATACACATTCTTTTCAAGCTCACCTGGAATATTTACCAAGGTAGACCACATTGTGGGCCAGGAAGCACACCTTAACACATTTAAAAGAATAGAAATCATAAAATGTATGCTTTCAAACTACAGTGAAATTAAACTAGAAATCAATGACAATAAGAAAGCTGGAAAAATCCCAAAATGCTTGAGGTTAAACAACACACTTCTAAGTAACACAAGGGCCAAAGAAATCTTAAGAGATATTTTTAAATATTTTAACTAAATGAAAATAATAAAAATCAGAACAGAAATCGATGAAATCGAAAATAAGAAATTAATAGAGAAAATCAATGAAACTTAAAAGCTGGTTCTTTGAAAAGATCAATATAGTGATAAACTTCTACCAAGGCCAACTAAGAATAAAAGAGAGAAGACACAAATTACTAATATCAGAAATAAAATAGGACCATCACCACAATCACATAGATATTAAAAGGATGACAAAGGAATATTAGGAACAACTCAATGTCCACAACCTTGATAACCCAGATGAAATGGAACAATTCCTTGAAAGGCACAATCTGCATCTTCAAAATCTAACTCCTAAAATTCAAGAGTGAGAAAACAACTTGATTAAAAAAATTACCAAAATGTCTGAACAAACATATTACCAAAGAAGATATACAGATAGAAAATAAGCATATGAAAAGATGCTCAACATCATAGGTTATTATGGAATTTCAAATTAAAACAATTAGATACCTGTCTTGGTGTAGAATTAACCCCTGGTCGTTTGCAGAATGTAAAAGAATTTGAGACTCTACAAGAATATCCAAAGAAAAGATGTATTGAAAGTTAAAAAGAAGAGAGAAAGAGAGAGAGAGGAAGGGAG
>NW_017731371.1:5161596-5162753 GCF_001890085.2 Hipposideros armiger
GTTTTGCCAGGGAAATCTGACAGGGAGAGCTGCAGAGACAGAGGGATAAGAGAGAATTACTGGCAAGAGTTTAGCCAAGGCAGAGTCCTGTGAAGGACAACTGCACCGATGAGAAGGAGTGCTGGGGTTTTATGTTTTTCCAAGCAGGATGTAGGGTGCTCGTCAGCTTGCAGGGAGGCTGCTGTTACAATTGTCTCTCCTGGGAACTGTCCTGTTCCCATCTATGATGGATGTCAGTTTGCAGGGGTTTGCCTTTGCGACTGGGAACTATTTTTTTCTCACCTATGATGGATGTAAGGTGCTTGTCAGCCTGCAGGTGCAGCGCTGGCCAGGGGAGTCAGAGCCACTGGTTAATGTTTAAGCCGGTTCCTGCCGGCTCAGAAGCTCGCTCCTGTTAACTCTTTATTTGTCTCATCAATGCCCTCCTGTTAGAATGGCCAAAATCCACAACACCAAATGCTGGCAAGGATGTGGAACAACAGGAACTCTCATTCATTGCTGGTGACAATGCAAAATGGCACTGCCACTTAGGAAGATAGTTTGGTAGTTTCTTACAAAGCTAAATATGCTCTTACCTTATAATCCAGCAATCATACTCCTTGGTATTTGATCAAATGAGTTGAAAACATATGTCCATACAACAATGAATGTTTACAGCAGCATTATTCATAATTGTCAAAACCTGGAAGCAGCCAAGATATCCTTCAACAGGTGAATGGATAAGCAAATTGTGGTACATTCATACACTGGACTATTTATTCGATGATAAAAAGAAATGAGCCATCAAGCTATAAAAATGCCTATTGCTAAGAAAAAGAAGCCAGTGAGAATGCTACATACTGTATGATTCCAACCATGTGACATTCTGGAGAAGGCAAAACTATGGAAATCAGTGGTTGCCAAGGGTTCAGGGGAAGGGAGGAGGGTAAATAGGGGGAGCACTGGGGAATTTGGGGGCAGTGAAACCATGTCATCAACACTGGTTCATCAGTTGTAATAAACATATCGAACCAATGCAAGGTGTTAATAATGTGGGAAACTCTGGTTAGGGGGAAGTACATGGGAACTCTCTGTACTTTCCATTCAATTTTTCTGTAAACCTAAAACTGCTGTAAAAAAGAATTAGAGTCTATTAATTAAAAAAGAAAAGAGAGGGC
>NW_017731371.1:5163242-5166361 GCF_001890085.2 Hipposideros armiger
GCATTGCAAAGAGGCAAAGCCCATATTACCTCTTAATCTGCAAGTACAATGCTGAGCTTTACAACAAGAAGCAACCTCTCCTTCTCAGGTCGTAGCAGCTGCAAACCTATGTTCTGAACATGAACGTTGCTTCACTGACCCCGGTCACAGGCTCCAAACTCACACATTCCGTAGAGTACTTCATTTTCATGAGTATTCTCAAAAGTAAAGTCCACTTTATTTTGCTTCTCCAAATTGAAAAGCACTACTTCCCATCATGCCACCTTGCTCCTCTTCCCCCAGATTTTGGAAACTATAAGATGTCAGAACTTCCCAGAGCCACTGATTTTTTTTTAAGCTGAGCCATCCTGCCACCTGTTGGCAGCTCAGCAGCTGCTCAGCTCGGGCCAGGACTCCAACCGCTGTTGCTCAGAGCTTGCACTCTTGAGCGAGCTGTTAACCAAGTGAGCCACTCGGCCAGCCCTCCAGAGCCACTGATTTCTGTGTTTGCCCTGCTCAGATTTTCTGTCACAGGGACTTGATTTCTGGCTTGTCCTACACACTGATTTAGCCTCTTGGTTTAGGAGTAATGGTTTCAGATTGGAGTACAGGCTGGAAGATTAAGAAAGCTCTCGGGAATCTTAGTAAGCCAATAAATCAAGTAACACAGGTATATGGTTTAAAAATATAAAGGGAGATACTACCAAAAATATGTAATCATCTAAAGTGGTAGCAGTAAGGAAAAGCCCTGAGCATATACTGGTTTCATCTTGACTTACAGTAGGCAGTCAATAGATGCTGTATAAAGGGTCAAATATATTTCATAAAGTAATAATTATAAAGGCAATCATTAGAACAAAACATGAACTCTCTAAATTATCAGACAATACACGCATGTACAAAACATTATAGACAATATAATGAAAGAATATAAAAAAGATGAAATCAATATAACAAAAAACATGATAACATATCAGATGAAAACTAAAATACGGCATATAAATAAAGTAAGTGAATTAACTCCTCAGTGAAAGAAAAACATATCTCAAGTTGAATCATAAAACAAAATTTAATTATATTTTCAAATTCAAGAGATATGCCTAAGATAAAATAACTCATAAAAGTTGAAAATTAATGGATGAGCAAAGGCCTCTCAGGCAAATGTGAAGAACATGATGAAGGGTACAACCCACTTTGATGATCTCATCATTATGGATACCTATGAATCAAATAACCTTGTATCAACATAATTAAAGCAAAACTTACAGGAAACACAAGAGGAAATAAAGACACATTAGTTATAGGAGATTTTAATTCCCATCTCACTTTATGGCACAGCAAATGAATCAGAAATGTTTGTCCATGGAATATGTACATAATGTAAGTAATAGGTAGGTATAATTGCTTTGCATGGAATTAAGTTCCATGACTTCACATTGTTTTCACGTACCAATAAAACATTGGAGTTATTTGGCAATATTTTAGGACAAAAATAAAACCTTAGTCAATTTAAGAAAATTAGACAATAAAAATAAATAATGGAAAATAAATAAATGCAAAAATTTCTGTATAGCAACACACACACACACACACAACCCCACAAAGTCAAAATCCAAATTACAAAGAAAGCAAAATATTTGTGATATGTATTGCATATATAGGTCTGATTTTTTTATTGTATAAAGACCTACTATAAACTGATATTTAAAAATCAATAATATAGGTAGAAATCACATCAAAAGAAATACAAATGGCTTTTACATAAAATGCTCAATCTCACTATTCATAACATAAATGCAAGGAAGTATCTTTTCCACCTGCAAATCAACAAGGACTCAAATATTTGATTAGAAACAGTAGCTGGAGAAGTAGGGAAGCAAGCGTCAACACTTAGGAAATTGATACTTCTTCATTGAAGAACAATTTGGCAAGATCTATCAAAATTCCAAAGACACATATCATTTGATCAAGTAACTCTACTTTGGAGAATTTATTCTATAGAGATGCTTGTACGTGTGGAAAATGGTATCTATCTAAGGAGAATCAATAAAGCCTTGCTGGTGTTAGCAAAAGGCTGGAATGAACTAAGTGTTCAGGAACTGGTACAAGTTAAAGAAATGATTGGCAATCTAATCCATTTAATGGAAGCACATGTAGCTCTTTATAAAAGAAGTAGTGTAAATATCGTGATGTGTAACGAGCTTCAAGACATATATGCATGTGTGAGTGATATTTTACACACATGTAGTATTCTACACAGACACATACATCAAGCACTAATGTATAATATGTATTTAGTATATTTCCAGTTGTGTAAAAAAACACAAGAAAAATATATGTATGTATATGGTTGTGAAATACAGAGCAGTGTTTTTCTCTAAGGAGGGGAACTATGAGGTTGGAGAACAGGCTTGCGAGAGAAACTTGTCACTATACACTTTTCTGTACCTTTGAGTTTTATATGTGTCTATATATTTCCTATGGAAAAAAGCACATCAAATCAAATGAAACTTTAAAAAAGTGTTTAGCATCTGAAATAAAAATCTGAATTTATGTTTGCTAAGCAAGAGAGAGCTGGATAATAATAATGGTATTAAATGACACTGAAGAGACAAAATCTGAAAGTTTCGTGGATAAGGTGATAAATTTATCTCTTACCTGACTGAATTTGACAGATGGTGAGCTTTCTAGGTATTTAGAAGCTAGAACTCACATTTGGGAGAAAGGTTAGAGAGAGGCATGCAGAGCTGAGGGTTTCTGTTAAAACTCTGAGTAGATTTTTTTTTTAAAGGTTTTATTGGGGAATTGGGAGAAGGGAACAGACAAGTTGCTGCCCTTTTGTTCTTCAGTTTAGTTGTGGAGGACGTCGTTTCACTGGCCCATGTTGGTATTATCATTGCACTCCTTCCGGGTGACGCAGTCGCTCACCGGCCATTGGACAGCTGATCACGGTGACTCACGGCAGCCCAGCTCCAGGTAGAGCTGTTGTTCACCATCTTAGCTGTAGAAGGTGCAGCGTCACTGGCCCATGTGGGATCCGAACCAGAGCTGGTGCCCCAAGCCAACTGTTAACCAACGTGCCACTCAGCCGGCCCTAAGAGTAGATTCTTTTTCTTGTCTGTAAGTTGGGGATGCACAGT
>NW_017731371.1:5168562-5169531 GCF_001890085.2 Hipposideros armiger
TTATGCCTCATACCAGTTCCCTCTATTATTAATATTTTACATTCACAATGGTACATTGGTTATCATTAATGAACCCACGTTGCTATATAATTATTAACTAAAGCCCATATATTTATTCAGATTTCCTTAGTTTTTACCTAATGTCCTTTTTCAGTTCCAGGATCTCATCCAGATACCACTGCGACTGAATATACAAATGAATAATGGCCAGACCGTATATTAATATAAATATAGAACTCTGACCCACAATCGATAGCAATTTGCCCAAGAAGCCAAACAGAAACGCCCCGTAGCAGTCAGCCCCAAATGGCCAGGACTTCATCAATAACTGACGGCTTCCCTAATTTTTGTTCTCACTTCCAATTTAGGGTCAACTGGGGAAAGCCAAATATGCACCCATAACCAACCACATAGAGTGCCCCACTTCCAGCTAGCTCGCCTCCAGCTCCCCCGCCCCCACAGCCTCCAATCAGGCACACCTGAAGCCTTCCCTTCTTTCACTACAAAGCTTTCCCACCCCTCTGCCAGCCTCTGAGTCTCTGCCAAATGCAAGTAAGGTGGCTGACCCCCTTGCACGCTCTGACTGAATAGCCTATTCTAGTTCTCATTTGGGTGGTCTCTATTTCCACACATGACATTTAGTTGTCATCATCTCCTTTGGCTCCTCTTGGCTGGGACAGTTTCTCAGACTTTCCTCCTTACTTTTAACAGTTCTGAGGACCACTGAACAGAGACATTATAGAATACTCACATATCTCTATTCTCATGATTACACCAGGATTATGAGTTTTGGGGAAGAAGACCACAGAGGTAAAGTGCCACTTTCATCACATCATATCAAGGGCTGATTGTTAGCAACATGACTTATCACTGCTGATGTTGACTTTGATACAAGGTGTTTTTCACCTGAGCAATGAAAGTTGTCATTTACTGAGTGGGAAGAGTGAAAGTAGAGCAGGATTTTTTTTT
>NW_017731371.1:5171026-5180930 GCF_001890085.2 Hipposideros armiger
GGGAAAGCCCTTTGGAAAAGGACTTCATAGGCAGGCGTGGAAGCCGGTGGGCCCTTAGGAAGCTAGTGAAGGCTTCCAAGTGAGAGATGATCAAGTCGGGGCTCGGGTGATAACAGCAGAGCGGAGGGGGTGCAGTCAAATACTGAGTGAGGATTTGCTGAAGGAGTGGATGTAGAGGGTCAGAGATAGTGAGGAGTCGAGGCTATCTCAAAGGAGTTTGTTTTTTTAAATAAACTTTATTTTTCAGAATAGTTTTTGATTCACAGAAAAATCAAGATGATAATACAGAGAATTCCCTTATGCCTCATACCAGTTCCCTCTATTATTAATATTTTACATTCACAATGGTACATTGGTTATCATTAATGAGCCCACTATATTTTGCACTCACATGTGCAAGAATAACAACTGCTTAATATCTCTGTAACTAGGATGACCTTAAGATCTATTATCCCAACTAGAACCCTTTTGAGAATAAAAGATGGGTACCCTTAATAATTATACTGGGACAATAGCCCCAAATGGGGAGTGTCCTGGGCAAACTGAGGGGGTAGAGTCTGTTTATAACTAAATTAACTTTTCTTTCATTGAAAACAAGCAAATAAAACCTTGATTCAGAAATTACAACTCAGACTCACCTAAATAAAAGTCTTTTTGATTTATATCAGTCATTATCAGGTGAATCTTTACACAATTTGAAAGTCAAAGATTAAGAGCTAACACCTATATGGAGAATACTGTGTGAGGCACTCTAGCCAGTGCTTCACACATAGTAAGTCATTTCATCCTCAAGTAAATACTCTGAGGTAGGTGTTAATATCAGTTCTCATTTTACACATGAAGAAAACCTACACACAGTGACTTTAAATGACATGCCCAAGGTTAGGTGTTGACTTAGCAGGTGCTAGAGCCAGGATTCAAATCCAGGTTATCTGGTACCAATATTGATGTCCTAATCTATACTATGCCGCCTCTCAGACTCTAAGTCACAACTTTTTTGGCTCCTAAATTTGAATTCCAGATAACAATGAGTAATTGTCTAGTACAAATATGTCCCATGCAAGGTTTGGGACAACCCTCCTCCCGCTTCCTAGTTGTTGAGGGAACTTACATGTCCTCTTTGCATGGGCTGGGTGTAGGGATGGGCCCTGCCTTCTGTCTTGGCCAGCACCCTGACACATCTGCTGAAGTGTCCTTGGTGGCTGTGTAACACATGGACTGTTCTATCAGCAGAGCCATCAGCTCTCAAGCCAGATTCAGCTCTGCCTCTATTCCTGGTTATGCCGCAGATGCTCAGAGGCTCAGCCTCGCTCCTCTTCACCTGAAAATACACGCTTCCCTATTCATATGATATTAATATGAATATTATAAATTTTATGGACTGTTTTAGGAATATTTAACTCTCAACTCAAGGGGGAAATTGTTTTGTTTGCCTGTGTGCAGTAATAGAAAAGTTCCACTAAAGTACGCATCTGTCATTATACCTCAGAAATGAACTCTGTTGTGTAATAGAAACTTCCCATAAGGAAAAATTTCATGAGTTATGTTAGCAATAACTAAAAAAAAAAATGGAGCAGTCTTTGTCCTGTGATTAAGCTGTCATTTTCCACTGATGCCCTTCAATGCCCTCCATCTAACATATTTTCTTACCTTACCACCCCAACAGCAGGCATGAAGCTGGAATACAGCTAAAGAATTCTGAATTCCAATTCCACGTTTACACAGAATTGTTACATAGAGCTTTAGTTTCCTTATTTATAATATTGGAATAATAATAATAATAATAACAACAACATGTCCTACATAAAGTTCTTTTGCAGTTTACATGAGAAGTGGTAAGTAAAACATAAAATATTATACATGCAATTCAAGATGAACACCTTCAAAAATCATCTTATAATTTTATTTAGTAGACTCCTATCTCCATGGCCCATATATTGGGTTGTCGGAAAAGTCATGACGTATTTTTTCTGTTTTTTGTTGCAAATTTGCATCATGACTTTTCCGACAACCCAATAGTAGGTAGAATTGTGCCCTCTCACTCCCAAAAGATATATCCACCTGGAACTTGTGATTGTGACCTTATTTGAAAATAGGGTCTAGCCCTTCAAAGATCTTGATGTGAGATCATTCAGGGTTTAAGGTTGGCCCTAAATGCAATGACAGGTATGCTTATAAGAGAAAGGCAGAGGGAGACTTGAGACAGACACAAGGAAGAAGACCATGTGAAGACAGAGGCAGATATTAGCATTATGTTGCCACAAGCCAAGGAATGCTTGCATCATTCTAGAAGCTGGAATTGACAAGGAAGAATTCTCTCCTGGAGCCTTCAGAGAGGCCCTGCTGACCCTTGATTTTGGACTTCTGACCCCTAGAGATGTGAGAGAACAGTTGTTTTTAGCCATACAGTTGTAGTATTTGTTTAGGCAGTGCTAGGAAACTAATACAGCCCACATCCAATCCATCAGTATATCATGACAGCTCATCCTTCAAAATATGTCCAAGACCATCCATCACCTCCCTGTCCCCTTTAGCTACTCTAAGCCACCGTCATCTCATTCCTGGTCATCCTGCTTTAGTCCTTGTACCCCCTAAAGTCACATCGCATACAGAGTGTGATTTAAAACTGAAGTCAAATATTGTCAGTCCTCTGCTCAAAACCTTCCTCCTGGTTTTCATTTCTATCAAAATATAACCCAAAGGCCTTATCATGGCCCACAAGGCTAGGTATTACCTGGCCTTGCTATCTCTCTGACCTTATTTCTTACCACTTTCCCAGTCCCAATTTCCTTGCATTCTGCAAACAAACCAAGCACTTCCTCTCCCTCAGAGCTTTTCTGTGCTCTTACATCTGTCCAGATAACGTCAGGCCTGCATCTTTACAGGTCTCTATTCAAATCCACCTCCTCTGAGAAGCCCCTCAGATTCATCTTATGTGAAGTGGCCTACCCCAATTACTGTATCACATCACCTTATCGATTTTCTTCAAGACGCCCATCACAAACAGTACTTCCTTTGTTTACTTTCCTGTTCATAGCCTTTCTCTCCTATGAGAATAAAATCTAAGTGTTAGGACCTTGTCTGTCTTGTTCATTGCTACATCTCTGGTACCAATGCTCTGCATACTGTAGCCACTAAAAAATATTTGTTGAATGAATAAAGAAACCAAAAGACCTTTTAGCTATTTAGGGTGTGACCAAAGAGAATGAAGATGATAACTATTTTCAGCACCACCCCAAACAGCACTCTGGAGGGTAACCTAGACAGCCACCTACACACATTCTCAGTGGACAGGATGAGCGTCACCACCAAAGGGAACAACCCATTGTAGTTGCAAAGAGAGATCTGAACTCAAGGCATAATTAAATAGTATTAATTTTTCTGTGAGGCATTTTAGAACGCTTACAACTGTCAAATCCAAGAGATAAATTAATGTTAAATCTATGAATGGGTTCCTGAAGGAATTTGGGAAAAACAAAAACAACATTTTTCAGTGTTTAACACTCAGCAGTTTAAAAAGTGCTTTCACATGCCTTATTTTTTTTATTTGACTGCGTTACCTGCCTGAGTTAGACATGGCAGATAATATTATTCCCAGTTAGAAATATGGAGACTTACAGAAACTAAGTGACTTATACAAGGTCACACAACTGCACAACTGGCATCAGGGTAGTCCCAGACCTAAACCAGGACTTCTGATTTTAAATTCCTTCTTTTCCTCCATTGCACTCAATTCATCAATTTATTTAATGTATATTCTTGCTGTTTCAGCACCAACAGTTTCAGGCACTGTTTTAAGTGGTACATATAAGGTTAAGAAAGTTTATAATCTTTGTCTTTGGTTTTTCTTTAAAAAAAAAAAAAGAATGTGTAATACATATACTTGGGGGTGGGGAAGAAATCAGTACAGTAGTTGCTACCTTTTCCCCACTCGGCTCTCTCTCCTGAATGCAACTGCTGTTATCTGGAAATTTTTGAAGATACATAGGATAAGTCTCCAGTTTCTGGAGTGAGGGCCTGCCTGGAGGTGGGGACTGGGCTAGATGAGCTTGGCTGGCTCCCAGGGGACAGGATATGTGAGCTACTCCTGGTAAGAAGGGTGTCATTCTTGCGTTTGGGGATTGCGGAATGGAAAGGACGATTTAGGGAATGCTGCCGGAAAAAGGCAGCGCCAAGCCCAGGCGGGCAAGAGGATCTTCGGACCGAGGTACTCAGACAGGTTCCACCCGTGACCTGGGGACGAGGTTCCTGCGAGAAGGAGGGGGCGGGGCGAGGCGGGGCGGCGTGCGCCGACGTGGCAGCCGCAGGGGCGTGCGCCGCCGGTGGCCATCTTGGAGGCGGGGACTTGCGGAAGGAATTTCTGTCTGCATCTTCCTCGTCTTCTCCGAGCCGTAGTGTTATAACATCCTGACTTCCCCGTCCCCCACGTTTCGGCCGCCACGCAGACACTCTCTCGGGCCCCCAGGTGAGCGTCAGCCTGTGAGCAGCGCGGGTGCGTGCGGGAGGCGGCGGCATGGGATGTGGGCCCCAAAGCCGGGCGCCGCAGGGCGCAGTCCCTGCGAGGTGGGCCGGCCGGCGCCGCTGTCGGCGAGGGCCTGCTTGGAGCCCCGCAGTCGCTCATTCCGGGCGCGGGCTGTGGGAGCATGCAGAGTGCAGCCTGGGCTCTGGTGCGCTTCGCTAGGCAGACCGACCCCGCCGCGCGGGGTGCACTGCGGTTGCGGTTCGGGGGCTTGTTCCGGCACTTTGGTCTTGTTCAGGGACAAGACCCTTTGGCTCCACCTTCCATCGCTCTGGCCTCAGGAGAAAGACCGGCGGCTGGCGCCCGCTGACCTTAGCCCAGCCCAGCCCGGCCTGGAGACGTGGCAAAGCCTGGGGGGGAGGCCGCTCCTGCTTTGGAAACTCCTTAGGTCCACAAACTGGGACCGGCAATGGAAAGTAGCTTCTTTTCTCGCAGGTTCCCGGGTCAGTTCCAGGGGGCTTTCGTACTCTGCTCTTTGTTAGCTCCTGGGACCTGTTTCAGGCAAATTTACTGGAGAACGCATAGCCTAGTTTGGCAGAATTTGTATCGAAGAGAGGTTTTGTCATTCAAAGTAGTTGTCCTAAGAGACAACCGTTACATTTCTTCGAACATCACACGTTTTGGCATTCCCGTCTTTCTCCTGTACAGCCGCTACTTAATGTAGTGAACATGTATGGAAATTTATTTTGGGATCAGAACTGAGAATGCAGAGCCAAAACCCAGACCCTGCTCTAGCGTCCACTTTTGTAGTATGAACCATGTTTGCATCAATAGTACATCAGCAATAATAATTGCTTTCAGGGCTTTTGTGGTTATCAAAGCTCCATTATTCCATTTCTTTTCTTGTATCTGTATAAGTAGCCATCCACTTTAATGTTGATACATTAATATTACTTGTGTGCCCAGACTTGAGCACTCAAACCTTTCCCCACTCTGACACTTTGCTGTTATTTTATCACAATAGCTTTTACTTAGAAGGTACTACATTTATGTATACAGCGTTGACCCAATATTGTCATTAAGCCAGTTCTCAAATAGTAAAGCTCTTAAAGACTGAAAGAAATTGAACAACTATTCCATGTTTTGTTTTGATTTTAAAGATTTTATTGGGGAATTGGGGGAGGGGAACAGACAGGTTGCTATCCTTTTGTTCTTCAGTCTAGTTGTGGAGGACGTCGCTTCACTGACCCATATTGGTATTATTATTGCGCTCTTCCCGGGTGAGGCAGTCACTCGCTGGCCATTGGACAGCCGCTCACTGCGGCTGTTGGCAGCTGCTGGCTGCCGGCCAGCCCCACTGCAGCCGCCGCTGTTGCTGGCAGCCCAGCTCCAGGTTGAGCTGTTGTTCACCATTTTAGCTATAGAGGGCGCAGCATCACTGACCCTCAAGTGGGATCCGAACCGGGGTCCTGCTGCTCAGAGCTGGCGTCCCAAGCCAAGTCTTAACCAACGCGCCACTCGGCCGACCCCAGTTATTCCATGTTATGTGTTGTATTCATTGTACAAGTTCTTTTGCCAACATATTTGTTAATGTTAAACATCCGGGTTATCTTTAAATCTGACTTCCTTTAACCACTGTAAGGATTTGGTAGCCTCTGTAGTAGGAAATGAATAACTAACAGAAAAATGGGAAGATGAAGAGAGCTTTTGCTGGAAGTGATAAAATCTCCTGAGGGCTAGTTCTATCTCAGGTTATCTACCTTTGGTGAATGAAAGGACTTTGCCTTGCAGGCTCCTTGTTCTTGCTGACATAGACCTTTCCTCTCTATTCATAACCAGACTTTTTGAAAGTGTTGTGCATATTTGCCTCACCTCGCACTCCTCAGTCCAGTTCAAACTGGCTTCTATC
Organism: Hipposideros armiger; assembly: GCF_001890085.2. Taxonomy (NCBI): domain Eukaryota; kingdom Metazoa; phylum Chordata; class Mammalia; order Chiroptera; family Hipposideridae; genus Hipposideros; species Hipposideros armiger. Next base: position 5,177,395 of record NW_017731371.1, read on the forward strand.
CCCACTCCTTCTGTGGAAACAGTTCTCACTATGTTCGTCTCCAGTTTGGCAAATCCAATGAATTTTTCAGGTATCATCCTCTTTGGCGCATCTGCAGACTTTGATATTATTACCTGTTTTTCCCTTGGAACCCTGTTTGGCTTTTGGACACCACAGTCTCCTGGTTTTCTTCCTATCTCTCTGGTCATCTCTCATTTCTTCTCTGCAAGCTTGTCTTCTGCCTGGCTGTTCTTCAAGGATTGGTTGTGTCATCTTCTCTTCATTTGGTATTCTCTTCTTAATCTCATCTCAGAACGTGACTTTAGAGACTATCACTAAACTGAAGAAACCCAGACTAACGTGGTTTCTAAGCTGCAGACCATGTCAGTGTCTTTCCTTGGATGGTTCAGAGGGTTTCAATTCAGCATGTCCAATATTAAACACTACATAATTTCCCTCCCCACCCCCACCGCCGAAAAGATAATCAGACAAACACCTTGACCTCTCCCAGTGTTCCCCGTCTTAGTGAATGGCACCAGCGTGTGTCTAGTTGAGCAAGTCATGCCTCTCTCTTGCACTGCTCCCACATCCAGTCTACCACTGAATCTTACCACCTAAACATTTCTTGAATCCACTCTTCTCCATCTCCACTATCATCACCTTAGCCTAGGCTAAAGTTTCTCAACTGTGGCATAATTGATATTTGAAGCCACGTAATTTTTTCATGTGGGGGTTGTCCCATGTAGTGTACGATTTTTAGCAGTATCCCCAGTCTTTACCTACTAGATGTCAGTGGTACCCCTCTAGTTCTGACAACCAAAAATGTCTACGAACATTGCCAAATGACCCCTGGGGGGCAGACTCACCCTCTTGCTCAGCTCCCTAGGTGTCTAGGGTGTTATCACTTGCTATTTGAACTGTTTCTGTATCCTTCTTAATGGCCTCACTGCATTTACTCTGCATACTGTCATCAAAAGGGTCTTTTCAGAACACAAGTATGAATTGTCAAAAGCTGAAACCCGTCTGAATGTTTTTCAACAGATAAGTGAATAAACTGGTACATGTATAAAACGAAGCACTATTGAGCAATAAAAAAGAACCAACTATTGATACATCCAACAACTTGATGGATTTCAAGGGCATTATGCTGAGTGAAAAAAGCCAGTCTCAAAAAGTTACATGCTGTGTATGATTCTGTTTCTGTAACATTCACAAAATGAGAAAATGTTAGAGAACATTTGATTGTCAGGGCTTATGGTTGATGGAAGAGTGTGAGAGCGGAGCAGCCTGGGGGCGGTTTCTGGCGGGGTGATGGAACCGGTGTGTGTCCTGATGGTGATGGTGGTTACCCAAGTCGATGCATATGATGAAACTTCATAAAAATGTACACATGTGCATATAAAAACAGGTGAAATTCTAATAAGGTCTGTAGTTTAGTTACTAGTATTGTACCAATTTTAATTGCCTGTGTTTACTTATTGTACTGTAATTATATAAGGTACTATTCTTGGGAGAAGCTGGGTTGAGGGTACTCATGAACTCTGTTCTATTTTTGCATCTTCTTGTGAATCTAAAATTACTTCAAAAAAGTTAAAACAAAAGATGAAAATGTCGCTCCCAGCTTAAATGCCCTATAGTGAGCGACTTTCGTTCTTAAAAACCCAACTCCTTGGCCTGGTATATGAGGCTCAGTGTGGTCTGGGATTCTGTGTCCCCAGTCTTGATTCTTTTTTGTTCCTTGCCACATGGGTTTTCTTGAATGTGTCTTGTACCCTCTACTTTATAGGGCCTTTATACCGCCTGAACATTCACTTTTTCTAGAACCTGCTTTCCTTATCTCCTTTCCCTGGCCTGATAAATCCGGTGCATCCTGTGGGTCTCAGCTACAAGGTACAATTTATTGTACTTGGTATTATTCTTTGATTAACTCTTATACTGGGTTGTCAGTATCCTGCTTTTGTGTCCGTTGTATTTCCAGAGTCACCAGTACAGTGCTGAACAAGCACTTGACCTTTAGCGAATATTAAATGAGTAAAAACATCAAAAATAAATTTGGTGTATTTAGAAGTTATAAGTTTATACTGGAGACAGGCTTTGAAAATATGAAATTTTTAAAGGCGTTTTCCCATATTTTGTAATCCATTATCATCTGTTAGGACCCTGCTATCTAGTGGCATTTTTGCTACAGTTAACTTTTCTAAACCCTGAGACATATTTAGCCATTACTGGGTATGTTTGAAAATGTGAACTAGGAAAACCGAGAATTGAGCAAATTTTATTATTTTTTAATGTTAACAGGAGTAGCCCACATACAACGCTTTATGGGGAGGAAGGAAGTGTTTCAAAAATACTTAAGTAATTTATTTTTATTTTAAATGTAATAATGACTGGAACCTAGATATAAACCTTAACATTCATTCATGTGACAGAAATTAAATTAGTAATGTACTATTTGAAATATATTGGATGATTGATTATATAGTTAACAAAATTATAATGAATAATTATATAGTTAATATAAAATTATTTCCCAATTATAAATTACATATGTGAAAATGCCACAGATTGTTTGCATGTTTAATATTCTCACAGACTTTTTTCTTAGGAATTTTGACAGACCCTTCATCTGGAAATAAGTGGCATTATAAATGTAATGACAGACATCTGTCCCTTACTGGTTATTCTTTTAGATTACTCTCTTAACAATATAACCTTTAAAAATAAACATTTGACTACTGTGTGATACTTATTACATTTTTATATTTTTATAGTACACCATAGTTGAAGAAAAATGATGGAAGAGAGTGGAATAGAGACAACACCCCCTGGAACTCCTCCACCGAATCCTTCGGAACTTGCTGCTGCTACTGCCGCAGTGTCTTCCACCCCAGCTCCTCTGGGTACGTGGAGCTGTCTAGCATCTAGTTCGTTTTGAAGATAATGAAGACACTGTTATCTTTTCTCAGAGTCAGTTAAAAAGAGACTGCATATTTTAAAACTTCTCTGATCTTTGCCAAAATGAAGGGAAAAAGCCTTTTTTAATTAAGCCCAAAGATAGAAAACATGTATGTTTCGCTTTATAAATGTAACCTTTTGTTTCTTATATTCATATTGACTATAAATCATCTTTCTTATAACAAAAATATCCTAAAAAGTTTTGTCGTGTTCTATGACTTTTGGTGATTAACCTTCTGACCAAAGTTTGTGAGCCTTCAGGGTGTATGTTTTTATACTCATTTCAGCAGGAATTTAAAAATGTCTTTATTAAAACACATAAAAACACAAAGATCTACTTAAGAACAATACCATAATTTTATATAGCTGCTCTTTTATTTATGGGAGTTAAAAGTCATTTGTGCTAATCATATTTGTTGTATAGTTTAAATTACACATTTTAAAAATCTTGAGATGTAGACTGTTACATTTAAAAGTTTTGACGAGACAACATAAATTGGTAACTACAGTATGGCCTCAGGGATAGAAAAGACAGTCTGGGGAATAAAATCAATAATGTTGTAAATATTTTTTAGGGGGCCAGATGGACTCATGTCTTGTTA
>NW_017731371.1:5181118-5198238 GCF_001890085.2 Hipposideros armiger
ATTGTTTTGTACACCTGAAACTAATAATAATTTTAAAAAAAGAAAACTGAAATCTAAAAAAAAAATAAAAATAAAAAAAGTTTTGCAAGAAGAAAGTAATGAGATACTTTGAAAACTAAATGAAAAGCATTTCCAATTTTGTGGGTTTTTTTCCTCCTCACTTTTTTCTAGCTGCAACCAGTTCTTCCTCTTCTCCAGATGTGTCTCCCATGCAGCCCTTGCCACCCCACGCATACTCTACCCCTCAGCCGTCCCTTCCTCCTGTGAGGCCTTCGGCCTCGTTGCCTTTTGTGCCTCCCTCACCAGTCCCTTCTGCCCCACCACTTGTTACTTCTATGCCAACTCCTGTTTCTCCACCCTCTGCTGCTGCCTTCAGTAATCCGCCTGTGTCCCACTTCCCACCTTCACCTTCTTCCCCGAGTACTGTTCTGTCTGCTCCGCCTTCGGGTCCTCCTACATCAGGATTTGCTGTTGGTTCGCCTTATGACATTACAAGGGGCCATGCAGGAAGAGCTCCCCAGACACCCCTGATGCCATCGTTTTCTGCACCTCCAGTAACAGGTAATTCTCTTACTGATACTTTGAAATTAATGGCTATAGCTAATTTTTTTTTTTTTTTTAGTGACAGCTTTATTGATATATAATTTACATACCATATAATTCTAGCCATTTAAAGTGTACAACTCACTAGTTGTTAGTGCATTTACAGAGTTGTGCAGCCATCACTACAGTCAATTTTAGAATCTTTTAATCACCCCCAAAAGAAACCCCGTAACTATTAGCAGTCACTCCCTCCTTCGTTCCAAACCCTTATACCCCTCAGCAGCCTCTAGTCTACTTTCTGTCTCTCTGAATTTGCCTGTAGTGGACATTTCATATCATTGAACTCTTATAATATGTGGTCTTTTGTAACTGGCTTCTTTCACTTAGCATAAAATTTTCAGGGTTCATCCATGTAGCGTATGTCAGTGCTTCATTCTTTTTTATGTCTGAATAATATTCCATTGTATGGATGTACCACATTTTGTTTATTTGCTTCATCAGTTGAACTTTCGGGTTCTTTCCATTTGTTGGCGATTATGAATACTGCTTTTACGAACATTTGTGTACAAGATGAATGGACATATTTTCATTCATCTTGGGTATGTACATAGGCATGGAATTATTGCTGACTTTTGAAAAACCGCCAGACTGTTTTCCAAAGCAACTCCCTCACCAGCAGTGTATCAGAGTTTCAGTTTCTCTACATTGTTTTAAATTCATTGTTTTGATGTTCGGTTTCCTATTCTCATGTTTTTCCCATTTAAATTATTAAAGTAAAGCTGCTGTAACTTAGTATGTGATTTTTATATTTTGTAAAACTTAGTAGTACGTGATGAGTATATGGAGTGTCAGACAAAATTTCAAAATTTTGTCTTAGCATTTTGTGCACTTACAGAGAGAAACATCAAGGTGAAGTTTGAGAGAAAAAATTGTCAGGACTGAATGGTCCAGGGAATTTTATTTAGCCTGGTAAAAATTGAAAACCAAGTAAAAGCTCATGTGTGTCTTAAATTGGTGGTATTGGATCATTTCCTTTTCTAGGTCATCTATACCTACTGTTTAAGCTTCCCTGGAATGGTTGTTGGAAACCATATCAAAACTTCATACAGAAAGCAACTTTATTGTGATTTTTTTTTTTTTCAATTTTTTTTTTTTTAGCTGAGCCATCCTGCTACCTGTTGGCAGCTCAGCGGCTGCTCAGCTCGGGCTGGACTCGAACCGCTGTTGCTCAGAGCTCAAACTCTTGAGCGAGCTCTTAACCAACTGAGCCACTCGGCCGGCCCCTTATTGTGATTTTTATTATCCAACTTTGTATATCTACTTTTACAAATAAATTTTTTTGCAGAGTACAAGTAGTATACCCATGTTTATGTATTTATGAATTTTTTTTTGAGTTAAAATAGGGTATATAGAGTATGTGTACTAATTTTTATATGATGTGCTTGGGTGCTCACATCATTTTTATACATAAAAGAGATTAGAACTATGCTGTCCACATCTAAGAGCTAAAGAGAGCAAACCTGAAGTACTTGAATATATTTATGTTTTTATATTTATTTATTTTCAGGACAGTTGGTGTGAGCCTATGAAAAGGAAAGACATTTCTTTTTTGAAATTTCATTTGTATTTTATAATGGTTTAGGTGATTGTTTGAGTTCATAACTCAATCTTGAAATGCCTGATAATGTAGTTATATTATTTAAGCTATTTTGAACTGCTCACCTCATTTATTGCATCTTCTTTTTATAGGAAATAGTTTGTGGAATAAATTACATGTATTAAACTTTTTGTCATTAACTAGGTATTTTGCCAACTCCCATTACTCAGCAAGCCAGTCTGACATCTCTGGCCCAGGGAACTGGAACCACATCAGCCATTACTTTTCCAGAGGAACAGGAAGATCCTAGAATTGTTAGCGGTCAGGATGAAGCATCTGCTGGTGGACTCTGGGGTTTTATTAAGGTAAGCAGTATTTACTTTAAAAACCATGCTTAATTTTTAAATTTTGAAACTAATATATGTTCATTAGAGAGAATTTTGAAAATACAAAATGGTACAAGGGAAAAAAACCCTTTTGAGTCTTATTACCACTTTTCCATAGTTCCTCTCGGTCTTTTGTGTGTGCACATCTATGTAGATGTACCTCTTTTAATAAAAAATCAAATGGGGGTAGTGCCACGTGGACACATGCTATTTTGTGTCTTTTGTTTGTCTTTACCTAGCATATATCAAGAACATCTTCCTAGCCATAAAATATTCGTCAGAAATGCCCTTCTTTCTGGCTGCTTTGCCCTACATGCCGTTGCATTTATTTCCCATGTTTGATTTTGCAAAAGTGCTTTGGCGTTTTCTAATTGTAATTCTTATCAGTAAAGCTATGCTGAGTACTCTTATGTGCAAATCTTTATGTTCATCTTTTTTATCAGGATTAAGTCCTGATGAATGTCAGAGTGAACATTTTAAAAATTACTGATACATATTACTCTCCAAGAAGGTTATATCAAAATAGACTGTCACAGCATTTTTCACTTGTTAGCACTGTTTATTAACTCAAAATACAGTATTTTCTAATTTTATAGGCAAAAAAAATAATGCCTTGTTTTTATTTGCATTTCTTTGTTACTGAAGTTAAACATTTTTATGTATTTGTTTTTGTTTTTTTGCTATTCATAGTTCTCTAATGTGAAATCTCTAATCTTTGCCCAGTTTTGAATTGGGATGATTTTCTTTTCTTAATGAATTCATAAGAGCTCTTAATGCATGTAATAGGAAAATTTTATTATATGCTGTTATGTGTTGAAGTTTTCTCCATTTTTTACCTTACATTTTAATGTTATGCTTTTGACACAAAGGCTTCTAAATTTTCAGGATTCAATTTTATCAGTCTTTTTTCTTTTCAATTTTTTTAATGATAAAAATGACCTTTTTTCTCCACAATATATGATAAATGTTTTTCTATGATTTCTTCTGAATCTTTTATGGTTCCTTTTTTTACACTTATCAGTTTAATGTAGCTGATACTGTATTATATGAGGTAGAAGTCTAATTTTCTTCCAGCTGCTTAATTGACTGTTCCAACATCAAATCCCAGTGATTCAATATGTCAGCTTTATCTTAGTTGCTGCATTGTGGGTTAATGTTGGTCTCTAGGCCCTGTATTCTATTCCACTGCTCTGCCTTGCATCAGTACAACACTTTTAATTATTGTAATCCTATTATATTGATATTTATTGAAAGCTTACTGTGTGCTGAGGTGGGGATGGGGAAATGATGGGGAAATGATGAGTAAGATAAGGTCAGTTCCAAATCTCTGCATTCATAAAGACATCAGTTTTTGGTTACATAAGTTTGCCGATTTCTCTTTTCTATAAAATTTTCTTAACTAGTCTTTCCCTTTTATTTTTCTTGAATTTTGGAATTACTCTGTCAAGTTCCCCTCAATAGTCTGCTGATAGTTTGGCTGCATTCTATAGTAAACACTTTTAGATTAGTAGGTGGTTAACATGTTTGAACTTCATGTTTCATGAGGACAACATTTTTCTAAGCTGGCTTTTTTGTATCCCTCTGTGCTTGTTCAAGGTTTTCTTTATATAGGGACTATCTCTTCTTTTCCTTGTTAAGAGGGTGTGTCATTGTATCTGTTATCAGTTGTAATACTTGATTCAACTCCACAGGTCTTATAAATAGCTCTTCTGATATGCAGCATAAGGTTGGTCCACAGTCTTAAATATCAGTGTTAATGAACCACCTTAGTTTAATGGTAGGTTGGAAGAGGTGGACTCAGTGACTTGTTAGCCAGATGCCATCTTGGAGTCATTGCTTTCTCTAGTACCTTTCACCATGGGAGAAGTAGAGCACAAGACGGAAGTGCTCAGACCTGTTTGTTCTGTCTAGTTGTGTGGTTTTAAAACTCAGGTGGGTGCAAGACCTATTGGGGGATCATTTTGTGAGTTATATAAAGGTCCCACCACTATGCTGTACACCTGAAAGTAGTATAATTTTGTATGTCATCTGTAATTGAAAAATAAAAGAATGCAGAAGAATAGGTCTGGCTTAAAGGGAGAATTTGGGAATGGACAAGACAAGCAATGGGAGCTAGGAAAAAAGAAGCAGATTTAGTAGAGCATAACAGAATATTATATGCTAAGGTAGTAGGTAGTTGATTTGGGGGAATAAAGATGAGAATTGTTTTCACTATGTTTTTTTTATTTTTTTAAATATTTTTTACTATTTTTATTTTGTTATATATTTTATTATATTGGTCTATGGAGACATCTGATTACAGTCTTAATTTGGGACCTTGATGGATAAGTTTTGCCAATATTTTGTGGAAATAAATAAATTGAAATGCAATAATGTATACATATACATAGAAATGAAATAAATATATATACATACACACATGTGTATATGCAGTGTATATACCTCCCAGGCCAGTGCTACTCATAGTTTGATCTGCAGACACTGCTGTAGGTCTCTGATAGATAAGAAGTTGGGAGTAAGCATTGTGAAACTCGGTAGCAATTGAACATTGCCATAACCTTGTTTTTCTTAATCCTTTGCAAAAGTATAGGTCTATGATGCATTGGAAACCTAAAAAAAAAATTTCTTTCATTATCGGGTGATTATGGTGTTGTTTGTTTAGAATGGGTATTTATATTTTGTTTTATGCAGGGTGTGGCTGGAAATCCTGTGGTGAAATCTGTGCTTGATAAAACAAAACATTCCGTAGAAAGCATGATTACAACGCTGGACCCTGGCATGGCTCCGTATATCAGTATGTACTTAAGATAGACCAGCATCTGCCATATTTTTTTAAAGTTTATGCCAGTGTCAGCCACTCATTGTAATTAGTGGAAGTCCTCTTATAGTCTTAAATTGTGAGGTCTTAGTTTGGGCGTTTTTAATTCATCTTTTTCTTAGTTAAATACCATGTAATACATTTTGAAAACTTCTCAGAATGAACTTTGGAGGAGTAAAAATGATATGAATTAATAATATATATACTTACTAATTTTAAGTATGAATATGATTAGTGTTGCTTTATATGAATTTTATTTTATTCACTGTTGATATTTATTCATATTTGGTTTTGATGTTTCTCCAGTTATCTATTTTAATTAAATGTGTTTATACTTAGGAATATTATTTTTAGAGGAAGTTAATCTATTTCTTATATCTGATTGCTAGGTTTGTTGTTGTGAAAGCTGTTTTAACCACTTTTGAATTCTCTAGACATGCTGTGTGCCATTCAATTTTTAATCTAGTATGTGAAAAACATAATCGCTTAGCAGTATCAGTGATAAATTATTAGTAATTCTGTTGAAGATAACTTACAGGCCAAAGCTGTGTACCTGGTATCTGAATAGAGATTCACTGGCATTAGAAAGCCAATAGCTTCCACAAGTCTTGACTTCATTGGTCAAGATCTGACACTATCTGGTACGTGTCAGATAACAGGATCTAACAATAAGTACCATTTGTTAAATGCTTGCTCTTTAAGGCACTAATTCTTAAAAGAGCTATACAAGGTAGGTATTATTTTCTTCACGTTTTTGATAAGGAGCCTAGGTTCAGAGAGATTTAAGTTATCCTAGGTCCCACTTGGTGAAGTCACACTGAACCCATGCTCAATTTTTTTACACTTAGCCACTTTGCTTCCCTTGATTAGAAAATTGAATCAGGAATTAAATCAGCCGAATTATTCTTGGTGTTTGTACCTGCCAAAGGATTTAGAAATAGGGCCCTGCCATATATATTGATTTTATATATTAATAATCAAGTTTGACATAACCAATGCATCATATATATTCTTTTTTTCCAAAGTTCTTATTTTAAATGAGAGGAAAAAAGGAATCAGTATTTTTGGAGCCCTTGCTGTGTTAGTGCGTGCTGTTGTATTTGACTGTGAGAGCAGTTATTTTACTTATTCTTAGAGCAAGCCATGTAAAGTGATAGGTATTTTTTCTATGAAGAAACACGCTCAGCGACTTTCCCAATATAATGAAGCTAGAAAATGATAGTCAGGACTCAAAATTAAGACGGTTTCTCAAGCCAGTAGTCTGCATGACATCAAGAAAAAGGCAAAAAACCAAGGAGGGGGGATAAAAAAGAAAGATACAAAGTGAAATTTCTATTATTAGATAATAACATATAATCTTAATCAGTAGCTTTCATGAGTCTTGACTGTGTTGGTAGCTTGAAAAAGTAATACTGAGTGTGAAAAAGCTGACACTTTCCTAACAGGCAGCAAAAGCAAGACCATTCTTGTCTAACAAAACTCAAAGTGAAACAAGATATTTTTATACAAATATTCTAGAAATCACTAAGTTTAACAATTTTAAATGTATCAGAAAAGCATGAAAGCTATTAGAAATGGAGTTTAACACAGTTTAACTTTCTGCATTCTTTTAATTAGTTCTCCCTCCGTTATCATGAAAGGTGGCACTACTCATCACAAAAAGGCTGAAAAACACTGAGCGCAAGCTTAATGAAGCAGTATTCAGCTAGGATCAAGAGATATGTCCCACATGGAGAAAAAGAACAGGAAAAAAGTGTGTTTTTCCTCTTCTCTCCTCTGTGAGCCGTTGCTTTTAGGTTTTAGTCACTTCTGAATTCCAGTGAAGGTGGGATCTGTGGAACATCATGTCCGTCAGGAAAAGGATCCATAATACAAAACGCAAATACTTGGAAAAGATTTTCAACTGGTCCACAAGATATTAGGGAAAAACTTAGCATTGTGTCTGGGCAAAATGTTTTATAATACGAACAGCTTTCTTGAGACATCTCTTTTACCAGTGATAGCCTAATGCCAAGTAGCAAAATATGCAGTACTTAGAACCAGATCTTTGAATTCAGTGTATCGCAAAATGTTAGATCAAGATTTTTAAAATAATTAGGGATATTTGATCAAATTACTCTACAATAGTACACAGGTTTTTAAAATAATTGAAATATTAAAAATGTTTTAAAATATTTTAATTTCATATTACTCTTAGCCTTTTAAAATTTTAAGTTTTATAAAAGTTGGTATTTCATGTTTTATTTATGCTTGCATATTAGTGTTAGGACAATAGTAGGTGTGTAATTTATAAATATCCATTTGTGGTATGTGTTTTTTTTTCAATGATGGGGGCATATAATTTAAAAAGTTTAATTCCCACATTTTAAACTATTTTCTAGATAAAAAGCACAATTCATGGTAGTCTTTGTTTAGTGCAGAACTTCTGTGCATCTCTTTGGCAAATTGTATCAGTAACAGTCATTTTCATTTTCTATAGAGTATCTCGTGTAATTTATACTTCATAAGCCAGATATTTAATTTTTTTTTAATTAAAGTTTACTGGGGTGACAATGGTTAATAAAGTTACATAGGTTTCAGGTGTACAATTCTGTAATACATCATCTATATATCACATTGTGTGTTCACCACCCAGAGTCAGTTCTCTTTCCATCACCGTAAAGTTGATCCCCTTTACCCTCATCTACCACCCCCTCCCCCCTTACCCTCTGGTAACCACTAAACTGTTTGTGTCTATGAGTTTTGTTTCTTCATTTGTTTTTCTTGTTCTTTCGTTGTTTTCAGTTTTATATACCACATATCAGTGAAATCATGTGGTTCTCGACTTTTTCTGTCTGACTTATTTCGTTTAGCATTATAATCTCAAGATCCATCCATGTTGTTGCAAATGGCACTATTTCATCTTTTCTAGTGGCAGAATAGTATTCCATATATTTAAGTTCAATGATTGCGCCATAGCTGAAGGATTGGCAACTATGGCATCTACATGGTGTTAGAATTTTGTGTATAGTATTTATTAATTAACAGCAGAAAAGCCATTTTGATTTACAACCTTAAAATTGCAATAAATGTGTCTATCCAAAGTTTAAACCAATCAGAAAATGAAACTTGAGTAAATTAATACAGTAGCATAGTAGAAAACAAATTGTACTCATAGCAGCTGTAACATAATTTCTCAAATTGATGTCTTTAGAACACTTTTTAGGAGCTATTATTAGATGCTAAAAAAAGTATTCCATGAACAGATTTAAGTATGGAAAGTACTAGGTTAAAGCCATGATTTTTAATGGTTGGATTTCTCAAAATCTTAATGCTAATGTGTGTTGTAATTTTCCAAGAAAGAAATATGATGTGCAGCATCTCCTAAGCTTAATTCACCACAGAAAGCTGTTTTCAGGGGAGCTATTAATATGTTCTGGGACAGTATTTCATAGAATATAGAACAATGTGGTGCTCTATTTGTGGCAGATATGATACTCAGAACCATTAGAAGGCATGTGACACCTGCTTGCAGATAGACTCCCTCAGATAATGCATTAAGTTCTAATTTTTATTAGAGGAAAATCTACTAAGGAAAATTTAGTACTTCAGGGCCAAGCACTTGTTGGAATAAAATGCCTATATTTTGCATCATTCTGTGAGGTTAGTAATAATTATGCAAATAAAATGTTAGTGTATGGTAGTAATTATGAAAATTTCATTATTTTCATTGAAATTTTCTTCTGGTCTTTGTAGAATCTGGAGGTGAACTGGATATTATAGTGACTTCGAATAAAGAAGTAAAAGTTGCTGCTGTCCGAGACGCCTTCCAGGAGGTCTTTGGTTTAGCTGTGGTTATGGGGGAAGCCATTCAGGCCAACATTGCCCCACAACCAGTGGGCTATGCAGCTGGATTAAAAGTGAGTCGTGGAATACTTTTTCAGGATATAAAAATTGGCAGCTAATTTTTTCATAATTCTGATAACCCTATGATCTGTATGGAGCTAATTGGTTTTTACATACTAAAATAATGATCAGCTTTGTTTTTAATTAGACACCTCTATAGTGTTATGAAGACATAGTCGAGTTTTAATTGAAAGATACGTAAGATGGGTTTTGATTATTGGGGGAAGGGAGAAAACAGACACGAAGAGAGTAAGTAGTTACTCCTAAAAGAGATCTTCTTAACCCAGTGTTAACATTCAAATCCATTGCTAAAGATATAATAACCCTTGAATCCTGTAGACTTTTAATTACAATCACTGTTAATAATGTTTTACACTTATGTATTTCTTCAGGGTTAGGTCCCTGTGAGCCTCTAGTCACAGCATTTTTGCCAACCGATCAATACATAACTTTTTTTATGTCTGCTTCTGTTTAATACAACTTAATGTGTATATATTTGATTCACTAACATTAAACTCTCACGGCCGACAGCACTAGGACTCATGCCTGAATGAGGCTTATCTAACACACGGTTGCTCCGTAAGGCGTCACAGTCCTGTGCTTAGAAACACTAGACAACACTTCAGCACTATACTTGGGGGCCATTTTAAACAGCAGAATCACGAAGAAAAAGCACAACTATGAAAAGTACAGTGCTAAAATGATTTTATTGAATCATAGTTGTGACCATTGTTTTATAGCTTATATTCATCAAATAGAGCTGTAGTTAATATCTACAAGAATGTATGGAAAAAGCATGAAATTTTAGTTCTCTAAACCAAGGCAATTAATAAAAATTCTTAAGAGTATAGGGTAACTTCTTAAGGGTCTTTGTGTATTTTACTTCAGTTCTGAGATAATTACTTCAGTGTGGTCTCTATGCTACCTAGTTCTTGAAAGGTAAAACCTTAGCAGGTCTATAATTGTGATTCCAAAAGATGCCACACTTAATTAATGTGGTCAGAGGAGAAGAGAGGTCAGTATTTTCATTTTCTCTTCTGGATTCCATAAACAAACAAAAAGAAAAGAATTAAACTTGTCTACCTAGCTCACTTTCATATCTCTTATAGGTGCTAATTAATTCCAATTAAATATTTTGGGACCCCCCCCCTATGAAGTTTAAAGTTCACTGTTGTAGGATAAAGGAAATGAGCAAACTTAGTCTCTGTTCCCTGGAAGCATAAAATCTAGGAATATTTTTTTGTAGTGCGTAGCTGAGATAGCACCTTCAGAAAGGGATGAATTCTAAACATCCACTAATCCCCTAATAGTTATGAATTAACATTTATTTCAACTTTATAATTAAAATTCAGTCATAACTACCTCTTGGCAGGAGTGAATTAGGCAAATTTACAATATCCAGTATAAAAAAATTAAGTTTATATCTTGTGTTATATTTTCTTTAAATTCAACACCTGCCTCTTCATCCAGTATTAGATTTGTTGAAACCATAATTACACTATTTTGATTCTTAACATTAGTGATAGAGGCCTTGATTTTTTTCCTTTGTTCAGTGTTTCATGTAGCAAGTTCTTACTGAATGCCTATTAGGTCAGATACTGTGCGAGATACAAGAGGAAGTGAAAATACAGTCTTGATTTTATTGTAGTTTAAATCATATCTTCTTTCATCTATCTTTATAAGCTAATGTCTTTTTTGTAATTGAACAAAAAATAATTTCTTTATCTAAACTATTAATGGATACCTAAATACAATATGGTTTTTAAAGTGAAATTATGTGTATATAGCTATATTCATAAAGTACACTAATCAAAAGCTATCCAATAAATTAACAAGAAATCCAAATACAAAGATATTCCTCTGAATTCCATGTTTCATTGAGCATCAAAAACCACTAATCTTCTAGTCCTTTTCTTGTACATTATTCTGTATCCACATTCTCTGCATCTGATTGGATCCCTGGATTTTATTTCATTTTCTGTGTGACTTTCTCCACAGATAATATCATTGGCTGCTGCTTTGGGGGTTGAACATCCTTCTGGGTGTCCATTTCAGACCCCAAGTAGCACAGAGAAACTCCTCACTCAGATAAGCTAATGTCTTTGGTTAGATAGCTAATAAATTGGTTTACCCGTTCTCATACGGCTGTTACTTTCTGTTCTTTATTTCATTTATCTCTTAAATAAATTCGGTTGTCTCTAGAAGTGCCCTAGCTTTCTCAATTTTCATTGGAATAAGAATTAACCACTTAATCTCATTCACCATTAAGCTCTGTTGTCCATAATAAAAATAGGTATTTACCCATGGCTAATTTTAGTCAGAAATAGAAAGATTTTTATCTTGCTTTTTCAATACATTCTCACACATCATGATCACTGTGAAGCGATTCAGGTAAAAGTAGTAAACAACAACCTTGTTCTCATTAATCCAGGTTTTTATCTACTAATAGATATATTTAATTCATGATTTTGAGTTATCTGTATAATATTCATGGCCCCTCAGTTTTGTTTTATAAATGGTTATAATATTCCTGAACAAGCTCTGGTGTAATATATACATTTCCAATTTAAAAAGCTTATTTTGGGGGCCGTCCAAGTGGCTCAGTTGGTTAAGAGTTGGCTTAAGAGTGCGAGCTCTGAGCAATAGGACCACCGGTTCGATTCCCACATGGGCCAGTGACACAGTGCCCGAGCTGAGTTGCCGCTGAGCTGCCAACAGGTGGCAGGATGGCTCAGCTGGTGTAACAAGATTGCCTGTTCAATGATGGGCTATGCCCGCCAGCAACTAAGACTGAACTTGGCACCTTGAACTGAGCTGCCGCCCGGATGGCTCAGTGGATAGAGGTGCGCTCTTAAGGCTGCCAGGTTCGACTCCCACATGGGATGGTGGCTACGCCCACCCACAACTAAGATTGAACACAGCACCTTGAGGTTAGAGGCCACGAGCTGCCAACGGGCAGCCAGATGGCGACTGGCGCCCTCCACAACGAAGATTGAAGAACAACAACTTGGCTGGTCCCCTTCCCCAATTCCCCAACACTGTTCCCCTCCCCCAATTCCCCAATAAAATCTTTAAAAAAAAAATAAAAAGCTCATTTTGGTTCACATTTTTAAGGTTATATTTACAGAGAATCAGAAGAAAGAAAAAAATACATTTACCATTGATATGATTGCATACTTAGAAAATTAGAGACAACTGCAAAATTACTGGACTGACAAAAGATTCTTATTTAATAAGAGGACCTCTTGCCAGATCAACAATAAAAAACGTAGTTTCTTTATATTACTAATAACCATTTAGAACATTGAATATAAAAATCCATTACACAGTAGCAACCAAAATACTAATGCACATTGGAATAATTTGGAAGGTACACTCCAAACTGTTAATACTATCCTGAGGAGAACACGATTCGACTTTTTCACTTTTTGTCATCTGTATTTAAGTGTTTACAATGAGTATATGTGTGTCTGTGTATAAATGTATGCATGTATTGCTTGTATAATCATAAATTAGTATATTTAATACTGAATAATTTAAAATGGGTTCCAACCTACACTGTTGTTATTCAGGGTGCCCAGGAACGGATAGATATCTTGCGTAGAAATGGAGTGATCCATGAAAAACAGATTGCTGTGTCAGTAGAAAACTTCATTGCAGAATTGCTACCTGAAAAGTAAGATGCTTTTTTTTTTTTTTTGTAATTTTTTTTTATTGTAATGAGAACTTTTAAAGATCTTTCTTAGCAATTTTCAAATATACAATACAATGTTAACTATAGTTACCATGCTGTATATTAATTACATCTTTATAACTTATTTTATAACTGAAAGTCTGTACCTTTTGGGGGTCACCCATGTCCCCAACCCCAGCCTCGGGCAATCACCAGCAGTTTGTTCTCTGCCTGTGTTGAGTTTTGGTTTTTTTGTTTGTTCATTTTTAGATGCCTATATAAGTGAAATCATATAGGGATCTAAAGATAGTTCTCTCTCAGACTTATTTAACTTAGCATAATGCCCTCAAAGTCCATGCATGTTGCCACAAATAAGATTTCCTTTTTCATGGCTGAGGTGTGTGTGTGTGCGTGTGTGTGTGTGACATTTTCTTTATCCCTTCATCCATCAGTGGACACTTAATGTTACTTCCATGTCTTGGCTATTGTAAATAATGCTGCAGTGAACATGGGGGTGCAGATATCTTTTTGAGTTAGTGTTTTCGTTTCCTTCGGATAAATATCCAGAAGTGGAATTTGGTGGATCATATGGTAGTTCTGTTTTTAAATTTTTGAGGAACCTACATACTGTTTTCTATACTAGCTTTTTTACATTCCCAACAGTGTACAGGAGTTCCCTTTTTTCCATATCCTTGCTAACGCTTGCTATTTTTTGCCTTTGTGAGAATAGTCATTCTAACAGATGTGAGATTATATCTCATTGTGGTTTGATTTCCATTTCCCTGATGTTTAGTGATGTTGAGCACCTTTTCATATACCTGTTGGCCAACTGTGTATCTTGTTGGGAAAACTGCCTATTTAGAACATTTGCCTATTTAATAATTGGAATATTTGGGGGTTTTGCTATGAGTTCTTTACATATTTTAGATATTAACCGCTTGTCAGATATATGGTTTGCAAATATTTTCTCCCATTCAGTAGGTTGCCTTTTTATTTTGTTGATGGTTCCCTTTGCAGTGCAGAAGCTTTTTAGTTTGTTGTAGTCCCACTTGTTTATTTTTGCTTTTGTTACCAAATCCAAAAAAGTCATTGCCAAGACCAATGGTATAGGTTACCACCTATAGTTTCTTCAGGTTTTATGATTTCAGGTCTTATGTTCAAGTCTTTAATCCATTTTGAATTAATTTTTGTGTATGGTTTAAAGGCCTAGTTTCCCCAACACCATTTATTGAAGAGATTCTCCTTTTCCCAGGGTATATATTTTGCCTCCTTTGTCATAAATTAATTGACAATATATGTGAAATTATTTCTGGGATCTCTGTTCTGTTGCATTGATCTATGTATCTGTTTTTATCCCAATACCATGCTGTTTTGATTATTACAGCTTTGTAATATAGTTGGAAATCAGGGAGCATGATGCCTCCAGCTTTTATTTCTCAAGATTGCTTTGGCTATTCAGGATCTTGTGGTTCTATACAAATTTCAGGATTATTTGTTCTATTTCTGTGAAAAATGCCATTGAAATTTTGATAGGGATTAAATTTATCTGATATTTTTTATTAGTGTATAGAAGTACAACAGATTTTTGTATATTAGTTTTGTATGCTGCAACTTTGCTGTATTCATTTATTATATCTAACAGTTTTTTGATGGAACCTTCAGGGATTTCTATATATAATACTATGTTATCTGCAAATAGTGACAGTTTTATTTCTTGCTTTCTGACATGGATATCTTTTATTTCTTTTTCTTGCCTAATTGCTCTGGCTAGGACTTCCAATACCATGTTGAATAAAAGTGGTGAGAGTGGTCATCCTTGTCTTTTTCCTGCTCTTAGAGGAAAAGCTTTTAGCTTTTCACTATTGAATATGATTTTAGCTGTGGGCTTGTCATATGTGGCCTTTATGTTGAGATACATTCACTCTGTGTCCACTTTGTTGAGAGCTTTTTTTAAATCATAAATGGATATTTAATTCTGTCAATTTCTTTTTCTGTATTTCAGAGATGATCATATGATTTTTTAGCCTTCATTTTGTTAATGTGGTGTAGTACATTGATTGCTTTATGTGTGTTGAGCCATCCTTGCATCACTGGAATAAATCGTACTTGATCATGGTGTGTCATCCTTTTAATATTGTTGAATTCGCTTTGCTATTTTGTTTAGGATTTTTGCATCTGTATTCATCAGGGATGTTTGCTTGTGTAATTGTTTTGTGGTGTACTTCTCTGGTTTTGGTATTGAGGTAATGGTGGCCTTGTAAAATGAGTTTGGAAGTATTCCCCCCCTTTTCTATTTTTTGGGAGAGTCTGAGAAGGATTAGTGTTAATCCTTCCTTAAATATTTGGTATACGAGTAATTCACTAGTGTAGCTATCTGGTCCTAGTCTTTTGTTTGTTGGGAGGTTTTTTATTAATGATTCAATCTCCTTATTAGTAATAGGTCTGTTCAGATTTTCTACTTATTTTTCAGCTTTGGTAAGTTGAATGTTTTTAGGAATTTATCCATATCTTCTAGGTTTGCAATTTCTTGGCATATAATTGTTCAATAAGAGGCTTATGATGTTTCTTTTAGGAGCAAAGTAGAATTGGGTCTAAGAGACTCACAATGAATACCTAGCAAAAAATTTATCCAGTTTTTAGAACCAGAGAGAAAAGTATATTCTGGTTTATCTATATTACTTAACTAACTATGTGACCTGTGTGGCTCAGCTCACATTTCTACCCTTTTTAACTATAAAATGAATAATATCTGTGTTCTAAGAATCTGTTAATAAGCACTTAATATAGTAGTTTAAGTATAAGGCGATACAGTTGTATATTGGCTTGGATGTAATTGACTACTAGTAGCAAACACAGTCATTTGCATAATTATTCAGACTAATGGAAGGTATGAACAAGAGGGCCTAGTGACAGTTTGCTAAGCTGTCATTTATTTAGTTTGGAAAAAAACTCCAGGCAACATAATTTATCATTGTTTTGAGAGCATTATACTTTTAATAGATGGCTTTTTTTTTATGGGAGAATTTTTTTAATATGCTGAATTGATTTATATTGAAATAACTTCCCAATTGTGTAAATCTACCTTCTTTAGTAATCACATTGTGGTTTTGTTGTTTATTTAGCATTGACTAACACTGCCTAGTACTTTGTGGCTCTAGTGTACAAAATATATTCTCCAACTTTGAGGATGTATTATAGGCCTATTAGAAGAGAAAATATATGCACATAAGTACAGTTTTAAATGATTATATAAGAAGTATATAATTTTTTGCTGATAGAAAATGTTATATGTACAATTTCAGTGGAGGTAGTGTCAGATGAGATTCATGAATAATGGATTTGAACTGGATTTGAAGAATGGGTAGAATTTGGATAAGTGGAAAAGAATGAGAAGGACATCTTGAATGGAGGGAAAGTTTGAAGATGATTAAGATATATCATCTGAAGTCAGTGGTTATATCAGCTTCACAGAATGTTTTTAGATAGGAAATGAAGCAGTGGTTTCGGACAAATTGTGAAGAGCTTTGAATGCTAGGTTGAGAAGTTTGAATTTTTTGTGTAAGACCCAGGGAACCATCCAGTGATAATTATTATTTTGTTTTTCACTCTACCCCTCTATTAACCGTTTACTATTCATTTAATGGTTACTTTAGCAATTATATTGTGCCTTTGTAATGTATTACATTATAACAAAAATTATGGCTTGAGAATATGGGAACCACATTTAATACCATTTACCCTTTTCATCTTTTGCAGTAGTGTTGTCAGGTTTCTTTATTCTGCATATTTTTTAAACACCTAAGACATTACTGTTGGTGCTTCTGTGCATTCAATATTCGTTTGTTTCTTCTCTGAATTCCTTCCTGCATTTTTTGTTTTTCTGTCTGGGATGATTTTCCTTGAGTACTACTTTGTAATGGAAGACTAGCTATGAATTCTCTGTGCTTTTGTCTGTGTGAAAGTGCTTTTAATTCACCTTTGTTTTTGAAGAATGTGTTTGCTAGATACAGAAGTATACGTTGGCAATTATTTTCTTTCAGCACTTTAAAGATGTATTGTTTTCTGGCTTCCATCATTCTATTAAGAAGTCAGCAATCCGTCACAGTATTGTTTCTATGAAGATAATGTGTTGTTTTCTCTGTCTGCTTTTAGGGTTTTTTTTTTTTTCTGTCATTTTATTTTTACAGTTAGCTATGGTTTGCCTAGGTTGATTTGCAT
>NW_017731371.1:5198278-5208297 GCF_001890085.2 Hipposideros armiger
GTTGTATCCTCTCTCCTTAATCCATACTAGAAACCATCAACAGACAGCCTGTTTTCCTTTCATTCTCTTTCTAGGACACTAATTACATGCTTGTGACATACTGTCAAAGGGTGAACATTTCTCACATTGTCGCTGCTTCCCCTACCCCTCTGGTTTTTGTTTTTCAGTTTGAGTATTTTCTATGCATCAGTCTTTAAGGTTCAACAATCCTGCCTTCTGTGTCCAGCCGGCCGTTCACTCATACATTGAATTCTTTTCTTTTAATAGATTCAGTTTATCTGTTGAATATCTGTATCTTTTCATCTGTTTTCACTATTTTTACCTCTCTTTTCTTGGATACATGAGTTAGTAGACAGGATTTTAGAGTAACTATAATTGCACTGTGTGGGTCACATATGGGCCTCCTTTAGCCTTTCCTCTTGGTTGGATGATCTGTTGCTCTCTGAATGCCTAGTAATCTTTGAAAGCCAGATATTGTTTATAAGAAACTATGGAGTCCTCAGTCATCTTGAGAAGAGTCTCCCTTGCCTCTAATAAAGAGAGTTGTGGGTGTGTGGAACTGGGTAGTATAGTATACAGACTAAGCTGAGTTGCACTCAGGGTGAGCCAAACATCTTCAGCTCACCTTTGAACGGTCCTCCTTGTCTGGAATGTTACTCCCTTTGTCCTCCTTGCTTCTGTTTCTCTTTGTTACCTTTCACTACACGATATCCAGCTTTTCATTGGCAGCATTGGCCTGCCGTAAATTGCCCTGTCGTACCTAGATGGGGTATTTTTCCTACCAAATTCCTTTGAGCAGAAGAGTAGCATATTAGGAAGATTAGGAATAGTAAATAGTATTAGGAAGTCTGTTGATGGTTTCTAGTATGGATTAGGGAAGAGAAAGGACAGAAAGGTTGTGATAGTAAGTTACACAGAGGGGACAGAGGGAGTACGTGAGAACAGACAGCAAAGCCAGGACCCAAATTCTTGATATTTCCTTCTTTGGCTACTTCTCTCTACAGTGTTCCTATGGGAACTAAAGGCACAGAAGAAAATTCAAGGAAATGAATGCTTATAACTGAGGCAAGGAAAGACCAATCCAGAAAGAGCAAGTCAACCAAAAGAAGAAATCCCAAATGTGTTTGGCCCCTAGCGAAGAGCAGAGCCAGTGTGGGACTAGCTAGCTGTCTGTGACGTAGCATCATCAGCTCATGCTACATGAGAAAAATGAGCATGCTCTGTAACACACATGGAAAAATGTGACATTCTGACATGAACCTATCAAATAGGAAAATTTGGGGTTATATGTTAAAGGTGCTAAAGCGTGTTAAAATATCCTTTCTTTTGTGAATTGACTGGTGATAGGAGGTGGCTTATCTTTGTAAAATACAAATTGGCACACCTATATCAGTTCCCCAGATTCTCTTTTGAAACTTTTTCTGCCACTTGAAATCTAAATATTTTGGAACCGCTATTCTTCTTAAGCCTTTTTCAAGTCAAAGTGGCCTCCTTATAGGATTGATTAAGTCCATCTTTCCCCAACCCTGTGTGTGGCGAGGGAAGGAGGAAAGGGAGTGAGATCCTCGGTGATATCCCTGAACACAGTCAGTGGGGATTACCGCTTGTCCTGAAGTGGGGAGGGAGGTGAAGTTGAAGATCGGGAGGAAAACTGAAAGTTTCCTCACCCAACAGCACTAGTAGTGAAAGAAATGGAAGAGATTTTGATGGGGATGACAGATAACTGCAGTTTTAGGTTAATTGAGTTGAAGGGAACCTTAAAGTTTTCTAAAGTGAATTCACTGGCATCACAAAAGTCTCTTTACATCTACCATCAATATCTGCTTTTCAGGAAGTCCATACCTAACAGCTGAGTCACTACAGTTACTCTCTACCATCTGCATTATACACAAATCATACAAAATAAAATTTAGCAAAATAGTGATGGATATACCAAATAAAATAAATACTATTTAATGTTAATTTAAAACAGTTGTCAGCTATGAATACTACAGATATACATATTACAAACTGCCATTTTAATACTCAGCAAGGGCGTTTATGTTACTCTGTTTATACTTGTTTTTTTGTTCGTTCTATTTATACTTCTTTGAATATCTAAAGTCTCCTAATGCACTTTATATTTCCTTGGACTTTATTAGATCTACATATTTTTTTAAACAGACACTGAACATTTTCTTGCTAAATATCCTGTTATTAAAGTTCGGGATTTCAAGGCATCTGGTAGTTTTATGATTCCGGTTAGCTATAAAATGCTGGTGGGGTTATAGTTGACTTCACTTGTCAATTTAAAAATGTATCACTTTTTGTAATTTACAAGTATCTTTAAATAGAAGTTTTTTTATTTCATGAAGATGTTTTGAAAGACTGATTCATTGTGAACAATTCAGAAAATGTGATTAGAAGGATTTATCAGAAATCAGGAAAGGTTTTATTGCCTCCAAATGACCTTATTTTTTAATTTGCTAATAACTTTGCTAGTTGACTCTATGTTGATGATAGAGATGGTAATATAAAATTTCCCATATTTTCTCAAGTGACATTTTAAATGTTAACTCATGACAAGCTATTTGCATGCCCAAATGAGTGAACTTCTCTGTTGCATATTTCAGTACCCCATTCCCATTCTTCTGCCCTCATCTTAGCAAGAAAAGGAACTCCCATGATAAATAATTTTCCATTTTTTTCTTTGTTATTTCCCATTCTTTTTCTCCTTTTGGGATTAAGCCAACAGGATAATTTTATATATTGTTTATCTGGATTGCCCTCTTAAAAACTTAATAGAAAAAAATTTCCTTTTTGAAATCTGATCATGTTTTATCTGAATGATATTACTTAATTTGACTTTTTGTCTGTTCACTATAACTTTGACTTAGTACATACATAACTTGTAACTCATATTCTGTTATAGATGGTTTGACGTGGGTTGTTTGATAGTTGAAGATCCTGTCCATGGCATTCATCTAGAAACATTTACACAAGCTACACCAGTGCCTTCGGAATTCGTACAACAGGTTAGTTATCTTTTTTTTTTTTTTCATTATGCTCCAGAGAAACTTGCAGTATTGTCTTCAAAATAAAAATGTGGTTATGTTTTTTGTTGGAAATAGCCTTTTTTCTTTGCTTTTTAGGTTCCTATTCCTTCCATGTTTCAGTACCTCTCTATTTTTGTTTCCCAGCTGTCTTTGAAAAGTAACCATAATACATGGTTAGTCACTATTTTCCTCACTTTTTTCTTGTTTTTATAATTGTTTTCTTACCTTAAGATCAAAAACTTTTACCTCTTCTGCTGGTTTTATGTTCGCCTTTCACTTAGTTTCTTCTTTACCCCCCATTTTATTTCTCCTGTTACTTTCATGTCCTCTTTCTTTGTCTTGATCTTCCTCTCTTAGTTCGTTCATATTTAGTAACAAGCAGAAACAAATATTTAAAAAAAAAAAAAAGTTTAGAAACCTTAGTGAAAGGCATGTCTTTAACCTGTCTGCATTGTTTGCAGAAGATTGTAAGCATCAATGTATTAATGATTTTGATTCCTTCTATTTTTTTACATGTTCCCTTTAATTCTTTCCTGAACAAAATCCTTGTACTCCTAAGTGGTATTTTTGTTGACTGATTTTCTATCCTCCATTTTGTAAAATTTTCATCATGTTTGTACTTATGTAAGTTGTCCAGTGTTATTTCAAAACTGTCTCAAAGGTTTTTGGGAATTTGGGCATTTGAGAATCTGATGAAACTATTGGGTATTCTCCCAAGAAAATACATGATACACTCAGATGTAAATTTGGCATATGTGTTTATAGAGTCCCTGAAAGCAACTTGTGGCTCTCAGGGGTTTACAATTTAGATGGGGACTAAGAATTGATGCCTAGAATTTTGGAATTATATTGAATTTTATTTATACCACAATTTCTTTTCAGAAGTTCAAGAAAGCATTTTTATAGATGTTAACGTTAAGCTCACTCTAATATGAAGGTGATCAAAAGATTGTAAGCAGGGCCGGCCGAGTGGTGCATTGGTTAAAAGCTGGCTTGGGACGCCAGAGGGCCTGGTTCGGATCCCACATATGAGGGCCAGTGACACTGCCCTCTACAGCTAAGATGCTGAACAACAGTACAACCGGAGCTGGGCTGCCGTGAGTCACCGGCAACGGCGTAGGCTGCAGCCTCTGCTGCAGTGGGCTGCCATGGGCTACCGTGTGTAGCCAGCAGCCACAGTGAGCGGCCGTCCAGAAGCCGGCAACTGATCTGTTTCGCCCGGGATGAACGCAATGATGGTGCCAACTTGGGCCAGTGAAGCAACATCCTCCTAACTAGGCTGAAGAACAAAAGGACAGCAACTTGTCTGTTCCCCTTCCCTCAATTCCCCAGCGCTGTTCCCCTTCCCCCAATTCCCCAGCGCTGTTCCCATCCCTCAATTCCCCAATTAAAAAAAAAAAAAAACTTAAAAAAAAAAAGATTGTAAGCAAATATTATGCATAACGTTATACCAATAAATTAGAAAAATTAGTGTGGTTGGTTTTCTAGGAAAGTATAAATTGCCACAGTTGATTTAGGAATAAAAGTTAGGTTGACCCATACTGCTGTCTCAGAAGTCATAAACAGTCAAATATTAGCAGTTTCCTATGATTCAACCTTAATTACCTTCATGAAGCTTTCCAAAAGTCACCTTATTAACATAACAAGATGCGTTTATAGCTCTTATCACTTAGGAAATTCCAAGTTTTAGGAGCTCTGTGCCAGAAACTGGGATGAAGACCAAATATATGTTCTTATAAAGCACACAATTACCATCCACCTCCTGGCTTCAGACACAGATCTCTTACAGTGCATCATAAAGGTCAGAAGATACTGGCACAGCACTAGCTTCCCATTCAGTCGTTAATAGCTAGCCAGGCCATTTACGAGAAAGTGCCTTCCCAGGGAGAGGCCACTCAGGTTTGTGCACTGGCTTCTATTGGATCTGTTCAGGTTCCAAAAGCAGAAGTGGCTTCAGCCTCTTAGGCACCGGGTGCAGGCACACTTCAGAGGTAGGGTGGGGCCCATTCCAGACCACCGGAGTAAAGCGAATATTTCAGTAAAGCGAGTCACACGAATTTTTTGGTTTCCCAGTACATATAAAAGTAATGTTTATAGTGTAGTTTAGGTATGCAAACAATGTACATAGCTTAATTTAAAATTACTTTATTGCTAAAAAAAAAAATGCTAACCATCATCTGAGCCAGTTGGAAAGTGGTGCTTGGTATAGAGTGGCCACAGGCCTTCAATTTGTAAAAAAAAAGACCTGAAGCAGAGTACAGTGAAGTGCAATAAAATGAGGTATGCCTGTATAATCGAGCTAAGAGACAATAATATCCCTTGCACTGAGCCTTTTGAGTTGTTAGCATAATTCAACTTCCCTCATTACATAAACTCTTTATTCATTGCTTTACCCACAGCTACTGTTTTTCCTTCTCTCCATCTATACCTGACTTTTCCATCTTTGGAAGGGACATTAGGCTTGGCCACTGGGCTGGGCTAGATTGCAAACAGCACCCCTAGTCTAGCAAGTGCCTTTTCCCTCAGCCCCTGGACCGTCCCCTCAGTAAGCCAGGCTCCCATACGGCCAACCCATTGGCCGCTACCCATGAGCAGTAACCAAAACACAGCAGAGTTTACCACTGTCCAATTCTTCTAGCACTGCTGGGAAAACAGCGTGCACTTCAGCCCACCCAGCTGGTTTGTTTTTACCTTCTTCAGTCAGAGTTGTGGCCTTCCCAATGGGGTGTTCCATTCACCTTGCAACTGCCATCTGTGAACCAAGCACTGTCCGCATGGCAGTAGGTTCAGCAGCTCCTCAGGTGGCTCCAGTTGGTCCTAGAGAAAAAGAGACTCTCTGCTTGTATCCCCTCCTTGCATTCCGCGGCAGCATGATCTTGTATTAAACATTTCCATATTATTACAGAACTCTTCTGGGCACTGCCATCCCTGTTAGCATGTTTCTTCAGCATCCTCCTAGGCAGGGTCAGTTTCAAGGTTTCAAGATCAGTTTATGTCCTTCAGTCACAGAAGTGGTTTCAATAATGTCCAACAGCAAGGTAGTAAATGCCCCTCCAATGGAAATTCTCTAGTCCAAAGTCCAGTAGTTATTGCTGGGAGGCACTCACAGATTGTTGCCATAAAGCCCCAATCTATGTTACCCGTAAGGCTGTGGCACGGAGATTGTGTCCCTCCCAGCACTCCAGCTTCTGGACTACACTGTGGGCTCAGAGGGTCTTACTGATGCCCATAAAGCATGTTTAATTAGCAGTGCTTGAAGGGCAGATTTACATGCCTTCTGTTTCACAGTACTAGGTAGGGGACATGTACCCCAGTGAGATACAGTGTCCATCTCCAAAATAAAATCAGATAAAAGAAACGCAGCCATTTCACAACAAGCCTGCTGAAACATACCAGTTGTCCTGCAAACTTCTACAGTAATTCCATCAACTCTTGTGTTCCTAACTGTAGTCTCCATTAGTACTTCATCAACAGAGTTTGGTTTTATAATACTAGGGAGGGAAAGTATTCCCTAGCAGCCATATCTATTCCCACAAAACATTCAGGTAAAGGAGGCATAACTTCTTTATGTAATACCTGCTTAAACTTTCATAATCTGATCAACCATTCATGTTATTTTTATTTAATTGTAGCACTATTCCCGGCTCTACCAATGGATTTTGGTACCACAGCTCGGGGACACCTGTATCAAGGAGTCCCGGAAACTTCTCTGCCCTCTGACCATTTTACCCACTATTGTGGCAAAAGGCTTTGTGTCCCCTGCAAGGGATTGAGCCAAGGGATCTTGACCCTTTGGTCAATCTTTATCCTAATTAATCTGGCTAACCACTGTCTCAAGGGATTGCTGGTCAGGTTTCTTGTCTCTGCAGCATTCAAAACCAAAGATACTCCTCCTAAATCAGTCGCTTTCATAACCTTAGTAAAGATTCCCCAGCAAGCAGATGGTACCAATGCACAAAGTGAAAGAACAACTTCCTGTTCTAGCCGCTAGGTTCAGTAGTTCCCTGGTTTTGCCCTCCCTCCACATTGACTACCTTAGTGACCAGAGGTCTATTGTTTCTGTACAATTTTTACCTGGGGGGTGGCTTTGAGGCAAGTGGCTAAAGCTCAGACCGGTATCTGAGCTTGGTCTAGCATCGCGGCCCAACCCAGCATTCCCTCTGACTTTTAGTTTAGCTGTTATAGGTTACAAGAACCTAGGGATTGAATGTTTTGCCTTTTTCTTACTACTAATAGTTCGCATTTCCTTATATAACCAGTGAACCTACTCTCCAGGAGGAGGATCAATCTCTAAATTCCATTGGTGACTTTAACCTTCAGGACCTGATCGCAGCACAAACTGCTGTTCTGTATCACAGGTGACCATGTGGCCACCCATGAATCAAAGGTTCCTCATCCCCACCCGTTCATCCTTTCTCTTCCCAAACCTAATGTTTCTGTGAGCTAGGACCGGTCTAGCAAATACCACTTCAAACACCAACTGTTTAGGCTTTGGACCCAATTCCAGTGTGCGGGAAGGTTTTTCCACATCACCAAGCAGTTCTGGGACACCACCTGGGTGTCCTGCAGTTCAGCTCAATTCTGACTCTGTCTACCCTGTGATGCCATCAGATCCCACAGACTACGGGCTCAGTCCTACAAGACTGGTGCCGAGACTTCAGATGCTTTTGGCAAGCCCAAGTTGTTACCTGTGCTTTTGATCAACCAAGTGTAGATTGGGGGTTCCAACCACCCCTTCCTCAGGAAACCTGTGTACTCATTAGATCACTGGTTTATTATAAAAGGATAGAACTTAGCAACAGCCAGATGGAAGAGAGGCGGAGGGCAAGGTTTGGGGAAAGGACGTGGAGCTTTGATGCTCTGAGGGACTACTCGCCCCAATCTCCACATATTCAACCCAGAAACTCTCTGAACCCCCTCCTTCCCCTCCTTTTGGATTTTTATCGAAGCTTCATTACCTAGGCATGATTGATTAAATCATTGGCCACTGATTCAACCTCCAGCCCCTCATCTCTCCCTAGAGTTGGGGGGTGATACTGAAAGTATCAACCAAAAAAAAAACCCTCTAAACACAGTCACAACCAAGGGGTATCCTTAGGTAGCATAAAGGCTTTTCAAAGGTCACCTCATTAACATAAAAAAAGGCCCTTTATCACTTTAGCTGTTATCACTTGGGGAATTCCAAGGGTTTGAAGACCAAATATATATTTCGTTGTTTTTTTTTTAAGATTTTATTGGGGAATTGGGGGAAGGGGAACAGACAAGTTGCTGTCCTTTTGCTCTTCAGTCTAGTTGTGGAGGACGTTGCTTCACTGGCCCACGTTGGCACCATCATTGCGCTCTTCCCGCTCTTCCTGGGTGAAGCAAATCAGTTGCCGGCCTCTGGACGGCTGCTCACAGCGGCGCTTTGCAGCTCGCACCGGCTGTCGGCCGCTCACTGTAGCTTATGGCAGCCCACTGCAGTAGGGGCTGCAGCCTACGCCGTAGCCAGTGACTCATGGCAGCTCAGCTCCAGGTCTAGCCGCTGTTCACCAACTTAGCTGTAGAGGGCAGTGTCACTGGCCCTCATGTGGGATCCGAACTGGGCCCCTGCTGCTCAGAGCTGGCGTCCCAAGCCAGCTGTTAACCAACGCGCCACTCGGCCGGCCCCAAATATATATTTCTTATTGAAGTCAACATTATATCCTAACCAAAAAGGATTTGTCCCAAGAATAGCCAAATGGTTCAAACAATAGAGAATCAATTTATGTAATTCAACACATGAACAGATTAAAGGAGAAAAATGATTTCAATAGATTTGTTGAAACATTTATTATATATAATAACTATACTGATAACTCTTAGCTAATTAGGATTATAAGGTATGTATGCAATGGATAATGAAAGCAAATATCAGACCTAAGGATAAAACATTAGAAACCTTGTAATTATAAGGATGCTTTTATCACGACCACTCTTTTACGTTATTGGAAATCAGGGCTCAGCAAAAATGTGACCCACAGTCAAATCTGACATGACTGCCTGTTCTTGTAAAGAACTTTTATTAGAACATACCCCTGCCCATTTATTTATGTACTGTTTACATATTGTTTATGGCTGCTTTGGTAATGCAGTAAATTGAATAGTTGCAGTAGAGAATGTCTGGCTCACAAAGCCTGAAGTATTTACTATCTGGTCCTTTTCAGAAAAAGTTTGCTGATCCCTGTGCTAGATGTCTGACCATGGCAGAAGGATAGTTTTTTATCTTTAGAAATACATATTGGAAAGAAATAGATTTAATGCTTGAAGAACAAAGCATCAAAACCATATATACTAATAAAATATAGCTATGTATACTAATAGCAATAGGTCATAGGTAAATTTTGATAAGTAATAAACTGACTCTAGTATGATCCATATATGGCAGGCCAAAAAAATGTATGCAAGTGGACACTGGTCAGTGTTGCTGTAGCAGTTGTTTGCCATAATCAGAAGTATCTGGACACTGATGGTAACCACTTTGAGCATCTCTTGTAATTGCAGAAGTCAAATGTGACTTGTGTTCATCTTTTGTTATCGATATATACTGAGCATTACAACTTTGATAGTTTTTTCCTTTCTTAAAATGTGTATACATGTTTTTGGCACCTTCAGTTATATGTACATTTATATATACATGTACACTTTAAAATGTATATAAGTGAATAGGAAAAAAAGGCCCAGAAAGATATGCAACAAACTGTTAATGGGGTTCACTCTGAAGAGTGGTATTCAGTGGGTGTCATTTGCTTTATATTTTGCCTTTTTTCCTTTTGTCATTGTTTCATATTTTTTGTCATGAGATTCAAAATTAAGAAGATACAAACATGTGTGTACAAATGCGGGTTCCTTTTATCCTTGCTATTCAGCTTTCCTCCCTGTTTTTTTTTTTACCCATCTTGAGATGTTTAATTCTGTACTTCTTTTTTTTTTTTTTTTTTTTTTTTTTTTTTTTTTTTTTTTTTT
>NW_017731371.1:5208612-5216673 GCF_001890085.2 Hipposideros armiger
CGACTCATGGCAGCCCAGCTCCAGGTTGAGCTGTTGTTCAGCATCTTAGCTGTGGAGGGCAGTGTCACTGGCCTTCATATGTGGGATCCGAACCGGGGCCCTCTGGCATCCCAAGCGAGTTCTTAACCATCGCACCACTCGGCCGGCCCTCTGTACTTCTTTATTGTTGGAATTTTTTATGTCAGGGAATAGAAATCAGATCTTCAGGAATTGTAATTATAGTCAGCATGTGTATTAATGAAAATCTGGAAAAAGTTTCACACAATTTATTCTTGTTAAATGTAACGCTTCTCCCCAATTAAAAACCCACCTATTCTGGATTTTTGGCTGATAATGGCTAATACCTTCTTTCTCAAAAGTGTGATTCTAGGCCTAGCATTGTAAGTATCACCTGGGAACTTGTAAAAAATGCGGACTCCTGGGCTCTAACCCAGAGCTACTGGACCAGGATCTGCAGCTTCACAAGGTCCTCAGTGCCTCGTGTATGGATCACATTTAAGAAGCACAGCGCAGTGTCTCTGAGGACCTTGGTGACCGATCTGCTGCTTCTCTTCTCTGAAACCTAGTGATATGCTGACAGTGCAGTGGACACTGGAAAAGGGGACTCAGAGCAGGCTCCCAGCTGCTGGGCTGCGGGCACAAATTTACTCTGAAGCTGTTCTAGAAGTAGTGTTCTCTTGCTTTCTCTTGAAACCCGCTGTCCAGTTTCCAATTCAGCGGTCTTGGATGGGCCTAAAAAACTGGTTTTGTTTTTAAAAAAAAAAAAAAGCATATTAGGTGATTCTAATACAGAGCACATTTCGGAATCACTGTATATACTCGTAGATCATTCTACCTATGGATATACCCCTCTGGACTATAGCTCACACCCTAAAACAGTCAAACAAAAAACGACATCCTTATTGGATATCAAGAATGAGTTTATTCTCTTATCCCTGTATAGGTGAATGAATGATTTGAGTGGGAGGAGATACAGGCTGGGTTAGGTCGGAATGATGTAACGATGGTTGATGCTGTCTGGGACTGCATATTATTTCATAGGTATTAACTTAGTCACATGAAAATGAAGTTTCTGGGGGTACTCCTCTACAAATTCATTGTACTGTAATTTTCTGAATGGGATGAAGCATTAATACACAGTTTCCCTCTTTCTGGTAGGAAGTTTATAACTAAAAAGATAGCGGTGCGATTTCCGTTTTAGCACTGATCTTATTATTGACCTGAAGTGACACTGAATGTAGAAATAGAACTTTAAACCCTTTGACACTGAACTCTGTTAGATGGGGTCATTAGATTTAAGACTTAGATTATGTTGAACAACAAAATGAGCTTAATGTGGACATTTTAAACCTATTAGATGTGTACAGTATTGTGTTGATTATTTTATAGCCTTGTAATTTCATACACTTGGCAGTATTGGCTGTGTTTTTTCCTAGTTTATCATAACTTGTATTAAAAGTAACTTGAAATGTCACAGCTCTTTCCAATGATAAATAACATCAGTTTCATTTTCCACAGGCTCAAAGTCTAACTCCCGAGGACTACAATCTGAGGTGGTCAGGCCTTTTGGTGACAGTGGGCGAAGTCCTGGAAAAGAGTTTACCAAATGTCAGCAGGACTGATTGGCACTTGACTTTCACAGGCATGTCGCGTCGACAGATGATATACAGTGCAGCCAAAGCAATAGCGGGCATGTATAAACTGCGCCTGCCGCCCAGGACCATGTGAGAGGACACTTACCTAGGGGACTGAGCCGTCCTCACCTCAAGCCTGGTAGGAAAGCAGAGATCGTCCCTTCTGAACCTGGACAGCTTCAGTGATCTAGCAGTTTCCATAATTTTCCTGTAGGCTAGAAAGGCATGGGGTCGTGCCAGCTGATGAGAAGAAACAGACCCTTTTTGTCATGCCTGTGTAATTTCATGTACCATAGTTCTCCAAAAAGAAAATATATAAATATTTTTATAAGACAATTTGATATACCAAATTCATACTGTGCAAATTCATATGCTGAGACATTTAACTTAATGATGTGTACATTATTTTGTTTTTTATGAAGACAGTTAATTGAAGAACACGTTTATTGGATATTCTTTAAAAGCATTGTTTCTTTTAACTCATGATTAACCTCTTCCTGTCTGAGGCTTCTGTGTGTGCATGTGATCGCAGGCCTGATGCTGAACACTGCGCTCAGCGGGTTAGCCTGACGCCAACTTGTGCACATTTGTGTGCACATTTTTAACATGGGCCGAAATAACAGAATTGATCGCTTTTGTTTTGGTTATGTACACACACAGTCTGAATAATTCTACTTTTTTCTTTTTTTAAAAAGTTTTGGCATTTTATAGATTTATGCTTTGAACACTAGGGTAACGCATTTTATTTTCTCATTGCTCTATGACAACTAAGTAGCAGATGATTCAAGCATATTTTAAATCAGAAACATTTGGGTCAATTTTGAATAATGCTATTCAGTACTTCCCACTAAACTGACAATAGCCATTATTTCTGCTTCCACTTCTGTTTTCCCACTGTAATGGAGAAATTTTTGAGAGGAAATTACTTTGTTGTTTATGGGATTGTATGCCTATTTTCATTAAGGTTATTCTTACTAAGTTTGCCTTAAACACTGCTTTTCTAACTGCCATTCTGCCTTTACTTTTTATGGAAGTTTTCAAAGAAACTCTTTTTGTATTCAATCTGGTTTACTTTGTCCATTATGTTGGTATTTAGTGAAAACTTCTGTTTCTTCCAAATAATATATTTTACCATTTGGGGATTTAAATAAATCAAAATTAAATAGTTTGTCTTACACTTTTGAACTTGATGTATGCAAGTTCAGGTAATTTTTCAAAGATAGTTTCGTATATAAATGCAATTTAATTTTTATTTACTCTTCTGTGCAGTTCTGCAAATGTAAAAGAATAAGCACAATCTTATAAAGGGTGTTGAGGCTCTTATCCTGTGCTGTCATTACATATAATGTTTGCTTTGTATTATTTCAAATACTTATTTGATTCTTGCTGTTTTTTACCCGGGGATGAGATGAGTAAGTATTAAATTTTGCAGCTATGGTGTATGTTAATTTCCAAGCACTGTATAATGATTGTTCAGTGAAATTCAGACTTCTGTGTCATTAAAAGTAATGAGAGAGAAATGTAACCAGTTGTTGTGGCGTAACAGGGACAGAATACTTCTTCCCCTCTTCATTGGTGTTTATAGAACAGTTCGTCTGTGTGTGCTCCATCTTTAAAGAAAAAGAAAAGCCTCTCTCTCCTGTTTGCGTTTATCCTTTATTTTCAAAAGCTACCCTTTTCTAACAGGATTTTATCATGGCCTCGTAACTAATCACAGGGATGAAGGAAGGTAGTCCCATAACTTAAAATATTTGTGCTACTTTCTCTCCTGTTATAGGGAAATTTTACAGATCTTAAAAAGCCTAAGTTTTCGTTCTGTTTTTATTTTACCAAGTCTGAAATATTTGATGTGTTCGAGGGTTGTTTTCATAGAACCGCAAACACTGACATCCCATTAGATGACTATTTTCCTAGAATCCTCAAATAGCAGCGGCAGAGTTGTTCTGTGGCTTGGTTGAAGCCAGATAACCCTGCACCTGGTAATTGGGTGAGCCTTTGGTCTTTGGAACAATGTGAGTGAGTGAGGAGGAGGATGAGGGAAGGGCAGATGGAAAAGAGAAATACGTGATCTGGTTCTGGCCATTTCTGATTATTTGGCCAGAGTTGTCTTTGAAAGGCCTCAGAGCGTGGCTGACTCCATACGCTCAGCTTTCCCAACTTCTTGTTTTATTTTCTTATCCTTAGATTTCGGTGTTGTACGAGGAGCAAGAAAAGCGACTCATCATCTCACACCCCACAGCATTGTTAGCCTGGCAGTCTGCTAGTGTTGGCATTTTGTCATAAGATGCTGATCAACAATCGAAGCCCAAGGTTCCTTTTACCAGTTGTCCACCTGCCCCTGTTCTTTTCTTGCTCATTTCATTATAACCCACACTAGCATTTTTCAGTGAGAGCTGGACTGAGGCCTATTTGCGTTTTTCTCCCTTAAGCTTCTTAGGAAAATGTACACAGTGCTTCACCACTGTGTTGTTTTGGTCATGTTTGTGATATATTTTTTTTTCTTTTTCTGAAGTGCTCCAAGGAACTACTTAATGAATTTTATAAGCTTGCGCACGTCTTTATTTTAATTTAGTGTGAAAGAAAACAGGAAAAAATGCAGGAAGAGTAATTTAATATCAACCTCAGTTCAAGATCCTGTTATTAAGTTTATCAGGTAACTCTGGACCTAGAACTGTGCCTCAAACTTCTGGAGTTGGAAAGCTTTAGGTAATACTAGTTTTTGCTTCTGATCTCTTATCATTATTACTTCCCAACCTTTGTCCCTTTCTCTCAAGGATTAATGAGGTAGGAAATTGAGATGAATATAGACAAAATGGTAGTATGACAGGAAGTATAAGTACGTAAGAGTACAGATGAATGTGTATTATGTACATCTATTCAAAAATTATGCAAATTAGTGATATACTCAGGGTCAACTAAATTACTTTCATATGTTGTTGGGTTTACTTTGTTCCTTGGCTAAATAAAATTCTTAACAGGAATTTGTGTTTTGTGAAGCCAAACTGATAAAATCTAAAGGATGTTGGGTTATGCATAAATTACTAAACTTCGATTTTTACTCCCAGAATCTGGTTTTCATTTTTAACGTACTATGCAGGATGATGTATTGGATAAAACCAACTTTGTAAATATGTAAATATAAATAAATAATATCTCGATTTATTTCCCAGAGGTATATAGTGATTTTTTTAAAACGTTAATTCATATTATACTAGAAGGACCCTTATTCCCTTTTTTGTCTAAAATGGCCACTGGGCACCAAGAATTCTTATGGAACAACTTCAAACACCATCTTTCAGGTGGGAACTATAACATTCAATATACCAGAGTTGCTAACTTCAAGGTGAGAGAACTCAGAATGTTTAATAAGAAGTTAAGGTCTCTGTTTGCAGGGAAACCTCTTGAGTGCTGACTTTAATTTACCCTTGACCTCCCCAGGTGTCCTCTTTAGGAAAATTAAAAAAGTTTATTTGTTAGTATATTTGCTATTCTGGGCCTATAATCCTCAGGATTAGAGATTTTTGTTTTGATTCAGCACAGGAGAGGGTACTTGACAAAAGGCAATGAAGTATTGACTGGGGGTTTTCTTGTTTGCCAAAAGACAACAATATTGTTTTCAATAGACTAGATAAACACCACTTGAGGCCCAGGAAATGCCCTCTTCAATTTTTACTTTGTTTCAGAATTAACTAGAGGAGAAAGGAAAAGTTTTGGAAAGACAAAATTGGCAAGGCTGATGAGATTTTTTAAATTTACAGATGAAGGAAATCTTTGAAATCATCCTTAAAATGAATGCATTTTAAGAATTTAAAGCAGTTAGAAAGGAACGAGGAGCTAACATTTATGTGATAAGTACTTTTGTTGGTTAGGCCTTAGAGTAGGAACTTAGGTTCATAGGTGAGGTAACTGAAACCTATTAAGCTACTTATCCAGTATTATCACAACTGAGTCACAGGTAGAAGTCCAACGGTTTATGACTTACTAAACCATTCTCTGCCAAAACATCCTAAATGTTTGCTTTAGGAAGTTACGGGTGCGTAATTCTATAAATGCTTGTTGAATTCAACTTAATTCAAATAATAGCATGAGGACTTGGCCCTAGTATACTTTTAATTTTACAGTATTATGTTTAAGGAAAACCGTTTTTACTCTGTATTATTTGTTTTAAGCTTGAAAGTGCTGTTTTGGGGTTTGCTGCTGTTTTAAATTTTCTCCCAAATTTGAGAAACCATAAACTAGATTGACCTTTGAGTATCATTTTTAGGATTAAAGCTAGAAATGTTCAAATTGTTAAACTAGGCTTCAAGCAAGGTATTGACCACACACATTTTGAAATACTTTTGTAACTATTCGGAGGCTGCTCCAGGGGACACACTTTGAGAACCACTGCTGTAATAAGATTCCTGATTCATTCTGCATATCCTAAGATATTTTACAGAGTGATGTTACCAAAATGGCAACATAGGTCATTCCTGACTTTGTTCTCCCTCACAAGAACTAAACTATTCGATGACAAGACACGACTGAGTGTCTGAGAACATGGGGGTGAGGCTGAGCACCCTCCTGCATCAGAGACCCAGACAGACCCAATTAGACAGGTAAATTGACCACATTGCCCCTCCCCCAAGCCAGCATAGCTCTATGCCAAGAGGTGCCCCTGAACCTGCAGCTCCCCCAGTGTGGGGGTCACTTTTGAGTCCTCACACCAGTCTCACTGCACAGAGATTACAGAGAAATCTATAGGGCTTAACCACTGGGAATCTGAATGTGACAGAGACGTGGGGAGAGCTTACAACAACCAACAACCAGCACACGGATCTCGGCCAATCTTGGCCTTCTGAGCCTACCTGCAGCCCCCAAGTAGTAACCCAAACCAGCGGTTTTGCTCATCTGCAGAACCAAGTTTGCGCAATCTGACCAGGGAACTTGGAGGGTGCAGGTGTACCTGAATTGGGTCCCCAAACAGAGCCTCACCAGCCCTGGAGCCTGGTCTGCTCCCACCCAGGCAGGGGAGCTGACTCACCCAATCTCACTGCTGAGTAGCTCCTGGCCCCATCGGAACAGGAAGTTGGCAGGAACACCTGGGCTGTGTCACCTGGCAATGCTGGAACAGAGAGTGTGGAATGCAGAGCTGATCACGCACAGAACAAAGCCAGTGCTGGGTGTGCAGGGTTATCCCCTCCACCAAGGAAGGGGAACTAATTCATAGCCTGGCCCACCTCCCACCAGAAAGCCTGACTAGGAAAATGGGAGGTTGCTTGCTGCTGGCTCTCCCCTTAGTGGAGCTGAGACTATCCCCGCCCACCACTAAGTGAAGATCCCAGCCATGAAAAGCCAAGTAGCCCATCAACACGAGCAGAGTCCAACAGGCAGAGCTAATAGTGCACAGGAAAAGCTGGAGTCGGTTGGCCAGGGAATCTGAGGTGTGGGTCAACTTGAGTCCAGACCATAAACAAAGAGCCTTACCAACTTTCGAGCTGGTTCTCCCACTGCCTGGACAGGGAATCTAATTTGTAATCACATTCGTTGTTGAATACAGCTTTCAACCCACTGAGCCAGGAACTTGACCACAGCACACAGGAAACTGTGAAGCCCATCCAACAGCGCTGCTTACAGAAGAATTTGAACAGAGAGCCTAGCTAGTGGCTTTCCCTATCTGCAGAGCAAAACTGGTGGCTTTGTCTGGCCAGGGAATTTAGTGCACACCCTTGCCTGATTCAAGTCCCCAGTCAACATGTGTGTGTCTTGGGCCCCGGTCACTGTCCCACCAGACGAGGGAAGCGAATTCATAGCCCCATCTACTGCTGAGTATAGTATCCAGTTCCGACTGCCTAGTAAGCCTGACCGGAGAACCCAGGCAACCTGTGGAGGCTATCCTACCACCTCGCTTGGGCAGAGAACCAATGCAATAGTCTTATCCAATAGTTCTCAGATGGTGGCATCTCCCCCATCACCCCTCACCCCCCAGCTCAAAACTCAAGCAGTGGGCTCACTCATAAATAGACCCTGAGTGCAAGCCCGACCACCCCAAGGACATTACCAGTAGACATACTCAGAAACCAAAATTGAGCTTACTGGTGAAGAGCTATCTCTCTGCCAAACCAAACCTATGATGTCTGGAAGAAATTACTCAAATGTGCAAATGTCAGCTTAAGGAACTAAGAATCATGAAAAATCAGGTACCATGACACCACCAAAGAAAACTAATAAAGCTTCAATAACTGACTCTAAAGAAATAGAGATCTATGAATTGTCAGACAAAAATTCAGAATAATATTCTTTTTTTTTTTAATTGGGGAATTGGGGGAGGGGCACAACACTGGGGAATCAGGCGAAGGGGAACAGACAAGATGCTGTCCTTTTGTTCTTCAGTCTAGTTGTGGTGGACGTCGCTTCACTGGCCCATGTTGGTATTATCATTGCGCTC
>NW_017731371.1:5223505-5234566 GCF_001890085.2 Hipposideros armiger
ATCAAACTTGTGTGTGGTCTCGCGTTGTTGCGATGGAACACAACTCCTTTACAATTAATGAGCTCTGGATGTTTCTGGATGATGGATTCGTTCAAACTGTCCAATTGCCAACAGTACACATTCGAATTGATTGTTTGGTTCCTTGGTAGGAGCTCGAAAACACAACACCTTTAAAATCCCACCGCACTGGAGCATAACCTTCCTCTGATGAATGTCTGCTTTCGATGTCGTTTGAGGCGAATCATCACGTCGGGACCAAGGCCGTTTGTGCACCACATTGTGATAAACAATCCACTTCTCATCACCAGTTATCAGTCACTTCCAAAAAGGATCGTTTTCCTCACATTTAATGAGCATACTGTGATGTTTATATGTGCCGTCAAATGAACTTCTTTGAGCTCATGTGGAACCCAAATATCGAGCTTGCTTACGTATCCCAGCTTCTTCAGGTGGTCATGAACGCTTGAAGAATGGATGTTCAGTGTTTCTGCAATCTCTCGTGTCGTGTAACGTGGGTTTGACTTGATCAATGCCTTTAGTTTGTCGTCATCAACTTCAGTGGGCCTTCCTGACCGAGGAGCATCGTTGAGATCAAAACCACCAGCATGGAATTTCATGAACCATTATTGACACTGACGTTCTTATAGAGCATTGTTACCATAAACTTTATGCAACCGTTCACAAGTTTGATGCACGTTCTTCCCTTTATGGAAGTAAAACAGTAGAATATGGCAAAAATGCACAGTTTGGTCTTTCATTTTCCACTTGTAAAATCTCCAAAACTCAACCAAATCGCTCATTTTTTTTTTAGAATGAAGCTAGAACTGTCAGCTGTCAAATGACATAGCAATAATATGGATGAGAATGACTCTAGTACTTCCAAAAATGAACAAGTGCCATCTGTTGCAAACATGCATCATGACTTTTCTGACCACCCAATATAACTGTATGCTGATGAATGTTAACTAGACTTATTGTGGGAATCATTGTGCAATATACACAACTATCAAATCATTATTTTGTAGACTAGAAACTGTTACATGTAGGTAATATCTCAAAAAAATAAAAAAGCATTAAGTTATACTGCTCTGGTTTTAACAAATTTTTGCATATAGTATTAATAAAGAAAAAACTATTTTTATTTATTTATTTATTTAAAGATTTTATTGGTGAATTGGGGGAGGAGAACAGTGCTGGGGAATTGGGGAAGGGGAACAGACAAGTTGCTGTCTTTTTTGTTCTTCAGTCTAGTTGTGGAAGACATTGCTTCACTGGCCCATGTTGACATTATCATTGTGCTCCTCCCGGGTGAGGCAGTCAGTCACTGGCCATTGGACGGCCACTCACAGCGGCTCATGGCAGCCCACTGAAGCCCCACTGCAGCCTACGGCGTTGTCGTTGGTGTTGGCCACTCACGGTAGCCCAGCTCCAGGTTGAGCTATAGTTCACCATCTTAGGTGTAGAGGGTGCAGCATCACTGGCCCATGTGGGAACCGAACTGGTGGCTCTGCTGCTCAGAGCTCGCGCTCCCAAGCCAACTTTTAACCAATTGTGCCACTCGGCCGACTCCCCCTGGCCCCCCATCCCCCGCCGTCCCAAAATAATTTTTAAATTAAAAAAAAATAATAAACCTGGGGTTTTGCTCTTGAGAAGTCATATGGGGAGAAAAATGTGTAACTAAGTGATAGCAAAATCCCTATGACCAAGCCTACTGTCGAGGCCAATGACGTGGGATCATGGGAGGGAGCCATTAGGATGCTGGGGATGCTTCCTAGAGGAGATGACATTTGCAGGTCATGAAAGATGGCCAGAGTCCTGCCATGTTCTGACAGAGGGAGAAGCATGTGTGAGCACCAGAATATGAGCATGTAGGAAATAGGAGAAGAGGCTGAAGAAATGGGTTGGGGTCATTTCTTGTTATTGTACTTTTCCAAAAGATCACCAGATAATAAAGTGGTTTTGTAGGAAAACCGGTAGTAGCAGTAGAAGATGAATTAGCAGGGGAGAGGAAACTCAACCTGGAAGATATGAAAACAGACTCAATAGGAAATGATTAAGGCCTGGATAAAGGCAGTGGTGTCCAGGACAGATGGATTAAGTGGGTACCATCAGTGAAGATCGCCCTCCAGGCCGAGGAGCCATTTTGATGGGAAGAAAGGCTTTGGACAGTGGATGTATGGATAAGATACTTAGGTAGGTGATGTCTTTGAGCCTCTGCTGGCTTGAAAGGATTTCAGCTCATGACAGGGCCATGCTCTATTCTGGCTGGACATTGTGGAAAGTTTGAGTTCTGCCTCATTATTCCACCGTCTCACAGAACCAAGAGGAATCGTGCCATTTTGGGAGCATATTTGAATTATCTAAGGCAACCTGGAAAAACTCAGTTCCCACATGAGGGAGGTTTCCAGAGATACCTGGCAGATGAGTGTCCTCATTTCTGGGAGAAACGTGAAACCTCCAAGACCCTTATGTTATAAACCCAAGGATGCATGCTAGGATCTACCTTTTGAATTATTGTACAAAGGCACCCCAAAACACCTTCTTGCATTCCAGCCTCTCTGTTTTCTCTTCCCTCCCTGTAACTCTGGGGTAGGATAAATTAGAAAGAGTGGATTTCTTTAGCTTTAAAAATGAGACAATACATGGCTGGGGACTGTACCCCTGTCACTAGAGGGCACCAGTTGCACGTAAAATGTCCAGGTATCAACGTTGCTAAACATTCGTCCAGTACAGCAAAATGGCACATGGAAATAGCTTGTAATAACGTAGCTCCCCACTATCTGTCTCTATTAACCCTATTTCTGAACCTGCGTAAAAGAACGTGCTAACTGACTTTATAGGCTTTTCAGAATTGTCTTTTAATTCAGAAACCTACTAAGTTGGAGATAAAAGGAACATATGTTTTTCACAAAATTGCACGACTACGCTGTCTTTGCTACCACTTATCTGGCTCTTATCATGTGCCGGGTGATGTGTAAAACCTTCTATGAACTTTGCACACTGTTTCATTTCAGACCCAACAACAGATGAAAATGGATGGTATAGACAGAATGTCTTTCCCAGATGGCAAAACTACAAGATAAAATGCAC
This sequence comes from Hipposideros armiger, assembly GCF_001890085.2. Taxonomy (NCBI): domain Eukaryota; kingdom Metazoa; phylum Chordata; class Mammalia; order Chiroptera; family Hipposideridae; genus Hipposideros; species Hipposideros armiger. The sequence continues at coordinate 5,226,596 of NW_017731371.1, forward strand.
CGCGCTACACTGTGCAGCGGTTCTCAACCTTCCTAATGTCGCGACCCCTTAATACAGTTCCTCATGTTGTGGTGACCCCCAACCATAAAATTATTTTCATTGCCACTCTATAACTGTAATTTTGCTACTGTTATGAATCGTAATGTAAATATCTTTTTGTTTTCCGATGGTCTTAGNCGGCAACTCCTGGCAGCCCAGCTCCAGGTTGAGCTGTTGTTCACCATCTTAGCTGTAGAGGGCAGTGTCACTGGCCCTCATGTGGGATCCAAACCAGGGCCCTGCTGCTCAGAGCTGGCGTCCCAAGCCAGCTCTTAACCAATGCGCCACCCGGCCAGCCCCAGAATAATATTCTTAATGATGTTTAATGAATGACAAGAACACACAGACAGCTAAATTAATTAGGAAAACAATGCATGAATAAAATGAGAAGTTCAACTAAGTAAGAGAAACCATCAAAAAAGAAAAAAAACAACAACCCAGGATTCCTAAAGCTGAAAAATACAATGAGTGAACTAAAAAATTCAATAGAGAGATTCAAAGCAAATTTGACAATGAAGAAACAATCATTACTTATAAGAAAAGACGTTTGAAATTATTTAGAGGAGCAAAAAGAGGGGAAAAAATAATAAAGAAAGCCTATGGAAATAATGGGACATCATCAAAAGAAACAACATTTGCACTGTGGAAATTTCAGTAGAAGAGAAAGATGGAGAGAAAGTACAGTAAGTCCCCAATTTACAAACATTCAAGTTGCGAACTTTCACAGATATGAACTGACCTCACATTATGGACATTCGTAGATGCAAACAAATCGCGGAAGTAGCGTGTATGAGCTCAGGTGTGGGCCAAATTCTATCTTGCCCTCCATCTCCTATTGCTGTTGATCCTTCAGCTCCATCAACATCAGGTGTGGGCCAAATTCAATCTTGCCCTCCATCTCCTATTGCTGATGATCCTTCAAGTCCACCATCTCCCACCTACCCTCCCACTTCCAGTTAGTTGCTCTCTTCTTATCGGTTTGCTCTATGCAACCCCCTATATGCCCGTTGTTGTACTGCACTGTACCACTATTTTAAGGTAACTGTAAAAGTAAAAATAGTTTATTTACAGTATTTTTGTGTATGTGTTTAGTTTTTTTATGCTTTACATTGTATACTTGTGTCAAGGTGTGTAAGACTCACTTTGTTGGACTTATGAATGTCCTCCCGGAACAGAACTCGTTCGTAAGTCGGGAATTTACTGTATCTTTAAAGCAATAATGGTGAAAATGTCCACACCTGGGAAGAGAAATGGAAATCCATGAGGCCCAAAGGACTCCAAATAGATTGAGCTATATAGGGATATACTGAGACACATTATCACTAAATTGTGAAAAGCCAAAGACTAGAAATAATTTTGAAAGCAGCAAAAGAGAAAAGTTACATACAAAGGAATCACCATAAGACTATTGATGTTTTTTTCCCTCACAGAAATGTTTCATTCCAGGATAGAATAGGATGATTTATTCAAAATATTGAAAGAAAAAAAATCAACAAGAATTCTATACCTGGCAAAGCTGTCCTTATAAATGAAGGATAGACTTTCCTGAACAAACAAAAGCTGAGCGAGTTCATCACCACTATACCTGCCTTATGAGAAATGCTAAAAGGAGTTCTTTCAGTGGAAGTAAACGGATGCTAATTATCATAAAAACATAAAGGGTAGTGTAAAACTTACTGATACTAGTAAATAGTCAAAATTAGATTCTGTAATATGGTAATGATGGTGCATAATGCACTTATGACACTAGTTTAAAATATTAAAAATGTAAAAATAACAATAGCTACAATAATATTTTATTGGTTACAAAATATTAAAAAAACATGGAAATTGTAACATGAGTAATCTAAAATGTGAGTGAAAGGCTAAGTGTAAGTTTAAAGTTTAGGAATGCTGTTGAAGTTAACTTATCAGTTTAAAATAAGGTGTTATAACTTCAAGATATTTTATGTAAGCCTCATGGTAACCACAGAGGAAAAACCTGTAGTAATAACACACACACACACACACACACACACACACACACAAATAATAAGCCACAAGTCAAAGGATACTGATACCAAAGGACATCAAAAAACAAAAAAAGAAAGCAGGATAAGAAACAAGGAACAATGGATCTACAAAACAGTCAGAAAACAACAAAATGGCAATAGTAAGTCCTTACCTATCAACAATAACTTCAAATTTAAATGGATTAACTTCTCCAATCAAAAGACACAGAATGACTGAATGGGGAAAAACCAAACAAACAAAAAAACAAAACCCAGTAATATGTTGCTTACAAGAGACTCACTATAACCCAAAACACACAAATAGGCAGAGAGAAGGGATGATAAAAGATATTTCAAGCAAATAGTAACAAAAATAAGAAAGAAAGAAAAAGCAAGGATATCTGTACTTACAGCAGACGAAACAGACTTTAAACAAAGACTGTAATAAAAGACAAAGAACACTATATAATAACAGAGTCAATTCATCAAGAAGATATAACAAATGTAAGTGTGTATGCCCTAAATATATAAAGTAAAAACTAATACAGGTAAAAGGAGGAATAAGCAGCAATATAATAATAATTAGGAACGGTAGTACCCTACTTTCAATAATGGGTAGATCATCCACACAGAGTATTAATAAGAAATCAGTGGAATTGAGCAATGCTATAAGCCAAATGGCCCTGACAGACATATACAGAACATTCTATCTGATAACAGCAAATACACATTCTCCTCAAAGGTCCGTGGAACATCTGCTAGGATACACCACATGTTAGGCTACAAAACATGTCTTAGCAAAATCAAGAAGATTGAAATCACACCAAGTGTCTTCTCTGACCACAAAGACATGAATTAAAAAAAAAATAACAGGAGGAAAACTTGAAAAATCATGATTGCATGGAAATTAAACAACACTTCTGAACAAGCAATGAATCAAAGAGGAAATTAAAGGGGAAAATAAAAAAGTATCTTGAGACAAACAGAAATGGAAACACACATACCAAAACATATGGGATACAGCAAAAGCAGTTGTAAGAGGAAAGTTCATAGTAATCAATGCCTATATTAAGAAATAGATCTCAAATAAACAACCTAACTCTATGCCTTAAGAAAAAGAACTACTGAGCCCAAAGTTAACAGAGGGAGGAAATAATAAAGATTAGACTAGAAATAAGTGAAATAGAAAACAGAAAAACAATAAGAAAGATTAACAAAAATGAAAGTTGTTTTTTGAAAAGATAAACAAAATTTACAAAACTTTAGCTGGACTAACCAAGAAAAGAAGAGAGAAGACCCAAGCCAAAAAAATTATAAATGAAAAATGAGACATTACAACTGATACCACTGATATACACAGGATCCTAAGAGGCTACTATGTACAACTGTACACCAACAAATTAAAAAACCTAGAAGAAAAGGAAAAAGTCTTAGAAACATACAACCTACCAAGACTGAATCAGGGAGAAATAGAAAATATAAACAGACCAATACTAGTAGGAAAATTGAATCAGCAATGAAAAATCTCCCAGTGAAGAAAAGCCCAGGATGAGATGGCTTCCCTTGTGAATTCTGCCAAATATTTAAAGAATTAATACAGTCCCCCTCAAACTTGTCAGACCTCATAAATATTAGGAGCCAGAGGATATTGGAATATTATCTTAAAAGTGCTGAAAGAAAATAAATGTCAAATTAGAAGTCTATTTTCATGGAATGCATCCTTCAAAACAGTGTGAAGTAAAGACATTATCAAAAAACAAAACAAAAAGCATCACCAGGGGATCCACAATAAAAAGAACATTATAAAAGGGTTTTATTCAAGGTAAAAAGAAGAATAATCACAGAAGAAAGCTCATAAATACAGAAAGGAATAGATAACAATAGAATCTGTAAGACATTGAAGAAAGAAATTGAAGATACAAATAAATGGAAGGATGTATTGTGCTCATGTATAGAAAGAGTTAACATTATTAAAACATCTATACTACCCAAAGCAATCTATAGATTCAATGCAATCCCTATCAAAATACCAATGGCATTTTTCACAGACCTGGAATGAACAATCTTAAAATTTATATGAAACCACAAAAGACCCCAAATAGCCAAAACAATCTTGAGAAAGAAGAACAAAGGTATCATGTTACCTGACAACTATACTACAAGGTTATAGTAATCAAAACAGCATGGTATTGGCATAAAAACAGACACATAGATCAATGGAACAGAATAGAGAGCACAGAAGTAAATCCACACTTATATGGTCAATTAATCTATGATGAAGGAGGTAAGAATACACAATGGGGTAAAGACAGTCTCTTCAATAAATAGTGTTTGGAAAACTGGAGACATACATGCAAAAAAATAAAATTGGATCATTTTCTTATACCATATATAAGAATAAGCTCAAAATGGATTAAAGACTTAAGTGTAAGACCAGAAACCATAAAACTCATAGAAGAAAACATAGACAGTAAACTCTTTGACATCACTCTTACCAACATTTTTTTGGATATGTCTCCTCGAGGGAACAAGGGAAACAATAAATAAATAAATAAATAAATAAATAAATAAATAAATAAATAAATAAATAAATAAGACTATATTAACCTAAAAAGTTTTTGCATAGTGAAGAAAACCATCAACAAAACAAAAGACAAACTACTGAATGTCAGAAGATATTCACCAGTGATACATCTGGTTAATATCCAAAATATGTAGAGAACTCATACAACTTAACACAAGAAAAACAAACAAGCCAAATAAAAAGTGGGCAGGGAACCTAAATAGACATTTCTCCCAAGAGGACATACACATGGCCAACAGACTTATGAAAAGATGCTCAACATCACTAATCAACAGGGAAATGGAAATCACAACCACAATGAGATACCACCTCACTCCAGTCAGGATGGCTATCATCAATAAATCAACAAACAACAAGTGCTGGCGATGATGTGGAGAAAAGGAAATCCTTGTGCACTCTTTGTGGGATTGTAAATTGGTGAGATCACTATAGAAAACAGTCTGAAGTTTCCTCAAAACATTAAAAATAAGACTACCATATGACCCAGTAATTCCACTTCTAGGTATTTATCCAAAGCAATCCAAAACACTAATTCCAAACGATATATGTTCCCTGCAGCATTATTTACAATAGCCAAGATATAGAGGCAACCTGTGTCCATTGATAGATGAATGGATAAAGAAGGGTTACATATATAAAATGGAATATTACTTAGCCATAAAAAAGAATAAAATTACTCTTACCTTTTGTGACAACATGAATGGACCTAGAGGGTATTATACTCAGTGAAATAAATCAGAGAAAGACAAATAACATATGATTTCACTGATATACAGAATCTAAAAGTAAAACAAACAAAACAAACAAACTCATAGATACAGAGAACAAATTGATGGTTGCCAGACGGGGGGTGGAGGGGCTAGATAAAAAGGGGAAAGGGATTAATAAGTACAAATGGCCAGTTTTAAAAACACTCATGGGGATGTAAATACAGCATAGTGAATATAGTCAGTAATATTGTAACTATGTATGGTGTTAGATTGGTACTAGACTAATGGGGTGATCACTTTGTAAGGTATATAAATGTCAAATCACTATAGTGTACACCCAAAACTAATATAACATCATATGTCAACTGTAATTGAAAAAAATGGGGTTCCAGGGTCAGCCGAGTGACGCGATGGTTAAGAACTGGCTTGGGATGCCAGAGGGTTCCAGTTCAGATCCCACATATGAGGGCCAGTGACACTGCCCTCCACAGCTAAGATGCTGAACAACAGCTCAGCCTGGAGCTGGGCTGCCATGAGTCGCCGGCGACGGCGTGGGCTGCAGTCCCTGTGGCAGTGGGTTGCCATGGGCTACCGTGTGTGGCCAGCAGCCAGCGTGAGCGGCCAGCAGCCGCAGTGAGCGGCCGTCCAGAAGCCGGCGACTGATCTGCCTCGCCCGAGAAGAGCGCAATGATGGTGCCAACTTGGGCCAGTGAAGCAACGTCCTCCACAACTAGACTGAAGAACAAAACGACAGCAACTTGTCTGTTCCCCTTCCCCCAATTCCCCAACACTGTTCCCATCCCCCAATTCCCCAATAAAAATCTTTAAAAAAAATGGGGTTCCAGTACAAGATGGCGATTTAGGAAGATCCTGAACTCACCTTCTCACATAGACACACCGAAGCTACAGCTAAGTATGGAGCAATTTCCTGTGGGAAAAACCCCCTGCAAGAAAGCCACGTGACTCCTGCATATGGGCAAATAAGAAAAAACCCACCCTGAAGCTGGTAGAAGAAGCTGAGAAAAAATCTTGCTATAAACCCCACCCCTGGTATAGCGACCCACAATTGGGAGGGAACTCACAGCTCTAGTTCTCCCTGAAGAGCAAAGGATTTGAACCCCCTATCCGGGATCTCAACTTTTAAGACCTTCCCATGAGAGAAGAGCTCCCAAAACATCTGGCTCTGAAAGCCAACAGAGCTTGTGTCCATGACCTACAAGGCCATATAGCAAAGTGAGAATCAGTTCTTACAGGGCTCACGTGTGCTAACCCACCCTAGGGCCCAGTGTAGAGGCCTATTATTCTCTTTTAGTTTACCATCATTGGGCTCTTTCATCCGTGCTCTACCCCAAATAGTATAAAGATGAGTTTCTTTCGACCTTTGCAGAGTTGATATATCCAGGACAAGTCCCAACATTGTGAAAAATCAGGACCTGATGCGATAGCCTCAAACTCTTCCTCTAGCTTTACTCCTTATCTCTGCTTAATTTAACATGAAGACAATAGGTAGAATAAAAACTCAAGTGTTTCTAACAAACATAGCTAATTAGATTCTTGAGTCTCTTCTGCAACATAAAAACTGAAACAGTTTTGAAGCTGAAGCACCACTTAACAGGGCTTGTCATGGAAAGAACACTTACAGAACAAAACTTGATGCCCCATTTTTAGATTTGCGTAATGGTTTGTTGGCAAGCTGGGTCTTTTTCCGCTGCTTCTCTGCCTATGTTAAATGCTTTCAAAGTATTATTGTCCGCAGGGCCTTGGCAACTAATGTCTCCTTCTTGGACCCCTGTGCTCAGGCTCAAGACAGTGAGACTGCTAGCCACCCAGGCAATGTTTTATGAATGTGATGCTATGAAACAGAGGGCAGTAAATTAGGGGGAGCTGGAGTCTGTGGGTCTCTTTCAGAACACTCCACTTTGGGTATATGAAATGTGTGCTGCCAGTGGAAGTTTCTGAGACAAGATGATGAAGTGGAGGTCTGCTTATATGATTTTATTATTTTCTCAGCTGACTTGGCCCCAGGGGATATATAAGGGTGTGTGTATGGGGCTGGGGAGATGATTAAATTGCCTAGTAGTAAAAACATACTTCTCCCTGCTTCTTAGTTTGAAATTGAGGAATGGTAGACAAATATTTCCATGAAGTAATAATTGTCCCATGAATAAGCTTCCATTAGTTACAAAAAATCAGCCTATGCCAATTGCAAGTGAAAATGTGTGTGGAATCAGGGTGGAAAACATAACTATATTTAGCATAAGATCAGTTATAACATAAACAAGTCATGGAGATGTAATGCATGGTGATTGTAGTTCATAATACTATATTAAATATGTGAAAATTGCTAAGAAAGATTTTAAAATTTCACATCACAAGGAAAAATATTGGGTTGTCGGAAAAGCGATGTATTTTGTCTATGTTTTTCAAAGGTTATTTATTTATATAAAAAGCAAAGATCAATCAATTATATATTGCCCGTTTTGTTCGATAACCTTTTGCCATCTTTCAGTGAGCTTCATAATTCCTCATTCATAGGAGGACCTGTCTTTATTTGGGAGAAACTGAACAAGGTGCTGATTTACAGCCTCATCTGAATTGAACGTTATACCATGCAAGGAGCTTTGATGAGAGCGAAACAAGTGGAAGT
>NW_017731371.1:5238056-5256081 GCF_001890085.2 Hipposideros armiger
TAATGTAAATATCTTTTTGTTTTCCGATGGTCTTAGGCGACCCCTGTGAAAGGGTCGTTTTACCCCCAAAGGGGTTGCGACCTACAGGTTGAGAACCGCTGCAGAGTATAGGTGCCTCCATAAATCCTAATCGTTAACTTGCTCTATTGAAAGTTTAGAAAGAAAAACTGCTCAGACATTCGGTTTATGTGACCCTGCACATGGCAGCACAGAAACAAAGTGTCACGAAGAAGCTGCCAACGGTTCAGTTTTCACCAGCTTTACCTCAGGGTGCTGACCCCCTGTGCCAAGACTTTGCTTGAGTTTACAGAAGCAAAACTGGGCTCATTGTTTCTTATCCCGATGCTTTCCCCAATCCATAGTTCTGTGCTTTGGCAAAAAACAACAACAAAACCAAACCAAACCAAAACAAAAAACACTTGAGCATTCACCAAAGAACTATTTGATGCAGCTGAGTGCTGACAGGTACCCTGTACCGAATAGAATGACAGGGACTGTGGCCACCCCAGGCAGGCACACCCAGTATCAGGTCAGCTATAATTAGCACCTGGTGAGAGGTCACAAAAGCCAGGCTGTGGGAGCCAGTGCATTAGGGGCTCTGCGAGCGCATTAGCTTAGCTGCTGTGCATTTCTGAGTGGTGTTAGGTGGGATCTTCAATCACCGTGTGCTCTATGCTGTAGACTCTAAAAATGGAAATTAAACCACCGGCCCCTTACCAGACTGTGCAAGGCTTGATGAGTAAGCGTAGTGAACCCAGGAGGAAGGAATTAACCCAAATATTGTACAAGGTGAAAGAAGGATTCAGAAGGGTGAGGTTTTCTTGCCCGTGGAATCTGTGCCTCTTCCCCAGGACTGAGGCAAGCAGGTGGAAGGGGTGCTCCCACTGGGGAACAAGTTAGCATCACTCACTGAAAGGCCACTGAGTGCCTAGCACTGAGCTAGGTTTAAATCAGTTTAATGGGCTTAGGAAGAAGAACATTTATTCCTGCTTTACAGAGGAAGAAACGGGCTACACTGATTCAAAAAAACTTGCCCAAGGTGAGACTGCTGGTTACATGAGGTAACAGGATAATAAGGAAGAGCCGCCACAGACCATGCACATTCCCCCACTGCAAGCACCATCCTCCTTTCTGATCCTTAAGCACTGCAAGGCAGACAGCATCATTCCCATTTTGTAGATTGGAAACCTGAGACAAGGTGAGGTTCCATCTCTTACCTGAGTGCACCACTCACTCCACTTCCTCCTGGTGCTCTCTGCCCCATCACCACCCTTCAGGCATTCTCAGTTATGCCACATCCCCAGATTTGCTGCATCTTTCTAGAATTTAAAAAAAAAAGCCTGATAATTAATTTACATTAATTATCAGATTAACTTGTGTTAAAATCAGATCGCCAAGACCAGCATCTCCCAGGCACCTGGCAGAGCAATGACCCTGTGCGTCATTGACAAGCACTTTTAGGAAACGTAACATGCTGTGTCTTCCTCTCAGAGATTCCTAACCTTACCCTACGCAGTCCTGGAAAACAGAAGAAACTTTCTTGATCAAGGACAGCATTTGCACAAACCACCAATGCTTGCTTCAGTTATGTGACCTCCGCCTCAGCCTCCCTCTCTGTGAAATGAGCCACCATGTAAGAGCGGCAAGCGCATGTTCTATGTAACCAGTGCGGTTATCGCTACCACAGTTTCCACCTGTGAACAAGGCTACTGGCGCACGCAGGGGATGCAGTGGAGGCTGCATTCAAGGTGGCGGGGCCGGCCTCCTGAGTCCCCCTGGCATAAGCTGACGTATGGTTGGGAAAAAATATGGATTTTCAATCAGTTATGGGCTGCGCTCTACTAAGCTCAGTTTTCTCATCATTGGACGAGGATAAAATTAGTCCCATCCTCTTATTTTTGTGAGCAAATAGCTCAACAAATGTGAGTGATTATCATTAGGAAGTCAAGGAAGACAGCACCTGTTGAATATGAGGGTGTAGAGCCTTGTGGGAGAAAACTAACATCTCCAAGTGCATCTTAGAAGCCATTTTGGTAAAGAGTAAAACTTCCTTCACGTTAAGGTTTATTTGGCTGAAACAGTCTTCTTGGGAGGAAGTATGAAGAAGCAGTAGAGGAAGGAATGGTATGGAAAAATGTATGAAGAAGAGTGAACAGAATGTCTGGAAAAGAATGCAGACCATTCCTTTTCTTTAGGAACAGGAAGTCTGGGACGTGACCTCAGATCCCACCTGTTGGGAGACCACAGGCTGCCTGGCAAGGTGTGCAGGGGGCACAGGCTAAGTCAAGGTGACAATAGATGCATGTAAGGGACACTGTTCCTTCAGCATTTTAAAAAACTAATGTGTCCTTGAATTTATTAATTTTCAAATATGGGCTGTTATTGAACCATATTTATATTTCTTTGTATTGAACTTAGTAAATATTATGAACAGTAAAAAAAAAAAAAAGATTCCACAGAAACCTTTAAATAGATTGAGCCTGTTTCCATTCAAGTAACTGCTTCATTCCATAGATGTTTAATCTGAAGGAATAATAGATACTCCTGTGGAAAAATACTGAGCAGTTACAGGCCTCTTCCTTCCTGCTGTGAACCAGTTTCCCTTCCTCCACTCGTGTAAAATGGAGCACAAAGGTTTGCAGACCTCACGCGGAGGGAGCCGAGTTGGACAGTGGGTGAGGGCAAGGAGGTGACAGAGGAAGTCAGGGAAGGTCAGAGAATGGTGTCCCGAAGAACAGAGAGGCCTCTTCTCAAGGCTGCTTACGCTGGGCCTATTCCCAGAGGCTAATTAAGTCTTACATGGAGAGAGAGAGAGAGAGAACAAACAACCAATACAACTTAGAATACAAGTTACAGAATGAATAGAAATAACATGCATTTGTGTGTATGTGTGTGTATTTTTAATATCAAACACAGAAAAAGTATGCTCTGTAAGTCACACAGTTGGGACACCTTTTTAGATATGATTGGACATATTAAGTCCTTCAGAGGACTTCAACATCTTAAAACGTGGCACCTAATAAACTGCCTTTGTTACTTTAAGAAATACATCTCTATTAAAAATGGGTTCACTTGGAAGCATGACACGATTTTTCAGATTAAGCAAAGGGAAGGAATCCTTATGGTTGCTGACTAATACATAGAGAACTTGTCATCAAAGTAGGTGCACAATAAATGTTAGCATCTTTCTCTTTCCCTTTCATAAAAAAGGGATAAAAACAAAAGCAGGTAGGAGGGAGGAGAAATAGGGAAAGAGAGGAAAGAAGGAAGGAAGGAAGCAAAAGAAAGAAAGAGAAAGAAAGAAGGAAAGAAAGAAAGAGGAAAGAAAGAAAATTTCCCCCCAAAAGACTACAGAAGAAGTTTGTGCATTTAAACATTGGTGATATTTGTAGACATTTCAGGGAGTTTTCCACAGTTCATACTGTGCATAAAATCCCATAGTGTAGGAGGCTTCCTAAAAAAAATTAGACTTTACAGCCAATTCACTACCTAACATCAACTGTGTACCTTAAAGAGATATAAACACCAATCAGAATGGATGTTTCCTCTTTCTTTTCTTTCTTATTTCTGAGTGTTTGTTTTAAAGGTTAAAAACCATATTTTTTTTGCAGCAGTTCTGAACTGTACCTTTAAAAAGTAACCTTTGAAATCAGGCTGCGATCATCTTGTGGACCTTGGTTGGACCAGATGATTCTCTGAAAGTCCGAAGGCGTGAATAGATCTCTTTGTGCGCTCAGGCCTCTTCCAAGCCAAGCCGGCCTGGGTTTTGTTTGGCACGTCTGTGAGTATGCCATAGACAAGTAGGTTTTGATTTACAGATCCACATAAGAAGATGTGATTTCCTTTCCAGGAAAAGGGCACGATGGCTAAAGCGCTTTAATTTATACACATGGGGCTCTTGTAGGAGTCTGGGTTTGTAGTTGGGGCCTGGTCAAAGTGGGTCCCTCAGCAGGAAGCATTGTGCCCAAACTCTTATTGGTAGACAAGTCGATTTGGAAAGACATCAAGGCAAGGAGGTGGCAGGGGAAGACTGGGACAGAAGAAAATTTGGGGGGCAGAAACCTAAACATTCCATTGTAAAGGTTTCATAAATTTCACATGCATCCAAATTTTATTTTTCTGGATCTGTTTTTCTTTGTTTCAGTTCCTTCCTGGTTTTCAGGCATGGTGGTCCTTTTGCATGGAAACATCAACTGCTGTATTTTTTTCTGACATGTGATTTTCTGTCAGATAAAATTTCTATAATAAATGAGGATGAGTTGATCCCGGTCAGCTGGTGTCAACTTTCCAGTTGTGTCCTTGGGTCCTTTTCACCTCATAGGCAAAAGCTATACCTTAACCATCTCCAAAGCTCAACAACATTTATAGGGGCCCCAGATCAATGACTTTTTGGTTAAGTGGACTTTAGTAAGCTTAGCAGAGACATAAATCAGCAGTGCCCTTTTAAGCATCAGGACTCTCTTTGCTAGGAGGCCACTCAGTCAATTTGATGATAGCGCTAACCAGGTAAAGGCTGCCTCAGTTTCCAGGCCCGCTAGCTTTGCCCAGAGCAAAACGGTTGTGTGGCCAGCCCCTAAGTCTAGAAAAAAGCCTTTGTTACACAGAGGGGGCATTAAGGAAAAGCGTCCTTTGCAGCCTTTCCAGCCCTATTCTACACATTTGTCCTTTGTTCCCTCACAATCCAGAGACACAAAGAAAACTTCTGTCCTCTGTTTGGTTGACCTCTCTTTTGTGGAGTTTTCTGCTCCCTTTTTTTTTTTTTAAAGATTTTATTGGGGAATTGGGGGGAGGGGAACAGCGCTGGGGAATCAGGGGACAGGGAACAGACAAGTTGCTGTCGTTTTGTTCTTCAGTCTAGTTGTGGAGGACGTCGCTTCACTGGCCCAAGTTGGCACCATCATTGTGCTCTTTCCGGGCGAGGCAGATCAGTCGCCGGCCTCTGGATGGCCGCTCATGGCGGCTGCTGGCTGCTCACGCTGGCTGCTGGCTACACACGGTAGCTTATGGCAACCCACTGCCACAGGGGCTGCAGCCTACACCATTGCCAGCGACTCATGGCAGCCCAGCTCCAGGTTGAGCTGTTGTTCAGCATCTTAGCTGCAGAGGTTAGTGTCACTGGCCCTCATATGTGGGATCCAAACCGGGGCCCTCTGGCATCCCAAACCAGTTCTTAACCAACGCGCCACTTGGCTGGCCCTCTGCTCCCTTTTGGACCCTACCTCTATGAAGACTGTTCCTGTGACTGGAAGGTGATAAAAGAAACACATTTCAAATAGTAAAAACAAGTGACCAGGAAGAATCTTGCTATGCAGCTAAAATGAATGACAAAGCCACACCTCTCGTTTCTCCATCTGGACCTGGAACAGCTGAGGGAGAAATAGTAGCGAGATCTGAACAGCTGTTGTCAGGCACAGCAGGCTTAGCCACACTGCCAAGCCCGTCAGAGGCTGGACGCTGAGCGACAAGGAGACATTTCAAGGGCAGCTGTTCCATCCACAATTTGGAAAACTCTTCCTTCCCTTTCTCCCATGTCAACCCCATCCCAGCCTCCTTTATACAGTGTCTCTCACCATCCCCCTTTTCCTCTCTTTGTCATTGTTTACCCTCCGTACAAAACTCTAGATTCCTTTCACCTTCTATCCACCTACCAAATATCCTCAAGTCCCAGTTCTATAGTGTGCCCCGTCTGTATATCATGACAATGATAATAATAATCATAGCTATTAGCTATCAACAGCGTATCATGTGCTTTAACTCTCATTTAAGTCTTCCAGCAACCTTTGGGGGGGTGTCCTAACCGGAATAGGCCAGTTGCAATAAACGGTCCCAGAATTGCAGTCAGACTGTTTCTTGCTTTCATGCAGAGTCTGGGGCATGTGTTCCTGGCTGGGCTGCTCTCCTGGGATGCTCACCCTCCAGCCATTTCAATGTGCCTCAACCAGCCTGGAGTTTTTTTCATAGAAGGGAGAGAGTGCGTGGAGTATCGCAGGGATATTTTAGGGGCCAGGACTCTGAGTGGCATCCTACCATTTCCCCCACATTCTACTGGCCACTATCTGACATATGGTTGCTCTTAGCTGCAGGGATAGCAGGAAATGCAGAGGAGAACAAAACTGCATAATGGATGCAGCATGGTCCCTTCCACAAGTGGGTGCTGTTATCTCTCCTCCAGGCAGGTAATGCAGGCTCAAAAATTCACCAGCTAGTACATGGTAGAATCGGATTCCAACCCTGTAAATCTGACTCTAGGACTATGGTCTTAGCCTTGTGCTCTGCTTTCTTTGTCTTCCAATAAAAAGCCATTCCCTCTTTTCTGCTAACACTTTACCTCTTACAAATCTTTACTCCCCTGCTTATTACACTGTGCTGCACTTCCTGTACAAGATTGTGGTTGCCCCAGAGAGAAAGAAGCCTCACTTTCATGTCTGCACCACCAGCAGATAGCACAGTGCCTGGACACAGTGGGACTCAATAGAAGTGTGAAGAATGATGAACAGCTGTGACTTGTGGGGTTCACTACAGGGCGCTCGAGGGACTTCACAGTGATTAGATTACTTCATGATATGACTTTTCTAGATGATAATCAAGGAGCCTGGATTACTGCAGCAATCACCCCCATGTAGCTATTTTCAACCCAGCCAAAAGACTAACCCTTTAAGAAATGTAAATTAGACTACTGCACTGTACATCTGAAGCTGCTGTTGAATAATATTTTATGTCAACTATAATTTAATACATACATAGTCATGGGATGTGGAGTATAGTGTGGGAATGGAGTCAATGAAATTGTAATAGATAAGTATGATATCGGGAGAAGGGGGGGCAGTGGATGGGGGACAGGGGGCTGTCACTTTGGGAGGGGTGAAAAGGATAACTATTGCATTGTTTTGTACACCTGAAACTAATAATAAAAAAGTAAAAAATAAAAAATGTATATTAGAGCATACCTCTCTTCTGCCCAAACCTTTCTAATAACACATCTGCTCCCAGGTGTTGGTTTCTTAATCCCATGCTTCAATAAAAGGAACCAGGGGTCCTCAGAGAAATGGCTGACTCTAAGGCCAGGACAGGGAAAATACGAGATGAACCTTGACCACTTTATAGTACCAGGAAATGAGGATATGCTAAAAGAAAATAAAACAAAATAAAAAATGGGCCATGTCAAATGGATATAGGAGCCAACCTGAAAAAGCTTCCAATATCCAAAGCAGGAAAAATTGGAGAAACAAAATAAATAATGATACTATTGAATTACAATCCAAAGAATAAGCTAATTATCCATGAGTCTATACTCATATAAATAAATGAATAATGAAAGAGGTGAGAAGGGACAAATAAATCTTCCTTACAGAAGAATTCCAAATATTAAACATATGTGCAATGATTTAAAGAAAGAGGAAATCACCAAACACCACTTGCTGTGGTCAAGATCCACAAATGGGAGTTAATATTATGTGGGCGAAACTTTCAGGAGAAGCAGGATATTTTCATAGATTCAACGTATCTCCTCCAAAACACGCATTACCTACTGCAGCAGTTTTAACATTAGATCCACAAATTCTTTGATTCTCCTCACTCCAGGAGGTGGAATTTATTTCTCCCCCTCCGCCCCTTGACTGTGGGCTGGACTTATGGTTCACTTTTATTGAATGGAGTCTGTAAATGAGAAAATAGTAACTTTACAGTAGAGAGACCTGGAGGCTGTGATCACCAGTAGTAAACCATGGTGACATCATGTCCTCCATGGCATAATGTGATGAGAAGGGCTCTGCAGCTCTGTGGAATTCTTCCTCAAAACCCATAATCCCAGTGACATCATGAGAAAACACCAGACAAACCCAAAATAAGGGACGTTTTACAAATAACTGACCAGTACTCTTCAAAAGTGTCAATGTCATAAAAACCTAGAAAAGGATAAGAAACTGTCACAGATTGGAGGAGACTAAGGAAACATGATGACTAAGTCCAGCATGGTATCCTGAGACAGAAAGGATCATTAATGGAAAAATTGTTAAAATATGAATAAAATCCGTAGTTTACTAAATAGCTCTGTGCCAATGTTAATTACTTAGTTTTGGTAAATGTGCCTTGGATATATAAGATGTGAACATTAAGGGCAGCTGAGTGAAAATGTATGGGACCTTTTTGGATTATCATTGCAATTCTATAAATTTAAATTATTTTAAAATAAAATGTTTCTAAAAACATTCATTTTTACGCTGAGTCAATCCAAAGTCCTTTTCAATAGCCTGCAACGTCTGAGGTGACGTTCACCATTCCCTCTCTGACCTTGCTGTTCTCTCTCATTCCCTCAGACACCTTTAACTACACAGGTCTCCTTCCTGATCCTCCAACACCCTTAGCATGCTCCCACATCTGGGCCTTGACACTTAGTATTTTTCCCTTTGCCTGGAACGCTTACCCCAAAGATTACTTCATGGCTAGTTCCTTTATCTCTTGGAGATCTACTCAGATGTCCCCTAATCATGAGACCTTCCCTGATCAATCTATATAAAACAAACACACTTGACTGGCATACCCTACCCCCTCTCGTGCTTAACTTTTCTCCATTGCTTTTATCATTATTAGTCATTCAACACATTTTGTTTATTTTCTCTCATTTTGTCTCCCTTGCAGTTACCTGAATAATGGCCTCCGAAGATGCCCATGTTCTAATCCCTGTAACCTATGAATGTTAAGTTACATGGCAAAGGGGAATTAAGAGTGCAAATGGAATTAAGGCTGATAACCATCTGACTTTAAGATGGGGAGGTTATCCTGGATTATCTGGGTGGGCCAATATAATTACAAAGGTCTTCAAAAGTGGAAGACGGAGGAAGAAAGTGAGTGATTCAGTGTGAGAATTACTCAATCCCCAGTGCTGGGTTTGGAGATGGAAAGGAGCCATGAGCCAAGAACTGAGGGCAGCTTCTAGAAGCTCAAAATGATGCGGAAACTATTCCCTAGGGACGCCAGAAGAAATGCAGCCCTGCTGACGACATCTTGTTTTCAGTAGAGTGAGACCCATGTCGGACTTCTGCTTTCCAGAATTTATTTTATAACATAAAATATCTGTGTTGTTTTAGGCCACTAAGTTTATGGTAATTTGTGACAACAGCATAGAAAACTGACTCATAACATGAATAAAATCAATGACCCAATGCGAATGTCCATATGGGATCAAGGATCTGATGAGTGCTGACATTTGGCTGGTGTGGGAACTGATGTCCAAGGTGAGGACTGTTTTATCTTAAATTACCCAGTGTTGATCAGCAAGTCAGTGAGATTCTGTGAGCATAGGGTGTGTGTGAGGGTATGAGGGAGGGTGAGTGAGGAGGGACTCTCTGTTGTGTTGACTTCCTACCATACACTCACAGACCTCACAGGCACAGTTCCTGTCTTTGGGGTAAATGCTAAGAGTAAGGCTTTTACCATCTCGTGTGTTCAAGATTCAGCGTCTCTAGGTGGACTTTGATGACATTCCCACACACTTTGCCTCAGTGCCCTGTACCATGCTGTCTGCTCTAAGAGAGAGAACAGTGGTCATGGCATTCTGGAGCTTTATGTTTAGAAAAACCGAGGCACCAAAAAATTCTTACAAAAAGAAGCTGATTTACAAAGGCAGTGCAGAGTCCTCTCTTTTTAGTGTGAGTCCTTCTCAACCAGAGTCAGACCTTAGAGGGATTATAGATTGATGGGTGAATTTGTTGTCTTTATTACATAACATAACAGAAGAGCCAGAAGCAATATAACCAAAATACTAGAGAGCTTTATAAATAAAATAGAGATAATAGGTGCTTGGAAGACAATGTTTCCAAGCACTTTAGAAATGACAAAAGTGTCCTAGAAATTTTTAGATGAATGGCTCTGAATTCATTTTGGAATGGGTTTTGGTTGTTAAATTTCCTTTTCTGAGTAAGTCAGCAAAAGTTTTGACTAAATATAAAACACAAATTGAACACCCAAAGCATTCATCATAAAGTGTGCGTTGATGTATTTAATAGAGCTATAATCATATTGTATCAGCAGAATATTTTGGTTTGCACATGACAAGAAAACCCAACTCAACTTGCCTTAAACCACAATGGGAATTTACTGGCTTATAAAAACATAAAATCCCGAGGTAGGGCATAGGGCAGGCTTCGGCAAAGTTCATTCCAAAGTTTACAGTGTCACCAGGACGGTGCTCTTGTTCCCTGTGGTTCTCTCAAGTTTGTTGGCTTTTTTCTTGGGCTGACTTCTCTCACCCAGAGGGGTTGGCTCCCTTACTCACATTCGGTGGACAGGGCCACCCTGGGGCTCCTATTAAGATCACTGGGCTGGGAAATGCAGGGTTGGTAACAGTAGATCAGGGGTCACAAAACAAAGCCTGTGGGTGAAATCCTACCAGCTTTCTGATTTTGTAAATAAAGTTGTGCTGGGACATAGCCATGCCCACGCATTGCTTATGGCTGCTTGACACTTACAGTGGGAGAGTGGGATCTTACATCACGCAAAGTCTAGAATATTTACTATTTGACCCTTGGCAGAAAAAGTTTGCTGACCCCTGATGCAGAGTAAGAGGGAATAACTCTTTGAGGGAACATTCAGCCCAGAAGCTGTTTTCTTCTCACCAATTGCAGTTGATTTATTATTTTTAAAAATTTATTTATATTTTTATTGGGGAACAGGAATAATCATTGGTTACACATTGCTTTCTTGCTACAATGGTGTAGTTGACTCTTTTAGGGAGGGCACAGCTCACAGTGGCCCATGTGGGGATCGAACTGGCAACCTTGGTGTTATCAGCACCATGCTCTAACCAACTGAGCTAACCGGTCACCCCCTAGTTGATTTATTCTTGTTATTTCTCTTTCTTTTCCCCACCAAAGCACAGAAGGAATAGTTTTTTCAGGCAGGTACAGCAAGCAGTTTTCAAAAGTCATGAGTCAGACTTCCTGATGTGTTAAGATTTACATGGATCATCACGATAGCGAATAGTAATAGCAACAGCTATAGTTAGAGAAATAGAATCATTGAGGACTGCATTGTAAATTAATACCAATAACACCTACTAGAGGCCAGGTTCTGTGTGAGCCCTTTACATATATTAACCTGTCACAAAATCCTATGAAGTGTGTTCTCCAGTTGTTCCTGCTTTATAGACAAGGCACTGAGGGTTTAAAAACTGTGCCCAGTTTTCATAGCTGGTGAGTGGCACAGCTGTCATTGAAAGCCAGGCTGCGGGACCCCATACTCCACAGTGTTAATCAGTACAGGAGGCTGCCTTTCTGAGCTGGAATTCTAACTGAGCAAATGCAAACGAGCCTAAGAATGATCTGAGGTTTGTGAGGTGGCTCAACACTGAACATAAAATGTGTGAGACATGCCAAATAAAAAGGCAGACTTTCCATAAAAAAGAGAAGACCTGGCCTTCACATGTCCAGACCAGGAAACCAAACACAGAAGTCAGGAATATCAAATAAACATTTCCTTTAGCCTCCCCTCACTAGAGGCTCAGGCGAGACCCTGACAGCGGGGACTTTGGAAAGGAATGCCTGAACCACCCCAGTGCCAACCAGAATGCGTGCTTTGGGACATGTGCCCCAGAAGTTGCTCCACAGGAAAATGGTCCTGTGATTGTCTCAATTGTAGAAATACAGCATCCACTAACCCACTCAGGGAGATTTCCTGCACAAACATTATGAGACTTTGAGAAATGTGAGAGTAGGAAATCAGTTTGCTTAACACAGTATTTACTGAATTTATGTGACCACTGAACATTCTTTGTGGGTATGTATAGTGTCTATAAATATGCCAAAGAAGAAACTTTTTATCCATTTTGTTGTATAATTTAAATGTATAATTTAAATGCTTAGTAATATGATTTATTCCATAGCCCTTAATGTGAACCCATTGCTTCTTATGTTATCTTTTTCTGTTGTCTTTTTAATAATCTTAGTAAAAGAGCCTTTCCAAAGTAATTAAAATAGGAATCTGAAGTAGATGGATCTCTGGGGGCCAGATGGACAGACCATTGAATCAGGTGAGCTCCCTTGCCAAAAGGTGCTGTGTAAGGCCCACTAGTGGGAGGATCTGCCATGTTAGGTTCACCCACCACAATGGTAGCTTCATAATATACTGTATGTTATAACATACTGATATACTAAAGGGTTAAATTGTGCAAGACAATGAAGTAGGCAACCAGAGTATAACCCCCTCATCCCCCTCCAAAAAAATTTACTAATAGTCCAAATAATTATTCAAAAAAATTTGAAGACTGAAACTATCAGCCTGGCATGGAGTATTGCCAACAGAAAGGATGCGTGGGAGAATGGGATGGCCAAGCTGGATATTAAAGGGCCTAATGGATGTGGGAAGTGAGGGGAAGGGGAAAGAGGAGACCTCAGATCAGCAGAAGCGGATGTAGCCTGGATCTACACAGAGCTGGGGGCTGGAATGGGTGGAGGGTGTTGGCTATGGTTGGTGAGATTTGAGAGGTGGAGAGGCTGGTGTGCGGAAGACCTTGAACACCTAGCAGAGGGGTGTGGCTTTAATTTAGCTGATAATATGGAAACCACGTAGGTTTCTGAACGTGGCCAAACTGTGTGTTGTTTGATATAGATATTTCAGGCTGCAGCATAAAAAATGGATTGGAAGGGAGGAAGAGGAAGTAGAATTTCCTTATTACTGAGGAAGAGACCATTAACGACTATTCAATCTAATTTCATGCATCCAAGAGGGGTAACTTTCAAATTACCAAAGTCAAAGTCATTGATTTTATTTTTTGGAAATATCCATAGACGTATATTCTATAAGCAACTGCAATTAACTCGACCCATTATTAAATCTCTGTTATAATTAGGAAGATGGTTTGCTTGCTTGCTTTTAAAATAACACGTGTGTACATCAAAGGATTATACCCATATATATTATTTGTTTTCACAATATACTTGGAAAATGTAGAAAGATCTACGGAAGAAAATAAATCATCCACAATGTTGAAAATGGCTGTATATGTTGGAAATATTGACTTCTGGAAATGATACGGTGGGGCCTGTGTTGGGTAGGGGAGGCACCAACAGATGCGGCTGTGCTCAGAGGTCATGGCAGTGATGCTCAGTGGGGACCCTGCCATTTAACAGAGGGGAGTGGAGGAGGGCAAGGGCGGAGGTCACATGAGTGCTCATGAGCCCCTGTGCATTAGGGTTAAAAGCGCTTGCCAGGTTTGGGCCATTTTGGTGACTTTTCATTCTCAAGGGCAGAGTCTCCAATGCCATCATCTCATTATGTGACCCCCTTCTCATGCTACCCAAATTGTGGTCACTGACCCCTGCTTTAAGGTCCAGTCCAAGTCAATAACACATACAAAAGAAATACTTCTGCTTTGTACACATCTTAAAACATTAACATGAGTCAGTAGTGAAGCCATTTGAAGGGGGATTGCATCACACAGAACTGAACTGCCTTGAAACCTTTTTACCTGTTCAACTCCATGAAGCCCCACGTGGCCCAACACTTCCTCCTCCAAATCTCTCCCAATAGTCTCTATTCATCTCCAGGGACTGCTGGCTTTCTCTTCACTGCTCTTGGTTCTCAGGTTTGTTTCCTCCTCTCCCCGTTGCTTCTGGAAGTTTTCCATGTCAGTGCAAGCTTTTTCATTCTCTCTTTTTAAAATTTATGTAAATAAATATAGTGTCCCTAAATATTTTTCTTCACTTTTCCCATGACCCAATTAATCCATGAAAAAAAAAGGCCAGGAAATTGCACAGTTCAGCTAAAGAATTCTCCTTCGAAAGCTGAGGAGGATAGAAGGATAGTGAATAACTATGTTTTCATAATATTACAATGGCCACACAAACAAGTGGGGATAACCCAATATTATTAAGAAGCTGGAACTCTTTAATCCAGATTATCTACAGATTAACCCCAGGCAAAGATGATCTCTGGAAAGTAGAAAGCTGATTACTACTAGTGAATAAATTGACTCTGAACTTCAGTAGGTGCCTAAGGAAAACCCTGACTTCAAATTAGGTGGTGCCTTTGCTGATGTTTTCTGCCACTTAAAAACAATGTTCAGCCACACTGATTTGCCAAATGAAAAGGCTCACACGGGGCCGGGGGCCATGAATGTTGATCAAGGCTGCCTTGTTTCACATGGTTGTAGTTTTATGTAAAACATTTCAGAACATTTTCAAAATATTTTCAGAACATTTCTGGATGTTATTGAAGGGCTGAAAGGATGAACTGCCAGCCTCATGTTCTCTCAGGGGTTATTATTATCAAACCCAAAGTATTACTATATCACATCCCTGTGTCAGTGTTATGAGAGTTTAAGACGGCTGGGTGGAGGGACTTCTGGTAAAATGGTGGAATAGACAGATGCTGAGTCAACTGCCTCCTGGGATCACACCAAAATTACAAATAATTCATGCAACATTCAACCTCGGAAGTCCTCTGAACACTAGATGAACAGACCTCTAAATGAAGGACTTAAAGAGGGACCACGTTGAGTCTGGTAGGAGGGACGGAGACAAGAGAGGGCGAACCCCGTGAGGGACACCTCAGCAGTGGGGAGGCTTTTCCGGTTGGGGGTGAGACCCTCCAGCCCCACACCATGCTCAGCAGCCCAGAGTTACTTTGCCGGGAAGAGGAGTTCTACGATAGCTGGTAGTAGAAAATAGTGAGGACTCTCTTTGCTCAACTAGGTGAGGCTGAGGGCAGCTGGAGAACCAGTGGAGCCAGCACACGGACTCGCTCACTGGTGAGCACTCACCTGGTTCCTGGTGGAGGGAGTAGCTTTGTGAGCAGGACCCAGGAGCCTGCAGGAAGGACTGAACTGAGCGCATTTGGCATGGGAGCTGGAGGTTTGGGGACCATTGTTCCCCTGGTGTGGAGGTTGCACACAAGTAGTGTACAGGAGGGCGCCATTTTTTCAGGGCTGGGCCCTCCCACAGAGGCTCAGGTCTGGGAGCGCATTGATCTGGTGGAATTGGCGCAGGAGTGCGTGTGTGCATGTGTGCGTGCATGCGGCCTTGGATCCCCACCCTCAGCACTGCTTGTGCTGCGTAGCCAGGGAAACACCTGGCGGTGCGCTCTGATTCCAACAGACTGCTTATTGAGATGCGGGAGTGCGCAAACCACCTTGGGTCCCCACTCTCCGCACTGCGCATGCAGAGTTGCCAGGCTGGCGATTGGCTGTTGGGCTGCTCTGCCTGATCTGCGAGTGGCTGATGGGACAGGCTGAGACTGAAAGTTTTCCTGGGAGTGTTGGGCCAGGAGCTGTGTGCCTGTGTGATCCAGCTGGGGCATTCCTAGTATATTTGTGCAGGCTGGTTGTCAGTGCAGGAGTGCTTGCTGCTCTGACTTGGTAGGACCCACTGACTACACCCCATGGTGCCTTGGGGACCTGCCCTGTCCATATAGAGCTGTGTTGCTGGGGGCACCCTGTGCCTCTGGTGCCTGGTCCCCACCTCCACAGGCCACAGAGGGTTTTTTGCGGCAGCAGACAGCCCGCAACAACCTGTGAAGATTTTTGGTGGTGAGCATGGCTCCAGAGCACACAGCAGCTAATTGGGGGAAGCTCACTGCAAGCCTGAGAGGGAGGCTGGTGTATGACGCACTGAGCCCTTCCCCCCAATATAGCTGGTGCTGAGTCGCCCAGAGACTCTATTGCTGAGCAAGTGGTCTGTAGATTAAAGCAGATGGAGAGACTTTTCTTTTTTTCTAATTTCTTTTCTTCTTTTTTTTTCTCTTCTTTTTTCTTCCCCCTTCTTTTCTATATTATTATTTTTTTTCTTTTCTTTTTCTTTCATCTTTTTGTTCCTTTTCCTTCTTTTCTTTCATCTGTTTTGTTTTTGTCGTTGTTTCTCAGACTTGTTTATCTGGATATTGCCTTAGTCACTATTTTGCTGTCTTGTTCTCCTGTTTTCGTGTTTGTGTTAGAGTCTCTTATACACTCTTGTTTCTCCTGTCTGATCATTGCTTATCGAGTTTCTGTGGGAGTGTATTTGTCTTTTTGGTGTTGTTGGGTTGCCTTGCTTTGTTTTTGTTTATGAAATGGACATGAACCTAGCACTGGTCCAGGAGCTAAGACTACACTGAATTTGCAGAAACCACTGACCACAGTCTTTACACACCTGTAACACCACCTCGCCCACCTACAGCTGCATTGCCAGGGGCAATCGGGGTGCTGAGATGACTGGCCCCACCCCCACAAACTTTGGAAAAGGTATTTTACAATAGAAGGTGGTTTGCAGAGCCCTGGGGTCACCTTCCTGGTGTTCAGTGACCACAAACCTGCACCACAGCCACTCAAGAACAATTTCGTGAATCTGTGAGTGCAAAGAAGAGGCTAGCTGTAGTGCCCTTTGGACACTATACAAGGGGTTCACAGGCCCAGTATTGGTGTTAGACCTGAATCTGCATTAACATCTTAAAAACTACCAATCACATTGCATAACTCACTTGAACTCCATCCTGCCAAGCTACTGCCACATTGCAGAGGCACCTTCAAAACCGGGTCAAATAGCCAGACAGGGGGCCGGCAGAGTGGTGCATTGGTTAAGAGCTGGCTTGGGATGCCGGCTCTGAGCAGCAGGGCCCCACTTTGGATCCCACATGAGGGCCAGTGACACTGCCTTCTACAGCTAAAATGATGAACAACAGCTCGACCTGGAGCTGGGCTGCCGTGAGTCGCCGGTGATGGCATAGGCTGCAGTGAAGCTGCAGTGGGCTGCCATAAGCTACTGTGTGTGGCCGGCAGCCAGCGTGAGTGGCAGGCAGCTGATGTGAGCTTCCAAGAGCCACCGTGAGTGGCCATCCAGAGGCCGGCGACGGATCTGCCTCACCTGGGAAGAGCGCAATGATAATACCAATATGGGCCAACATCCTCCACAACTAGACTGAAGAACAAAAGGATAGCAATTTGTCTGTTCCCCTTCCCCCGATTCCCCAGCACTATTCCCCTCCCTCCCCCCAAAAATAAAATAAAAAATAGCCAGACACACCCCCCTAAAAAGTCTCGTTCAATAGGTGGGCCTTACCGGCATCTGATAGGTCACAACAGGCCTAGGGGTCTCTGGGCCTTTTCCTAAACTGCCTCGGGACCAACATAGGAAGCATTCAGCTTCAGTCCACAGAGACCATCCCCACATGATCCCAGGTCCAGCACGGGCATCAGCCAACTGCGTACAGCATTGAGGCACCTACCAGGTAGCTAAGGACTGGGAACAGGCAGGTCTGAAATGGCTCTGAGTGGGAGCGCCGCCCAACAGACATCAGAACCAAAACACCCAGAGGCCAGTTAGACAAAACCACAGTACTACCTGGTTGACCCTACAAGTGGCACGCTCAAAGGACATTTTCCACAGACACAAGAACCCACAGTGGCCAAACCTCTTCTGAGGGGATCAACCTTCATGCAGTATCTTATACACTGTGAATAGAGCTAATTCTCCCAGCTAATCAGTCTGAGGGTCAATCTCATCTTCTGACAAGCCAAAACCAATTAAAGAGCAACTTCAATAGTGGCACCTCTGGAACATAAGGGACAGGAGAATACAGAGACTGTGCAATCCGAATATAAAGGGCACATACTACAAGAGCACCCAGCAACAACTGAGAGGCATAGGTGATCTATCTAATACATTGAAGCAATCACAGAGCAACAACCAGAATGAAGAAACAAAGAAACATATCCCAAGTAAAAGATCGGAAGAAACCTCTAGAAATGCAACTAAATGAAACAGAGGTATCCAACCTTTCAGAGACAGAGTTGAGAACACTGATGACAAGAATGTTTAAGGAACTTAGCACATAAAGAAGGATGGAGAAATCATAAAAAAAAAACCCAGTTAGAACTAAAGAATACAATAACTGAAATGAAGAACACACTCGAAGGAATCACCAGATTAGATTAAGCAGAGGATTAGATTAGCGATTTAGAAGACAAAATAGCAGAAATCACCCAATTAGAACAACAAAAAGAAAAAAAGAATAAAAAAAAATAAAATTAGTTTAAGAGACCTGTGGGACAACATCAAGC
>NW_017731371.1:5256571-5258715 GCF_001890085.2 Hipposideros armiger
AGGAAGACCAGAAATACAAATAACAAAATGGCAATAAATACGCACCTATCAATAATCACTTTAAATGTGAATGGGCTAAGTGCTCCGATCAAAAGACATAGAGTGGCTGAGTGGATAAGAAAACAGTACCCTTGCATATGCTATTTACAAGAGACTCATCTCAGATCAAAAGACACACAGACTGGAAGTAAAGTGAGGGAATAAGATAGTTCACACAAATGGAAATGAGAAAAAAGCTGGAGTAGCAATACTTATTTCGAACAAAATAGACTTTAAAATGAAGACTACAATAAAAGACAATGAAGGGCACTATGTAATAATAAAGGGATCGATTCAACAAGAGGACATAACCCTAGTAAACATCTATGCATCCAACATAGGAGCCCTTAAATATATAAAACAGATTTTGACAGACATAAAGACAGAGATCAACAGTAACACTGTTGTAGTAGGGGACTTCAACACCCTGTTGTCACCAATGGACAGATTCTCCAGACAGAAAATCAACAGGGAAAGAGTGGCATTAAATGATTAAATTAAATATATATGCCATCTGCATTAAATGGCACTCTAAACCAGCTGGATTTAATCGATATTTTTAGAGCATTTCACCCTAAAGCAACAGAATATACATTCTTCTCAAGTGCACTTGGAACATTTTCCAAGATAGACCATATGTTAGGCTCAAAACAAGTCTCAATAAATTCAAGAAAAATGAAATCATATCAAGTGTCTTCTCTGACCACAATGCTGTGAAACTAGAAATCAATCATAAGAAGAAATCCAGAAAGCACACAAATACATGAAGGCTGAATAACATGTTACTAAACAGCAAGTGGGTAAAAAAATGAGATCAAGAAAAAAATTAAAAGCAATCTCAAGACAAACAAAAATAAAAACACAACAACCCAAATTCCATAGGATGCAGCGAAAACAGTCCTAAGAAGGAAATGCATAGCAATGCAGGCCTAGCTAAAGAAACAAGAACAATCTCAAATCAACAGACTATCTTTATGCCTAAGGGAACTGGAAAAAGAACAGCAAAACAAGCCCAAAGGGAGTACAAGGAAGTAAATAATAAAGACCAGAGCAGAAATAAATGTAACAGAGACCAAAACAACAATACAAAAGACCAATGAAACCAAGAGCTGGTTTTTTGAAAAGATAAACAATATCAACAAACCCTTAGCCAGACTCACCAAGAAAAAGAGAGAGAGGATCCAAATTAATAAAATCAGAAATGAAAGAGGAGAAGTGACAACAGATACCACAGAAATACAGAAAATTGTAAGAAAATACTATGAGCAACTATATCCCAACAAATTCGACAATCTGGAAGCAATGGATAAATTTCTAGAAGCATACAATCTACCAAGTCTGAACAAAGAAGAAACAGAAACTCTGAACAGGCTAATTACTACCAAAGAAATTGAATCAGTAATCAACAAGCTTCCAACAAACAAAAGTCCTTGATCAGATGGCTTCACAGGTGAATTATACAAAACATTAAAAAAAGAATACCTATTCTCCTCAAACTATTCCAAAGAATACAGAAGGAAGGAAGGTTCCCAAGCACATTTTATGAGGCCACTATTACTCTGATCCCAAAATCAGACAAAGATATTACAAAAAAAGAAAACTACAGGCTGATATCTCTAATGAACATAGATGCAAAAATCCTCAACCAAATACTAGCAAACTGAATTCAGCATCACATTCAAAAGATCACACACCACGATCAAGTGGGATTCATTCCTGGTATGCAAGATTAGTTCAATATTCACAAATCAATTTATGTAATACAACACATTAACAAAGTGAAAAATAAACATCATATGATCATATCAATAGATGCAGAAAAATCATTTGACAAAATTCAGCAGCCACTTATGATAAAAACTCTTAGCAAAGTGGAAATAGTAGGATCATATCTCAACACAATAAAGGCCATATATGATAAGCCCACAGCAAACATCGTACTCAATGGGGAATGGCTAAAAGCTTTCCCCTTAAGATCAGGAACAAGACAAGGCTGCCCACTTTCACCACTTCTATGCAACATAGTTCTGGAAGTTCTAGCCACAGCAATCAGACAAGAAAATGAAATAAAAAGCATCCAAATTGGAAAGGAGGAAGTAAAATTG
>NW_017731371.1:5259785-5282140 GCF_001890085.2 Hipposideros armiger
AACAGTATGGTACTGGAATAAAAACAGACACATAGATCAATGGAACAGAATAGAGAGCCCAGAAATAAACCCATCCATATATGGTCATTTAATCTATGACAATGGAAGCAAGAATTTACATTGGAGTAAAGATAGTCTATTTAATAAATGGTGCTGGGAAAATTAGACTGACACATGCAAAAAAATGAAAATGGACCACATACTTACACCATATACAAGACAAATTCAAAATAGATCAAAGACCTAAACATAAGGCCTGAAACAATAAACTACATAGAAGAAAACATAGGTACTAAACTTATGGACTTTGGGTTCAAAGAGGGTTTTATGAATTTACCTCAAAGGCAAGGGAAGTAAAAGCTAAAATAAATGAATGGGCCTATATCAAACTAAAAAGCTTTTGCACAGCAAAAGAAACCATCAACAAAATAGGCAACCAACAAAATGGGAGAAGATTTTTGCAAACAACACCTCTGATAAGGGGCTAATATCCAAAATATATAAGGAACTCATACAACTCAATAATAAATAAACAAGCCAATTAAAAAGTGGGTAGAAGACCTGAATAGACATTTCTCCAAAGAGGACATACAGATGGCCAATAGACATATGAAAAGATGCTCAACATCACTAACCACCAGAGAAATTCAAATAAAAACCACAATGAGATATCACCTCACTCCAGTCAGAATGGCTATCATCAAGAAATCAACAAACAACAAGTGCTGGCGAGGCTGTGGAGAAAAAGGAATCTTCATCCACTGTTGGTGGGAATGCAGATTGGTGCAGCCCCTATGGAAGGCAATGTGGAAGTTCCTCAAAAAATGAAGATTACCATATGACCTAACAATCCCTCTCCTGGGTATCTACCCAAAAAATCTGAAAACATTTATCTGTAATTATATATGTGCTCCAATGGTAATTGCAGCTTTATTTATGGTGGCCAAGTCATGGAAACAACCAAAGTGTTCTTCAATAGGTAATTGGATAAAGAAGATGTGGTATATATACACAATGGAATACTATTTGACATAAGAAACGATGAAATAGTACCATGGATGGATTTTGAGGTTATAATGCTAAGTAAAATAAGTTACACAGAAAAAGTTGAGAACCATGTGATTTCACTCATATGTGGGATATAAAACTGAAAGCAACAAAGGAACAAGACAAACAAAGAATCAAAAGCTGATAGACACAGACAATAGTTCAGTGGTTACCAGAGGGTAAGCGAGGGTGGGGGGCATAGTAGAAGAGGGTAAAGGGGGTCAAATATTTGGCAATGGAAGAAAAACTGACTCTGAGTGGTGAACATACAATGTGATATATAGATGATATATTACAGAATTGTACACTTGAAACCTGTGTAATTTTACTAACCATTGTCACCCCAAGAAATTTTAATTTTAAAAAATGTGATTGTTTCCCATGGATCAGATGTGGGCCTCACAGGAGAACCAGTCTGTCCATGAGGACAGTCTGGTGAAAAGTCTCCACAGAGGCATACTTTTATGAAACCCAGAGGCTGAGGGGGTACTAAGTGGCCAACTAGAAAATAGGCATTGCACTGTGACCAGAGATCACAGATGGGTTCTCTGAGGAACCTGCCAACAGGCCCCACAAGAATAAAAGCCAAGCTCAGACATTTCCCCACACCCAAAGGGCACTGACACCAATTTATATCTGTGCCTTTTCTCTCTAAGCCCTACTCCCAGGCCTAGTCACAGAACGGTCAGGAACAGAAACTGGTGAGAGGAGAGGAAATGACAAGAGGAAAGAGGCCAATCGTTACTCCTCTCCTTCCTCATGGCGGAATTCCTGGGTGGAGCAGACCCGAATGGAGTGACTGGGGGAGGAGACGTTTTAACTTTGAATGAGTTTGGAGTTCAGTTACTCTACAGGCTAAACTCTGTAATTTTTAGCTGTAGTGGGCTCAATAAAGTTTGAAGGTAACCAGAGAACTTTATTATCAAAGCATTATTAGAAACCAGAGACATCCATAGGATTTCATGTCAGGGTTGGGAGAGAACAGGTGAGGGAGTGTAATAGGCAGAGAAAAATAAAATGGAATTGGTTTCTAGATCAGTTAAAAAGCTGGTTCCATGACCTGAACACACATTGAGAATGTGTGGCTTTTGGGCTCCAAGGAAAAGGTCAAATGCCAATGATCAGGGATGGAATTCACTTCGCTTAACTTACATTCTCTCTGAGACAGTGTCTGTGAAGTGCTTAGCATAGTGTCTGGCACATAATAATACAAAGGTCTTATTATGCTAGTTATCTTTAATTATTATTACAGTGCATCTGATTTAAGAGATACCCAGTTAGACTCCCAGAAATCCTTAACCAGCAGGTTAAGAAGCAGGGACAGTTCCAGGCCTCTGTAGAGGGAGCTCTGAAACCATCCCTCCTCAGGCTAAGGTGTGGTGGAGTCTCTACCAGCGGTGGCTTCCCTGGGAACACCGTGTAAGGGATGGGTCAGACTTCAGGGAGGTGCCGTGGCAGATGGATCAGGCTGTCCTGACTTGGAATCTTGGCTCCACAGCCAGTAGTGGGGTAAATTATTAACTTCTCTGAAGTTCAGTTTTCTCATGTTTAAAAATCTAAAAATAATACATACCTATGTTGGGGGAATGCTCACTTAATTGAATTGTTATGGTACATAATGGATATTCCGTTTGTTTGTTTCCTTCTTCCCGGTTCACTCAGCCCAGCTCACCCATTTCTATTAATTCTTAAAACCCCTCTATGGAAGCATAGCATTCTTAAACTTCCCTGCTGTGTGCCCTGTTTCCTCTGCTTAGCTGGGAAAGTAGTCTAATAAACTACTAATCTCTGATAATGTAGAAATGAATGATAATTGTTTAGACTCGAGGTTACCTTTTAACAGAGGAATTTGGAAGATGAAAAGCAGAAAAGAAATCTCAGACCCTGAACTTGTGTCAACCTGATGGGAAAGGTTTAGGGAGTAAACACTCCTTCTACGCTGGCGCTCCACTGATGACAAAACTATCGTTTTCCCAGTGTGGCAGCCACTCTTACAGCCAGTGACCGGCTCTGTATTTCTTTTAGGCCTGGCTCTAAACTGGGAGCTTTGCAACAGAATCACACTGAATTTTCGCAACATCTGAAAAGGAAGGTATGGTGCGCTGAGAGAGGCGGCTACTCAAACCCCAAACCAGATAGATTTCAAAGTAGTCATTCATCCCAGACACACCCTCACAAGAAGACGGTACTGAAGCAATTCAAGAAACATGAGGTGTGATCGAAAGGTACGGTGAATATTTAAATTAAAAAAAATTATTACAGTGTAAGACACATTGCCGTTAATCCCCCTCAAAATACTCCCCCTCATTTCGAGCACACTTATCCCATCGTTCTTGCCACTTTCTGAAGCAGTTCTGGAAGTCCCCCTTCATGAGTGTCCTTACTTCATCCTCCACCATGATGACACTCCTTGTCACACATAGCTTGTGGTACAGCAATTTCTGTCAAATAAAAACATTACGGTGTGTCCTCGTCCACCTTATTCACCGGATCTGGCACTGGGCAAGTTCTGGTTCTTCCCCAAAGTCAAAATGATTCAGGACATCGAGGCAGCTACCATAGCGCAACTAAAGATACTCATGAAAGAGGGCTCCCAGAACTGCTTCAGAAAGTGGCAACAATGATGGTATAAATGTGTTTGAAGCAAGGGGGATTAATGACAGCATGTCTTTTACTGTAATGATTTTTTTTAAAATTTAAACATTCATCATAGTTTTTTTTATCACACCTCATACATATGTGGGTGGAAAAAAAGATAAAAACTTTGCAAAGAGGAGCAGAGGAGAGAAAGATGAAAAAAAAATCCCAAACTTTAAACGCTTGAGATTGTCCTTGAACTCTTTCTCTTCCTTCCTTGTGCGTTAATACCCGTTTCTGTTGGATCAGCACACAAGCTCCTTTCCACAAATCTGCCAGGTATTCAAACAGTGGCAAGAGGTTAAAGCGCTAACGCATGTACATGTCTCTTAATCTGGAGCTGGTATTTGGCAGTGTGTGTGGGGACTTAACTTTAATTAATTAACTCCTTAGAAAGTTTCCTTTTCATGGGTTTTAGAAAGTTGAAATATTTTCCTCAAAGGATCTTACAATGTTCTAAATCCCTGAGCCTGTGGAGGAGGCTGTCATAAAATAGATATCTCTGCTCTTAGAGGGTTTCTGTCTTTCCACAACAAATGCAATATTATTCACTCTTGAGGGAAAATGTAGGTCCTAAAGGATAATCAAAGGGATATTCAGTGATGAAACTGGGGAGAAATAAAAATATTATAACTGAGTTGTGGCCCCTAAACCTTCCTCTTCCTCTTCAGGAAACTTTCTGGTGGCTTTCCATCTCATCACATTGAACTTGAATGCATTAGATAGTCCTGCTGAAGAAACCTCAGCACCCACCTTGATCTCAACCTCTCTCCAGAAGTTCTGAGTCTGTAGCCAACAGTCACCCCTAATCCATTAAATAAATGTGGCCTCATGCTGGTAGCATAAGTTGCAGTGGGAGGCTGAGCTGTGCTTGCCCCAGGGTTCAGGCATGTGTGAACATGTCTGGAGGATCAGTGGATGGGGCCTGCCAGGCACTGCTGCCTTGTAAGGCCAGGGCACTCACTAAGCAAGAAGATGCCCTGAAAGAGTGAGTCATGCTGCCTGAATTGCACAAAGTAAGCTCTGAGAAAGCACAGAGTGGATCCATAATCGCCCCCAGGGGTGTTGGCCTGTGCCCAACAGAAAGGGGTTGAAGTGAAATGGGGCAAAGGCTAAAGAGCTCTTAGAGGCTAGGTGCCAGCAATCCAGGCCTCCAGAGTTGGCATGGATGGAAGACAGCGCCCCTAGCCTGCATTGTAGTTATCGTGATGTGGCTTTGCTGGGAACAGCCAGTGGCCTTGTCATATGTGAGTGCCCTGGCCAGATAGGCGCCACAGTGGCAGCACTCTAGGTGCGCCCATAGTGATGTTCCTCTAGTGGGCATTGTCAATGATGACTGAGGATGGGTTACAGTTGGAAGTAACACTTTGGGGTCAGCTATGACAAGAGACGGTTTCAAGATGAGTAGCAGTAATAGCTATGAATACTGTGAGAAGTGAAACTGTGACTATTGAAAGAAGTGCTTTATGGAGCATGTGCAGGACCCCACTGAGAAATCCCAGAAGTGTCAAGTTGTATTTTGAGAGGAGGTGTACGTGAGTCCCCCCAGACTTAGTGGAGCCGAATTAGAGAGATACCACATCATGATGTTGTTTTAAGATTCTTGCTTGCTACCCTTGGTTGATGTATTATGGGAAATCAAGTCTATGTGCATTGGAATAGTGGGTTTATATTTTTTTGATTGTTGATGGTGGGCTATGAGGATGAGACAGTCGGTATGCTGACTGAGAATCATGCTAGGTCAGAAAATTGATGGGCCCTGGAGCTGGAGGATGGAGAGACCCAGTGTGGCTGTGGACATTCTCCCTTCTCTAGGCTTGGAGGTGGCTGGGCTATGTCAACAACACCATTGATTCTGTGGATCCTGGCCTATCCCTAAGCCACTAGTGAAGCAGCATTGGGGACCCATTTTCCAAAGACAGTGGCCTAATTGAACCATGGTAGTAAGTGGTGTTTGGGAAGGGGGGATATAATTCTGGGCCAAACATGCATTGGGTGATTGGACACCTCTGGCCCAGCTACTTTAGCATCATGAGTGACTTTGGAATGGTGACTGAGTTTGTGTAGAGAGCTGTGTCTGTAGAGAGCTAGCTATAGGGCTGAGAGCAATCTTGGCAGACTAAGCCACCAATGCTGCTCTCCTAAATGGGGAGAAACTCCTATCAGGGCAGCGCTGGAAGATCTGCTGTGGTCTCTTCAGCAGGCAAGGACTGCATTGGCAGAGTGGCAATAACAACTGCTATAGCTGAAGAGAACCAACTACTTGACTGACTGCTATTGATTGAATGTTTGTATTCTCCCAAAATTCATATGTTGAAATCCTAACCCCCAATGTGATGATATTTGGAGATGGGGCCTCTGGGGGGTGATTAGGTGATTAGGTGATGAATGAGTAGTGACCTTATAAGAGAGAACCCTGAGAACTCCCTCAATACCTCTACCACGTAACAACATGGCAAGAAGATGATCATCTAGGAACCAGGAAGCAGGCAGTCACCAGACACAAAATCTGCCAGGGCCGTGATCTTGGATTTCTCAGCCTCCATCACTGTGAGAAATAATTATTTGTTGTTTCAGTCATAGCGTCTATGGTATTTTGTTATAGCATTCTGAGCACACTAATACTCTGAACAAGGAGCATGTTCCATTTTCTCTTCTGGAAGATTTAATCATCAAAACTGACCTATTGGACTGAGTAAACACCTCTGAGTCTTGGGACATCTCTTGGGAAGGCAGACCCCAGGGAGGGAAGAAATACTTTCATTCACAGGAGGATTGGAGGATTAGAGTGACTTAATTTGAATATCAAAAAGAATGGTACCTTATTTTGCTTCCCAAGCTGGTAAAGTGGTATAGAACAATTCCATATTATACCGTGTAGATTATGGGAAAGCCAGTAAGTGTACGTTACCATTCATGTACCTATTGTGTTTAGTGCTGATGTTATGGACTCAAGAGGATTCTGAAAAATTTGAGAAATCAGTAGTTCCTGTTGGGAGCTGTGCTCATGTAAAGACATAGAAGAGCCTGTAAACGCAGGATAAACAAGTGAGAAAACAAGCTGGAAGATCATTTTCATGAATTAATTATAAAATGCCTGAAGTAGAACTTAGGGCTTGGTTGGAAAAATTAAAATGCCCTGTGGTTTAAATCATTAAACTGTCCCCATACCACCAACCTCTAGTAATGGTCTCTGAACTCAGTCTTTTCACAGTCCTTGTGAAGAAATGAGTCACTTCTGGAAGATGACAGGTGGATAAAGTAAGAGATGAAACAACAAATAAGAAAATGAAATCATTTTCTTCCAGGAAAAATGGAACTATGCACCTTCAAATCTCATAAGCTTTGCTGTAAAAGAATTCTTTCTTTAAAAAAAAAAAGATATTGATTTCCAGCCAAGATGGCAGAGTAGGTAAATGCTGTGCTTGTCTTCTCTCATGACTACATCAAAACACAACTAAACTATAGAATAATCATAATTAAGAAGTGCCTGAAGTCTAGCTGAACCAAAATCCTACAACTAAGGACATACAGGAGAAGCCACATTGAAACTGGTAGGAGGGGCAAAGACATGGAACGGGCTGGTCCCACACCTGTGTGTGACTGTTAAAAATTGAGAGGCATCTCTTGGCTGCAGAAGTCCAACCAGAGAAGCGAGGGGCCCCAGGCCCACACCAGGCTCCCCAGCCCAGGGTTCTAGTGCCAGGGAGAGAAGTCCTCATAACTTCCAGCTGTGAAAACCAGTGAAGATTGTGGCTGAGTGAGACAGAGGGCAGCTGGAGTCCCAGGTGTTCCTTTTAAATGGCCTGTGCATGGACTTACTCGCTGACAGACTCATTTGCTCTGAGCTCCAGTGCTGAAGTACCAGCTTGAAAAGTGCCAGGTGTGTATGAGAAAAAACTCAGTTGTCTGGCTTCAAAACGAGGGTGGATGGGGCAGCCTTCTCTCAAACAGAAATGCTGGCAGAATCTACTGTTTCTTTGTTGGACCCCCTCCCACCCCCCGTCCTGGCATGCAGATCCAGGTGGACATCATATCTGAGTCTCTGTCAACCTGGCTAATGCCAGTATAAGAATTTGGGCCTCAAATTCACTTTGGAAACTGACATAAACTTTGATATCAGGCAAAGTATACTAGCTCTGACTAGGACTAAGTTTTGGATTAGTTTGGTCAGTGCTAATAGGTTTGACTCTCTGAAGATTATTTGCTGTTTCCCAGGAGGAAAACACAAATACCTCAATGCGATGCAATGTGGGAAAAAAAAACCAGTCATCATGTCACAGGGTTTTGCTCTTTGGTGATGGAATCGAGACCTTTTGTATCCCTGTCATTTCATCTCATCTCTCTCAGTGCCATTCTAAGTGACCAGGATCACCAAATGCTGTTGGACAAAACTATTGAGGCAGGCACACAATCAGCATTTGTTTTGGGGGAAAAGAAGATGTGTTTTAGATTAGGAATCCACAAAGATTTTTATGAAAATATATCTAACGTGCAATATTATATTAGTTTCAGGTATACACCATAGTTATTGAACATTTATATACGTAAAGAAATAATTGGCATAAGTCCAGCAACCATCTGACACCATACCACACTACAATTTCTTTCCAAAAAAACTTCTGAATTGTTTTATTATAACATCCATTGGTCTAGATAGGAAAGGTTGTTTCATTTACAATATGTTAATATCAATTGTACAATATACAATTTAGATAAATATAAATGAGGCTCCAAATCCTTTTATGATGCAGAGAACTTTTTAGCAGTGCTTGGCAGTGTCATCAACGTTGTTTTTACAATTTAAAGTAAAAAGCATTTGATGGAAAACTGTTGCTGCAGATGACATTGTATGGTAGTGTTTTCACCCAAATTGAACATCTTTTAAAATAACTCATAAAAGAAATGATTGGCTGGCCGAGTGGTTCAGTTGTTTAAGAGCTCACACTCTGAGCAACAGTGGTTCGAGTCCCAGCCCGAACTGAGCTGCCGCTGAGCTGCCAACAGGTGGCAGGATGACTCAGCTAAAAAAAAGGAAAAAAGAAAAAAAAAAGAAATGATTAAAACCCCAAAGATATAAAGTTATGTTAAAGTAGTTAAATGATGACTATCTATATCTTTTATATGTCCTAAATTTGGAGATATTTAAAGCAAAGAATTTTCATTGTTGGACAAATTTTACTCTCTAAAGAGAAGCTTTTCAACTCTTTATCTCTTTGAGGCTAGAGTAACTGGTTGTAAGATAGGTTTGCATATTTATTTGAAAAACAGTCAGAACTATTCTCAGTTGAGTCTCCATTTGGCCCCAAATCAGGGGCTCTCTGACTAGAGGTGGTGCATTGTTTCTCAAAATGCTTAGACACATAATAATGGGTAAGGCTTGGGAACCTTTTAAATCACTGAATATTATCAGTGGTGCAAACAAATGTTTTGGATGCTCCCCCTCTACCTTTAAAGCTAGCTGAGGGGAAGGGGGGGAAATGGAAAGGGACAAAACAAAAGGATGGGAAAGAGAGAGGAGGCAAGGATTCCCCGGACAGTGACATGGCAAGTTGCCACCAATTGGGAAATGTCTTAACCCTTTAATTTGTGTGTGTGTGTGTGTGGGGGGAGTGTGGGTGCGTGCGTGAATGTGTCTCTGTGGCTGAATCTGTGTTGTGTGTGTGTATTTAATCTTACTCATTATTGCTCAGGAGATCATTATGAGGCACATTGGTGTGTGTTTAATATTGAAGAAAAGTCCTCAAGGAGCTTGGGTAATAAGGTTGGGGCCATGGGCTGCCAGCTCAAGAACCCAGATCTCTTTCTTCTCACCTTCACCTCAGTCAGAAAGCACCTGTTCCTGTTAGCAATAATCTGGGACAAGGATTCCCTTTTTTTCTTTAGGGCAGAAGTAAGGAATTCTGGGGAAATGACCTTGAATGGTGTCTCAGAGGAAAAAGGCAAGTTGGTTCTATTCTGTTTTTCAACCTCTGTCCTTTGTTCTCAGGCTCTCTGAAATTTGTCACTTTTGTCATTTTCCTTTTCACAAAGTGACAGTTCCCTGGAGATTTTTCACTCCACATCATCTCTTGACCTTTCTCTGAGAGGTTGTTTCTCATTTCACTGCCAGCTTGCTGCATGGCCCTTTTTCATTTGCAAGTTTTTAGGGTGAATACTTTCTTAAGTGAACTTTCTGTACCTCAGGCTGTATTTTACATGGGGGCAAACTTTCACTTGAAAAGAGATACTCACAGCCAGGATAAGATGAAATAATAACCTCCTAGGTTTTCCTGCAAGCTCTTGAATTCTGTGATTCAGATTTTCATATTTCAGATCTTATGCAAATTTGACTTAGCAGGATTTTTCTTTCTGTTTTGTGAGTGCTTTCACAGAACCTGAGAAATATCTGTCTTATTGAGATTACTGCAGAAATATCAAACCCTAGAGAATTTGGTATTCCCTTTCCTTCTTAATATTTTCTGGGGGACATGAAAGTGCAACATTAATAGGTGATTAAAACCATGTGGCATTTATATTTTACTTTCCTAGCTTGAAGCACCACTAACATATGAAAAGTCTGACAGTTAAGTTCAGGAACGCATCCTAGAAAAGCTGCTACAATACCTCATTGCTGAATATCACTACAGTCACCTTTGAAGTACTCCCCTTGGGAAGTTATGCACTAATGCCAGTGCCTAGTCCACCCTTCAAAGCGATTTTGGAACTCTTTTTCTGGAATGGCCATCAAAGCTGTTGTAGTATTATCCTTGATGTCGTGAATGTCTTAAAAATGTCTTCCTTTCAATATTTCCTTTATCTTTGGGTAAAGAAAGAAGTCATTGGGGGCCAGATCAGGTGAGTAGGAAGGGTTTACCAATACAGTTGTTTGTTTACTGGCTAAAAACTCCCTCACAGACAGTGCTGTGTGAGCTGGTGCATTGTCATGATGCAAGAACCATGAATTGTTGGCAAAAAGTTCAAGACGTCCAAATTTTTCATGCAGCCTTTGCAGCACTTCCAAATAGTAAACTTGGTTTACTGTTTGTGTAGTTGGTACAAATTCATAATGAATAATCCCTCTGATATCAAAAAAGGTTAGCAACATCATTGCAACAAGTTTGTGAACTTAATTGTCAGACCTCGTATGTGGATAAGATGCTAAGGGGGAATCTTTATTTAGTGATAAATTCTAAAGTTAGAAAGGAGAACTAGAGTATGGAGAATAAATGTCTCTGACAGCATGGATTTGTTCTTGAAGTTTTTTTTTTTTTAGAGCTTTTATAATTTTATTCCAAATAATTAATTTTTGAAAATCATGAATACTATAAATTGATAGAAAATATTGTTGTTCTTGAAGTTTTAATGATGGAGAAAACACATTACCAAGTTTTCACTTAAAAATGCTAAATAACTGTATTTGTTGAAATGTGGTTGATTTAGACTTCAGTTGAATCACTGATTCAGTCTAAAGTAAGTAGTAAAATATATATCCAATATGGGAAATAATCTGGTAATACAGTGGCGATATAAGAAAGAGAAGCTAAATGAATCCATCCCTCTTTATTTTTCCTGTTTTAAAAACTTCTGCATGAACAAAGATGAGTAAGCAAAACGAGCCTGAGAAATCTTAGAAATTAAGATAGCATTCATGGAAGCCTGATTTATTTATAAAACTTTAGTAGTTTACATAGGTCTAGTAAGTGTAACGCATGCATGTATCCAGTTTGTTATATATCCTTACCTCTCTAAAATTGTACTTTTTCTGAGATGTCAAAAAAACTTTTCCATCATGGAATTTTTCGGGTTGTTTGGGTGAGTGAGGAAATTTTTCATCCTCCATTTTCTGCTTTTAAATGAGAAACAACTGTTGAAGAAGTGCTCAGGCTAAAGCCTGTTTTGGGTTGGGATAGGGATGGAGGGGACACTGTAGCTGTTTTAAGAATCAAACACACTCCCCTAAAGTAAAAATGATACAAGGGGCTCTCCCTCTTTCTATTGCTTTTATTTCAGGAGCTTGGTAAATGGATGAGCTTCCTGTTGCTGCTGTAAATACCACAAACCTAGTGACTAAAACAACACAGATTTCTTCTTTTACTCTTCAGGAGGTCAGGAGTCAGAAATGAGCCTCATGGGGCTAAATCCAAGGTGTTGGTCAGCCTGTTTCCTTCTGGAGGCTTTAAGGGGGGAATCCGTCTCCTTGCCTTTCCAGCTTCTAGAGGCCCCTGCGTTCCTTGGCACGAGACCCCGTCCACCATCTTCAGATCCAGGAGTGGGACATCTCTCCTCTCCTACCTCTGCTTTGGTCCTTATATCTTCTCTCTCTCTGACATTGACGCCTTCTGTGTCCCTTTTATAAGGTCCCTTTTATGTAGTCCACCCAGACAATCGGTTTAAACGTCCCATGTCAAAATCCTTAACTTAATCACACCTGCAAAGTCCATTCTGCTGGGAAAGGTTACATATTCATAGGTTCTGGAGATTAGGATGTGGACATCTTTGAGGGGGCATTATTCTGTATACCATGGTAAACAAATGCTCTATAGCTCTCAAACATTTCCTTGCTGGGTTCTCTTTGAAACACCAGAATACCCTACAGTTAGTTAGCAGACCCTATTCTGATATCTGAGCAGAAAGGTATGAAAGGATAGTGTAGAAGTTCAAGCTGCAACCACTGTTGTAATTTTAATATTTATGCCATCTTGCCTCACAGCGGTCTCTCTGGTAAAGGTTTATTTATAGAGTTCAGGTTTAGGAACTTAGCTTTTAAACTTACATGACTGTTTGCAAGAGAGAGTGACAGCAAGAATACCTAGATGCTGTGAAATAAATTTTAGAAGTATTTTACTGTTTTGGACTTCTTCCCAGAAAAAAAACCATTTTCCATTTATAGTCTGTGCCACTTTGAAATGACTTGTCAAGGTTTCTAGAGGCTGGTCAATGAATTTCCAATATTCTTATTGATGGACTAGATTAATTTTTACACCAACATTTTTTCCAAAAGCATCAAAGATGCAGATACTTCTGTCAACTGTTCAGTTCTTACTCAGGTACCACATTGTATGCCATTCTATTCAAAGAAAGGATGATATTCAATATAAGCATTCCCTGGAGTGAGATAGGGACAAATGAGTTTCCCACACACTGGCAAACAGCAACTGATAGACTGGTTACCAGAGGGCAAAAGAAGCTGAATGGTCACAGTCAGAGTTCTATATCCTTGATTGGCACAGATGATGACCCCAATACACAAGGTTGTTTCAGAAGTCAGGGGCCATCTCAGTGGTTTTTAGAAAACACCATAGGCCGTCATAGCTCCTAGAATAGCCCTAGGGTAAATTGGTATGTGCAACTTCCTAGGTTTTTCATTCGGTCCTAGAGCAACCCTGAGGGCTGGGATCTTATTCTACTGGTGTGGACTTCTGCAGGATATCAAAGCCGCTTTCTCTCCACAGCCTGATTCTCTGTGGAATCCTAACATAGGCAGCCACTGAAGGTTCCAGAGGAGCATCTATCAAGTACCCACCTTTGAATTACCCATTAAGATGCTAAAGGTATTTCCCCCACTTAGGTTTTTGTCAGAATGAAATAAGCACTGGAAGGGCCTCTTTTAAGATTTTTAAATCCCAATTAATCTGTCGGCATTTTATTGTAATTACAAAAATTTCAAATTAGTCATCAAATGCCAATAAAGCCCAATCATCATAAATCCTAGTTGAAAAGTTTGTTTAAGGTAAGTAAGACATTTTTTTTTACCCTTTAACTTATAAAGCAAGTTAGGGATTTGATTTTCAAGAAGTCAGAAACATGTGATATATAGATGATGAATTGTATACCTGAAATCTATGTAACTTTGCTAACAATTGTCACCCCAATAAACTTTAATTAAAAAAAAGTCAGAAACATGTTTTCTTTGTAGTCAAATTCCTGTTTTCCTTGAGAAACATTAATATTTTTGAATGTCTCTTTATAAATCAGTTCACATAGATAGATAGTTGTATTTCTTTTTCAGTTAACCTAAGAATTAGATTTTATTTATCATGGGTGTCTGCTAATTGCTTAGGAAAGTGCAAATATTAAATTCATGGCTCACACTTTTTAAAAATTGCAATCCACAGTACAAAGGACATGTTATAGTGCAGCCTAACACCTATACAGCCTATAGATACACATTACATATTTTTGAAACAAAAATTTCATGAAAAATATAATAATTTCCCTTCTTGTAGCTATACTCTGATATTTCCTATTTTATTCTATTTCATTAAGAAACTCCTTGTTATGACCCACTAAATGGATTTCATGACCAGCAGTAGGAAAAACACAGTGTTATTCAATGGTGCAAAACTCATTTGCGTTAGAAAGAGAAAAGATGATTGTGGGCAATCCAAATGAATTACCTAAACATAGTCTATTATAAAAATGATTTAGGGGTTGGCCGAGTGGCTCAGTTGGTTAAGAGTTGGCTTGGGAGCATGAGCTCTGAGCAGTAGGACCACCGGTTCGATTCCCACATGGGCTAGTGACACTGCGCCCTCTACAGCTAAGATGGTGAACAACAGCTCGGCCTGGAGCTGGGCTGCCATGAGTGGTAGGCAACGGCGTAGGCTTCAGCCCCTGCTGCAGTGGGCTGCTGTGAGCTACCGTGAGTGGCCGGCAGCCAGCGTGAGTGGCCAGCAGCCGGTGGTCGGCGGTCGTCAGCCGGTGAGAGTTGCCCTGAGCCACCTTGAGCCGCTGTCCAATGGCTGGTGACCGACTACCTCAGCCTGGAAGAGTGAAATGATCATAATACCGACTATGGGCCAGTGAAGCGGTGTCCTCCACAGCTAGACTGAAGAACAAAAGGACAGCAATTCATCTGTTCCCCTTCCCCGATTCCCCAATAAAATCTTTTTTAAAAAATGATTTAAAGTTAAATCCTTGAATCATAAATGTTATGGTTCAAATTTTTGCCCAACTTAATCTTGTTAGATTTATAATGACTTTTAGAACAATGATATTGAGTAGCCCAGATTATCAATAAAAATAAAATTTAAAAAACTGCAGAAGTGGTTCAGTCCCACAGTATTGATACAATTCCACTGGAGTCTGTTGTACTGTTTATACATACCTGTGGTTACATTTCAGCACACAGAGGATTCTATCAAGTGTGTCAACATAAGCTAAACGCATGTATGTAAAGGAATAAAATGTTAGTACTTTTTCTTTATCATTAGTGACACCCTGC
Source organism: Hipposideros armiger (assembly GCF_001890085.2). Classification (NCBI taxonomy): domain Eukaryota; kingdom Metazoa; phylum Chordata; class Mammalia; order Chiroptera; family Hipposideridae; genus Hipposideros; species Hipposideros armiger. Next base: position 5,274,676 of record NW_017731371.1, read on the forward strand.
CTCACCCCCTACCCCCCAAAAAAAGAAGTTACAAGGGCTGAGTGTTTTATTTTGGGATAATATCAAGATTACCTGCAGCTGGCAAAAGCTTCTAGGTGCTCTAAAGATGCTCTATTGGGTCATACGAGACCATATTCCTGGGAAAGGTAAGGTTTTGATCAGTGGAGGATGAAGTTTACATTTGCAGGTGAACTGAACGGCCGTAGTAAAGAGCCAAATCACCACCCTGAGAAGTCGAAGCCCAGAAAAGATTAAGATGCCTCTGTACTCCGTAATTCAAACGTAAGGAAGACTAAACTATAAAACAAGAATGACAAACCAATGTAATGTTCCATTGGTTATCACTTTACTGCTGTGATTAATTTTATATATAACTGTTTATAGCATATATATAATATATTGGGTTGTTGGAAAAGTCATGACATATTTTTTCTATGTTTTTCATTGCAAAAATGCGCCATGACTTTTCTGACAACCTAATAGAATTGTTCCAGGTTTTTCCTCAGACCCTTGGTGCCTCTGTTGTGGCAGTGCCCTAGGCACGTCCTCATTATCCTGCCTGTTGCCTGGCCCAGACGCTGCTGGGAAGAACTGCGGCTGTAATCTGAGCTGGTGGTTGGTGGCCCATGGGTATTTCTTATGTTTAAAGCATTCCTGCTGGAGAGACGCCTTTTTCTTACCTTACTCCTGTAACACATTTTTACTGAATATAAATAACTTCAATTTATCTTCACTTTTATATTGCCTTAGTTGCTGCTTCTAAATGCATTTCACATCAACTGAAGAGTTTGCTAAGTGGGTGACCTTCACATCCTCGTACAGGAGAAAGTACAAAATGAGACCTGGGATTACCATTTTAAGTGGAAGAGCTATAGCTGGGGGAAAAAAAGAAAAAAAAAAAAAAGCTCCTGAGGCCCTTAAAGCAGAGTTGATCAGTCACAAAGAGCTTGAGGCCAGAACACCTCTCTGCACTGTTTTTGCTGAAATTCTTTACTGGTTCTAAGGTTCTAGGCTTTAAAAAGGACTTCCCTATATACAAAGGAGTGGGCGAGAGATGAGAAATAACATTTGCTCAGCGTCAGGGGCTTCACATCTGTCCTTATTCAACTAGCTCCAAAATACCTTTCCTTCATTCATCAAATGGTCATTGAGCACTTTCTGTGTGCCATGCTCACACACACACACACACACACACACACACACTCACACACACACACTCTATTTTATATAGGTATGTATGAATAGGTATAAGGTATAATATCTTCCAGGAAGTGCTAGAGAAAACAACAATATATCTAAGTAAGAGGAAAAGGAAGTGTGGTGGCAAGATCTCTCAATATTGGTGACTTCTGACCAGAATCCTAACGTAAGTGACGGGAAAGAGCCCCACGAATGTGTGAAAGGGCTGAAGTGGGAGCTGCTTGGCATGGCTAAGGGACAGCAGGAAGATCATGTGTCAAGAGCTGCGTAAGTGAGCAACACAGGATGAAGCTATAGAGATCAGGAAGGGCCTGGGTGGTGGGTGGGCACATATGCGTGGGGCATACTTACACTAAAACGTTATTTGCAATGTATCTGAAATTCAAATTTAACTGGGTGTTTTTTTGGTTTTTTTCTTGCTATCCCTGGCAACCCTTTTCCTTTCTTTTTTCTTTCTTTCCTTCATTCCCTCCTGGGTGGTTGTGGTATTCATCAGACCTATGGTTAGATATCCTTTATTTCAGTTTGCTTTCAGTGTCTATTTTATTTTTATGTGCTTATTGATTTAATTTTTAAATGTGGGAAATTAACATGCTTTTAAAAATCAAAATCATATAAAATGATATTCTCAGAGAAGTGTCACCCCTTCCTCTGTCTCTTCTATCTTCACTACAACTCTTGTTGGCTACCAAGTTCATAATTCTCTGGGTTTATTGTTCTAGTGGTTTTCTTTTTTTGTAGTGGTAAGAAAACATATACATATTTTCTTATTTTCTCTTGTTTATTATGAAAAATTTGGCATCTAAATATGGTCTTTTGTACTTTGCTTTTTCCACCTAACACCTCCTGGGAATTACTCTGTGTCAGTTTATAGAAATCTTTCTTACTTTTTTATAGCTATATAGTATTCCACTGTGTGTAGTACAATAATTTATCCAACTAATATTTTATGCTTGAACATTTAGGAATATTCCAATGTTTTACTAACACATACTGCTGCAAATCAATTTTGCAGATGTATTTTTACATTGATGAATGTGTGTCTTCAGGATAAATTCCAGAAGTGAGATGGCTGGATAAACAGTAAATTCATATGTAATTTTGTTAGTGCCAAATGGCCCTCCATAGGAGTGATATCATTTAACACTCAGAACAGCAATATATGAGAGTGCCTGTTTCCCCACAGCCTCACCAAGAGAATGTATTGTCAAGCTTTTGAGTTTTTGCCAGTATGAGTGAGAAATAGTTCTCAATGTAGTTTTAATTTGTACTCTACTTATTCTGAAAGGCAACATCTTTTCATTTGTTTAAGTAACATTTTTAGATCCTTTTAGTGAATCAGCTGTTCATGTCTCTTGCCATTTTTGTACCTATAAAAAATTTTTTTATCTCAAAAAATCCAGAGTATTAAGCATATTAGCACTTTATCTGTGATATATGTTGCAAATGTCTCAAAGTTTGTCATTTGATTATGTTCATAGTGTTTTTGTTTTAAAGTAGAAAATTTTCTGTATATATAATTTCATTGATTTTTCTCTCAATTCATGGATCTGGATATGTTTTGAAGGTAGAGCTGATAGGGTTTGGTGATAAATTTAAGGTGGAACATCAGAAAAAGATGAATCAGTCATGACTGCAAGATTTGACCTGGGCAACTAAAATGAGTTTCCATTTACTGAGGAGAATTCAGTTTTTGTGAAGAATACCAGGAGTTCTGTTTTGGCCACATTACATCTGACATGTTTGTTAGACCTGGTGGAGATGTGAGGGGGCAGATGGCTTTGAGTGTATATTTAGGAAAAAGGCAGGAGAGAGACATTTAGAGTCAGCCATGCGGAGACAGAATTGAAAACCATAAAACTGTTGGGAGGTTTTGATGGAAACATTATGTCCATTTTGGTGATATACATCCTGATATTTTGAGGATTTATGTCACTTGTCCAAGTAAAGTGCAGAGCTGGGTCAGAAATCTGGGTCTGCTAGGGCTGCCACAACAAAGTACCAGAGACTGGGTAGCTTAAACTACAGAAATCTATATTCTCCTAATTCTTGAGGCTAGAAGTTCAAGATCAAGATGTTGGCAGGGTGGCTTTCTCCTTGACTTACAGATGGCCCTCTTCTTCTACTTGTGTGTTCACATGGTCTTTCCTCTGGAACATGTCTGTGTCCTAACCTCCTTTTCTAAAAAGAACACCAGTCATATTGGATTAGGCACACCCTAATGACATCATTTTAACTCAATTACCTCTTTAAGGACCTTATTTCCAAATACAGTCACATTCTGATGTACTGGGGATTAGACTTTCAATGTATGAAATGTTGGGGTATGCGATTCAGCCCATAACACTCCTCTTTCCATGATACCAGCTTGCTATGTGTTCTAGAAGAAGCAGAGATTTAGAGTCTCAAAGACCATATTGTTTCATAAAGGAATTAGAATGATGATTACTTTGATGCTTGGGAGTTAATGGTTCTCCTTTATTTGAAGGATACTTACGTGGATGCTATATACATGAATGATATTTAATATGAGCTGCAGCCCTCAGATCTGTTCCTAAGGAAAAGGCTTTGTCCTCTCCAGGAAACGGGATTTGAAAAAGTCCCTGATACAGAAGTTCCAGCAGTAAATTTGGATCTGGTCTGGGCTGGAGGAAAAGTAGGGTGAACATATTTTGGAACTAGGGTCAATGTGAATCTCAGAGAAGTTATTCTTGGACCACTAACAAATGTGGGTTAGTGTAAGTCAGAAATATGTCAGGCAAAAAAAATCCTAAACTCCAACAATATACTTTCAGTTAGAAGTAACCCCACAGAAATTTCTCTTTTTAGGAATAGTCTTTCGTTATATATGGAAATCAAGAGTTAAGACTTACAAATATTATAATTAATTCATTAGATGTTTGTGAATACACTGAAAAGTAAGAATAAAACTCTCTGGGATTTATGGCATGTTTTCATGACTTCTCCAAGTCACTTTTACTTGGAAAGGTCCTAACAGTTCTTTTCTGCACTATTTTGAAACCCATTTTCAATATTTTTGCTACTTGATTATTATTCACTGAACTACAACGTCCTGCTAAAGAAACACATCCTTATAAATTACTAACTGAAACTCATTGAGATTCTGTGGGGGTCAAATTACTTTGAGTTTGCTTTCCAAGAATTTATAGTCTTCCTAGTAATTTTGTCACTGACATCTGTGATAATCTTTCTTCCTTTGGAATTAGAATATGTTATCTTGCATTTCTACTTCTTAGAATAAAGAATCTGAACTGAGTAAAATTTGCTCAAATACATTCGGCTGGAATAGAGGTTGAAGCAACTTGGATTTTATCTATGATATTGTAACTGAATTGTTATTATTTTTTTTTAGCTGAGCCATCCTGCCACCTATTGGCAGCTCAGCTCGGGCTGGGACTCAAACTGCTGTTGCTCAGAGCTCACTCAAGAGCACTCTTCACCAACTGAGCACTCTGACGGCCCTGTAACTGAATTTTTTAAAGTATAAGATTGGAGGCCTAGTCACACAGAACATTTCAGTTGTCTTGGGTTGCTCAGGAAGGTGACACTGGGGTGTTTGGATAAGGGCAACCTAGAAGCTTCCGTTGGACTACAGAAAGCATAGACATGGCAAAATGCAACAAACAAAAATCATACAAAAATGTAAATGTTGATTTTTACCAGTATACCAGTTAATTAAGGTAATTCATCCTTAAAAATCTACACTAGTTGGAGCAAAATGTGGAAGACAGATAATTTATAAATATAATTACATGTACTACCCCATCTTAATTGGATGGATTGCCATCTTCAAGAGCCTTTGCTCTCTCCTCCTCCTTGGACTCAGGTTTTGTTCACAAACATTACCTCCAAATTGGGTTGTTTAGGCAGTCACATAGGTACCCAATCAGGACTGAACATTTAAAATGTTGATGCCACACTGCATCCTGTTTTTGCATCTTTTTTTTTTTTAGTAAACAACAGTGGCCTGGGACTCTCTAGGCCACTCACTGAGAATCCTAGCGGATACTGATTCATTAAAAACACCACCAAGAAAACATCAGCCTCAGTGTACTGTTTACGCACTGCGTTCCCCAACTGAAATGGTTTCGAGAGGCGACAGGCTTCCCAGGCCTGTGTCCCCTTCTCCTGTGGCCCCGAGTCTGTTTCCTGTCCTTTGTCACTGCATTTTGAGGGAAAGTCATTTGGAACTTCAGTCTCCAGTCATTTATTACGCAGTCTGACAACTAAGCTTGCAAACTTGTTTCAAGTTTGCAATGTTGCTGAAACTTTTTTTTTTTAATATCAGAGGGATTATTTGTTATGAATTTGTACCAACTGTACAAAGTTTACTATTTGGAAGTGCTGAAAAAGCTGCATGAAAAAGTTAGACAAAAACGACCTGAGCTTTTCGCCAATAATTCATGGCTCTTGCATCACGACAATGCACCAGCTCACATGGCACTGTCTATGAGGGAGTTGTTAGCCAGTAAATAAATAAGTGTATTCGAACACCCTCCCTACTCACCCGATCTGGCCCCCAATGACTTCTTTCTTTACCTGAAGATAAAAGAAATATTGAAAGGGAGACATCTTGATGACATTCAGGACATCAAGAGTAATATGACAACAGTTCTGATGACCATTACAGGAAAAGAGTTCCAAAATTGTTTTGAAGGGTGAGCTAGGCACTGGTGTTGGTGCATAGCTTCCCAAGGGGAGTACTTCGAAGGTGACCATAGTGATATTCAGCAATGAGGTATGTGGTACTTTTTCTAGGGTGAGCTTGTGAACTTAATTGTCAGTCTTCCTAGTTCACTTGATTGTGGTTGCTCCTGTTCAGTAAGCATTATAATCTAGCACATTTTGAAAACATACTAAACCCAACCCAACCCAACCGAACAAAACAAAAAACCCAACAAGTTAAATACAACTTGCCCTGGCTCTGCTGTGATTAGCCCTTCCTGAGTTTCTTGTTTGGAAGACAGGCACTGATTATCACAGCACCTTGACTGCCTTAGAGTGTATGATGACAAAAGAAGAGAATTGTTTTGGTGCTGGGCAGAGGACTTGTTACACCACTAGATTACAGACAGAGGGAAACTCCTAGATGTTTTATGGCCTAAACAGCAATTTTGGGTTACTTTACTTTTATTATACCCTAATAGGATCTGCTGGAGTGGCACTAAATGTCTGAGAGGGAATTGGAAGAGTGAAACACAATAGAAGGGCATGGGCCTTTTTCAAATCGTACAGATTTGTTTAGGAAGTAAAGTGGAAAGCCCTTGATCTCCAAGACCATATCCTCCCATCTTCAACCTATGTGCAATCAGGGATATGCCTTTATTATGCCTTTCCTATAAATTCACATGCCTAAAAAATTAATGAATAGCATCCCCATTGTGGAAATAAATGAAGACCACCCAAACGAGAACAAGCAAAATCTATTTATTCCGAGTTTGCTATCGCAAGGAGTCAGCCACCAGCGCTCGTGTTTGGTAGAGATTCAAAGGCAGGCAAAGGAATGGAAAAGCTTTTCAGTGGAAAAGGGGAAGCTCTTAAGTGTGCCCTGATCTGCGGGCAGAGGGGAAGCTGTAGGCAGGCTAACCAGAGCAGGGCAGCCTATAAAACCGGTTAGGGTGCACACTGGGCTTTCTCCTGTTGGTCCAAAGATGGGAGCAGGGGGAAAGTAGGGAGGCCATCAGCTAATCAAGTCTTGGCTGTTTTGGACCGATTGCTACACGGGTATTTGTTTGACTTCCTGGGCCGGTTGCTGCAGATTGTGGGTCAGTGTTCTATTTTTATGTATGGTCTGGCCTTTCAGTTCACATATTGAGTCTCTCACCATAGGTAATTATTTATTTACGGGTACTCTTTATATATCCTGAATAGGATCTTATTGTCTGTTGTATATTGTAAACAATAGTTTCTCCCAGACTGGTGTTTTTCATTTGGAGTTACACATTTTCATATAATCAACTCTTTTTCTTTACGACTTTGGGAATTTGTAGCTTTCCTAAGAAGACCATCCCCTTTTTAATATTACAATATATGCCTCCTAAATTTCCTTTTAATATTATTAAAGTTTAAACATAGTTTCTGACCAGATAAATTTTATTTTTACATAGAGTGTGAAAAGGTATTACAGCTTTTTTTTCTTTTCCAAATGGGTAGCCATTTGGAATTAGACATTTTTCCTTCATTGGATCAAAAACCCATCTTTAATAAATAGTAAATTCTGTTATATACCTGGTTTGCTTCTGGA
>NW_017731371.1:5284921-5285865 GCF_001890085.2 Hipposideros armiger
AGTGTCAACGTCAGCGTCTAATGCCAGCTGGAGGGTTTAATTAGGGATACATCTTCCATATTTTAGTCTTACTTTTTATGTACATTTAACATAACTGGTATGCATGAAAAAACCTTGTAACCACAGAATATTCATGAAGGTGGTTTTTTATACCTCTCATGCTTTGTTTCCTGGGTTTATGCATTCTTTCATCACACACACACACACACACACACACACACACACACACACACTTAATTTACTCAAAATCATTTATTGGTTTATTTACTGGTAATTGTGAAGCTCGGCTAGAAGATACCACTGATCATGAGTTTACTCTGTAAGCAGGGGAGAGAATTTTAGAAGAGGAGTTGAAGTAAGCAGGAAAAAAAGGAAAATAAAAAACACTGATATAAAATGCAATATAGAAGATAAAAATCATAATAAATGAAAATATGGATACCAGGGGAAATCATAATGTGGAAAAATAAATGACTTAAGGATAAACACTGTACAGGAATTTATGACTGTTACCAGTGCTTATATTTCATCTTGTTTCCCTGAGTTAATTTCTTTAAGAAAAAGGTTATTGTTAATTGAATACCACAAAAAGGAAGTAAAAGTTTAGCTTGTAGTTACTTTAGACATTTATCATGAGCTTTATGTGCTTACTGTTTACAACCACTGACTTACTTTCTGTCTGCTGGCTCTACATTCTTGGCATTGGGCTTTAAAAAAAGGTTACATATTGAGAAATAAGTTGATTATTAGGGTTCCCAGGTATATAAAGGAGCTTGCTGCCTAGAAGACCCTATAATGTCACTGAGATGAAGTTTTTCCTTCTGTATATAGAAATCATATTATGTGTCCTTCCATCATATCTGAACAATAAATGAGTCAATGACTAGGTCTGGTCAGTGAGATGGTAGCACACTCCTCATATTTATTTTAATACTTTTTTTTTT
>NW_017731371.1:5288375-5292653 GCF_001890085.2 Hipposideros armiger
GATTCTCAGTTCAGTATACTTGGAGATTATCTGATTAAGTCATTCCTGACATAGGCTAAAAAGCATGCCCCCTACATTTATTAATCTTAAGATGCATAATTTTAGTGATTTTAGAAAAGAACTATGTGTATACAGTTGTTAGATTGTTTTGGTATATTTTATTTTGTATAAATTAATGCTACTGAGTTTTACAGTCAGTTGTTTAGAATATGTTAAGTATTAAGAATGATACTAGTATTAGAGAAGAATACTGAGGATTTCATCAATGAGATATTGTCATTTTCTTCCTGCCTCAGCACATCAGGAGGACATGTCATGTTCCCATCAATGACAATGACTCACAATAAGTAGAACATGCCTAAGCAACACCCACACTGGTGGGTATATTCTCTTCTTGCTGATTTTGATCCATGCTCTCCCTCAGATAGTGTGAACATTGATGTCAAAGTTAATCAATTCAATTTATTAAAGTCTTCCCTCCTTAATTTTTGTACTGGGATTTGACACATAAAATAATAACTAATGGGAATTACTGAAATGAAAATATTTTTCTTTGCTTTTGTTTATAAAAGTTTCTAATGAAGTTCAAAGTCAATTTTTGTTTTATTAGAAGAAAAATCATTTTATTTCCACATGACTAGGAAAGATCAGAAATATTTCAGCTGCAAAAAAAAAAGGAGAAATATTGCAGTTGCATTCTACCTGAATTAATTGTGTCTGTAGAGAGCTTGCATCTTCCTCTATGACAAAGTAATTCCTGTGTTTATATTTTATGTCCCAAACCCTAAGATTAGATTTAAAAGATGTATTTCTTAGCTGATATGTTTTGTGGTTTATCCTCAAGAAAATATTATTTGTCATGGGTGATTCTGCATAGTCTCTTTGGCTTGTCTAGAAAACACATCCTCTAATCCTTTTATTTACTTGAAAATAAATAATGAGGACAATTAATCAGACAGTAACTTTTATAAGAATATGAATTCAGATATATATTGAACTTTTGTTTTAAAGACATAGGAGTTTATCGTTCAGTCTGCTTTGTATTTATGCAAACTCCTACCTTACGTACAACTCAAAAAAGTATTTTGAGTAGCATTTGGTATTCCAGCATTCCTGAGTATTAGTTTTGAATCATATATTGTGAATGAAATTAAAAATCATACAGTTGGTTATGTAACATATTGTCATAAACCTGAAGTGTGCAAAATCAATGCACACTTTATCTATTGTTTAATCCTGAATTCAGAGTAGAATGGTTTCTCATTCGGCCAAATAGCAGAAAATTTCCATCTACTTCCTTCTCGGTAATCTGTGTTACTTGGAGATTCATTCGCAGTCTCTTGGGTAAATACTCAATCAAATCCAAGGTTTCCTCCATCTCTTCTTTCTCCCTCTTCCCCCAAGCAACGTTCAGTGGTGGGATTGAGAAAGGCAGGTGTTCTCACTCCCAATGTGGAAAAGTCACAACTAAGCTCTGTGTGTGTGTGTGTGTGTGTGTGTGTGTGTGTGTGTGTGTTTCCGTGTGTGTGTATTCAGGGAACTAAGTATCCCTGCTTAATATATGACTCTTGGTCTCAATATCACTTTGGATTGAATTATAAAGAATGATTGGAAGCAATATTATATTTTGGAATGCAAATTGTGAATCTAATTAACAAATCTCAGAGTATATAATGTGGTTGAGATTTCAAGTTCCTGGTTGCCCTTTAATTGGGAGGTTCCAGGTTAGTCATGGAGAGAAGGGGGCTGATGAGGGAAGCTGAATATCCCTATCAATTCTAAGATAAGATTATGTGAATAATATCCCCTGATTATATGTATATATGTATATATGATACATATTGATATATACACTATATTTCTATTATTTGAACTTATGAAACTTTTATTTATATCTCTCTATATATGTTTAACATTTTTTAAGATTATATATATGAGTATGTCCATATCATGTACTCACACAAAGCAATTAATGCTATCCATTCTAACATTTTCACCATTATTCAAGATATTTAGGTGAAATATGTTCTTGGAATACAATTAGTCTAGGAGAAAACTTTTGTGAGACTCCTGTGAATAATCCTTTCACTTCCCCGTTGCAGTGCTGTGAAATCCATAAAGGAAGTGTTATAGTATTCCCACTTCTCATTCACACTTGAACAAGTACACCCACTCACCCCAGAAGCATTTCTGATGGAAGCTGTGATGAACATGACACTGCCTCCCAGCCCCTCCATTGCCACTTCAGGCACCACCTCCCCTCAGGCCTTCAGTGTCCTCTGAGAATGCATGGCCTGGCTCACAAAGAGCTTGTGTCTTGTGGTTTTCTGTACTTTTGTATGTGTGTGCCAGTGAAGAGAGAGCTAAAAGTGCATTAAGACCCTGAATAACATCACCACATTGCCAGAGTGCAGCCCGTCAGCTGCAGTGGAAAATTCCACTGAGCTGCAGCCTCATCTTCTAACCAAAGTTCAGCACACCTGGTGTCAAGAGGTGACACACTCTATGCTACACCCCAACATCTCAGGCTTTGAGGTTTCCCTGCCAGGTTTTACACAAGGGAAGAGGAAAGGTATGCTATCAACACTATCCTGCCTTAATGGACCTTTTAAAGAACAAAATCACAGAGAGAGCTACGCCTTCATGGATGCCTTGGGGCGACAGAATTTCCTCTTCCTGTTGAAATCTAAACCCTTCAACAATAACATAGTGTTTTTCAAAATGTTAATTTTGGCTTCCTGGCATGAAACTATAAATCATTAGTACTCTGTGTAAAGGGAACTTTTTCTATGCCCTACCATCGAAAGTCTAAAGATTTACTTATTATTGAATGACTGGATTTTGGGGTTTAATAGTGCACCTAATCACTCCAACCTCGTTAGTACATTAGAATGGTAGAGTAAACTTACTGGCAGAGCTTCTGTAAGAATTACTTGATATAATATCTGGTGAGGAGCCTGGGTCCCTTTACTCCAGGAAAACATGAACTAAGCCTGGAAAAAGTATGCCCTTACTCTGTTGTTACCCAGGTCGCAGGGGCCCATGAAGGGATCTGGGGGCCACAGCCAGTTGTCAGTTCTAGTTTCTGGCCCCATCACCAGGCCAACTGACCCCACGGTCTCAGTCTCATAAGGGTTCTAGAAATGAAGATGGCCATAGTAAAGCTTGTGCTCTCTTTTCTTTTAGGTATCCATGAGCCTATTTGTTGATCCCTCATGCATCCACCGAGAGTAAACAAGACTGAATGGTTACAGGTGTCTTCAGAATTAGGCACAAAGTAGTGTTTCCTGGCAGCTTTTTAACATTGCATCATTATGCAGAAGGCTCAGGTTTTCTTCTTTGCTCTGCAAATCATTTTGCCTCCTTACGGGAGAGGGAGCCACAGACAGCCACAGACTTACATGCCCTTCCCATTTTAGTACGTTCAGCTCTAAAGTGATTACTAAAAGAACTGCCTTCTGTATGAGTCTGTGAAAATAAATAAGACATTGTACGCAATAAGTAGTGAATTCTAGCAGAAAGTTTCTCTAGTCAGAAAAGTCAGTGAATATAATTAAAAATGTGAGAAACCATCCCCTTTAAATACTTTTGGATATATATTTAAGAAATGTATTTATGGTAANAAAAACAAGTCACATACAAAGTGTTAAAAATCATATACACTCTGTGAGCCAGAAAAATGGAGAGTTCCTTTTAACATCAGGAAGAATATTATTTCCTATGTAGAATTTAACACAGAGCCAAAATATCAATCAAATGAGAGGCTAGAATACAGATATTATCAAACAGGAGAGACATTCTATTCCAGAAAACTACTGAAAGATATGATGGACCAAACTGAAGGATTAAATCAAGATGGAGAAAAGCACAGGACACAGGAAACAGGAAATTCAACACAGAAGAGATGTACAAGGGATCTCTAGGTAAACAGTAAGGAGGGTTTTCAAGAAGGCTGCTCTGAGCCCATCATGCAGGACAGAAGGTCCACATGTTAGATGAAAAATGTGTGGCCAATGACAGGGCAGGGTCCTTTTCCTTCTTGCCAGCCTTCCCCTCAGAGGAAAGAGATACGTATAGTCAAAGTCAGTGAAACCACTACATTCATTGATGAGTTCCATGATGGTATATGACTAAGAATAAATAATGTAACAATAAAAGATTATGATTTAAACTAAATATTGGTGTCTCTCTTTTAATCAAAATCTTGGTAAGAGCCTGTGGTTCCCATAGACAAGAATAAAGAAGAAAACACAGTTCTGTCTGAATAAGATTAAATCT
>NW_017731371.1:5297404-5329757 GCF_001890085.2 Hipposideros armiger
AAAAAAAAAATTTCTTCCTGAAAGCTTAGATCTACATAAATGTATCTTTATGCCATGGCAAACAACAAGAAAAAACAACAAATAAAAATACAAAAAACCTAAAATGGAATTCTTGTTATTACTCGCACCTAGGGAAAAACTAAGCACATGTCTATTTTATTGCTAATTATTTGTTTATTTAATACAAAAATGTTCTTCCTTCATTAAAATTTTGAATGCTCATAGAAATGTAATAGCAATGATTCAAGTTCAGGTAATACTCTCAAATATTTATATCTGTAATAAAAGGAAATGGTTTTGCCCAACCTGAAAATTGTTTGCCCTTTTAGTCACAGGAATACGTATTGAACAGATTTATGAACTTCCTAACTACTTTCTCCTGATATTGTCCACAGTTTTGTCATTAGCTGCCACACACATTTAAGAAACATTTGCTCTTTTAGATACTACATGTCTTCTCCATGTGTGCACACGGGGTAGACCTCTGAAAAGGGGCACTGTTACTTTTCTAAATTAATGGCTGTGTTCAGCCAAGGAGGGATGGTGGACGTTTTTCCATGCCTTGGTAAAGGGCTATTCTCTTAGTTTCAGGCCCTCTTTCCCAGAATTAATTGCTCACCCTAAACTCCTGCTACAGAAATTGTGGAGTCATCACTGATCTAGTAGGAGCCCCTATCTAATAGAGCAGTGAATTAATAATCAGACATGGATACTGAGAAGTCAGAGGAAATGGCAACATTTTAGAAGTGACTGTAAAGCGTTCCCCTCCCAACACCCTAGCTAGTGTTCATTCTGTAGGTTAGCTGCTTTTCCTAGAAGCAGTATGACCAAGGGGAGGAAGAATGCCTCTCAGATTTCAGCTTTGAAGAGGAAGAGTTCAGATCGCCAGAAGTGGACTAAAACTTCTGAATTTCCTGGGATGCGGGGCCCTGTGTCTTCTTTGGGAAGTTCTGCCCCACCCCCTAAACCCACAATGTCCTTTCACTGTACCATCCCCCCAGCCCTGGGCTGCTGGAGTCCATGGCCATTCAAGTGTTCAGTCTAAATCCTGCCTGTCTCTGTGGGGAAACGGGGTGGTGGGGGGGGGGCCTGTGTAAAGGAATGCTCCGACCCTGGTGATTTTGGGGGAAAAAGGCTCGCTCCTGTGCAGAGCCCATCTCAGCCCCAGCCTAATAAAGGTGGTGTCAATAAAGGATGGAACGTGAGGTGGGGGAGGGGCGCGGGGCTGCTTAGGACTAACCGACCAACTGTCAGAATGGTCAGTCTCCGGCTCGCAGCGGTACTGCCCTTGATTGCTCCCTGCGCCCACGGACTTTCTACTTTCATAGGTAATGTCCCGGCTAAGACTCTGGGCCCCACGGGTACTTCTCACGTGGCTACTGCTGTGGCCACTGGTCATGGCAGCTCAGCCTTCGGAGTTACCCTGGATCCTGTTCGGCTGACCTCCGAGCGCCCAGGGTCAAATGACCCCTGGTCTTGCCCTCCTCTGGTCTCTCACCCAAATTGCCCCATGTGCTAACCACCTTGGCAGACCTGGGGAGATTTAATATCCTAGGTTGCCCCGCTGCAGCCGAGAAGATGGCTTGGAGTTGACTGGGACTTGGGTTCCTTTCCCAGATTCCATTAACGATATTCCCAAGAGCCAGATTAGTTTGCTGTTGGACTCCAAGGTCCTAAGAACAAGCAGGAAGACTTGGCTCAGCCTTCAAGGCACCCTGAGGGAGACGATGCTTCCCCACTCCCACCGGAGGCCCTGGCTCAGACTCTAGAGCCCTCTGAAGGGGTTCAACCTACTTCAACCCAGCAAGAGGCCTCACCTCACCTGCACAGCCCCCTGAAGAGTTCGAAACTTCTTCAGTCCAGCAGGAGGCCCCACCTGAGACTCAAGAGCTTATTGGAACTGAACCTTCTCTAACCTGAGAGGAAGCCCTGATTCAGCTTTCAGAACTCGATGATGAGGTTAAACCCACTTCAATCCAGCAAAAGGTCCAAGCTCTGCCTGCACAGCAGGCAGATCGAAACTTCTTCAGTCCAGAAGGAGGACCCACCTCAGCCTCAAAAGCCTTTTGGAGCTGACCCTTCTCCAACCTGGGAGGAAGCCCTGATTCAGCTTTCAGAGGGTCCTGATGAGGTTAAACCCACTTCATTCCAGCAAGAGGCCCCAGCTCAGCCTGCACAGCCCCCTGAGGGGTCGATCCTTCTTCAGTCCAGCAGGAGGCCTCACCTCAGTCTCAAGAAGCTTTTGGAGCTGAACCTTCTTCAGCCCTGTAGGAAGCCCAAGTTCAGCCTTTTGAGCACTTTGAGGAGGTTAAACCCACTTCAATCCAGCAAGAGGCCCCAGCTCAGCCTGCACAGCCCCTAAAGAGTTCGAGCCTTTTTCAGTCCAGCAGGAGGCTGCACCTCAGCCTCCAAAGCTTTTCAGAGCAGAACCTTCTCAAACTGGGGAGAAATCCAAAATTCAGCATTCAGAGCACCTAGAGGACGTTGAACACACTTCAATTCATCAAGAGGCTCCAGCTCACCTCACACAGCCCGCTTAAGAGTTGGACATTTTCAGTACAGCAGGAGGCCCCACCTCAGTCTCAAGAGCGTTTTGGAGCTGAATCTTCTTCAGCAAAAGAGGAAGCCCAAATTCAACCTTTTGAGCACCTTGAGGAGGTTAAACCCACTTCAATCCAGCAAGAGGGGACCTCAGCCTTCACAGCCCACTGAAGAGATCAAATGGTCTTCAGTCCAGGAGGATGCCCCACTTGAGCACAAGTGCATTTGGAAACTCAACCTTCTTCAGCCCTGTAGGAAGCCCAAGTTCAGCCTTAAGAGTACCTTGAAGTAGTTCAACCCACTTCAATCCAGCAGGAGGCCCCAGCTCAGTCTGTATAGCTCCCTGAAGAGATCGAATCTCTTCAGTCCAGCAGGAGGCCACCCTTCAGCCTCAAAGACCTTTTGGAGCTGAATCTTCTTCAGCCCTGAAGAAAGCCCAAGGTTAGACATCAGAGTTCCTTGAAGAGGTTAAACCCATTTCAGTCCAGCAAGACTTTCCAGCTAGGCCTGCACAGCTTTCTGAAGAGGTAGAATCTCTTCAGTCCTGCAGGAGACCGCCCCTCAGCCTCAAAGACCTTTTTGGAGCTGACCCTTCTCCAACCTGGGAGGAAGCTCTGATTCAGCCTTCACAACGCCCAGATGAGGTTGAACCCACTTCAATCTAGCTGGAGGACCCAGCTCATCCTGCACAGCAACCTTAAAGAGTTCGAGCCTTCTGCAGTCCAGCAGGAAGCCCCACCTCAGCCTCAAGAGCCTTTTGGAGCTGAATCTTCTTCATCCCTGCAAGAAGCACAAGTTCAGCATTCAGAGCACCTTGAGGAGGTTAAACCCACTTCAATCCAGCAAGAGGCCCCAGCTAAGCCTCCACAGCCCCCTAAAAAGTTCAAACATTCTTCAGTCCAGCAGGAGGCTGCAACTCAGCCTCAAAAGCTTTTCAGAGCAGAACCTTCTCAAACCAGGGAGAAATCCAAAATTCAGCATTCAGAGCACCTTGAGGAAGTTAAACACGCTTCAATTCAGCAAGAGGCCCCAGCTCACCCTGCACAGCCCCCTTAAGAGTTCAACAGTATCAGTCTAGCAGGAAGCCCCACCTCAGCCTCAAGAGCATTCTGGAGCTGAAACATCTTCAGCCCTGGAGGAAGCCCAAGGTCAGCCTTCAGAGTACCTTGAGGAGGTTAATCCCACTTAAATCCAGCAAGAGGCCCTAGCCAGCCAGCAAAGGCTCCTTAAAGAATCCTTACATTCTTCAGACCAGCAGGAGGCCCCACCTCAGCCTCAGGAGCCTTTTGGTGCTGAACCTTCTTCAGCACAAGATGAAGCCCAAGTTCAGCCTTCAGGATACCTTAAATTAATCCCACTTAAATCCAACAAGAGGCCACACCTCACCTGCATAGTCTCCTGAAGAGACTGAATCTTCTTCAGTCCAGCAGGAGGCCCCACCTTAGCCTCATAGGGTTTTTGTAGCTGAACTTTCTCGAACGTGTGAGGAAGCCCTGATTCAGCCTTCAGAACTCCCTGATGAGGCTAAACCTACTTCAATATAGCAAGAGTCCCCGGGTCAGCCTGCACAGCCCCCTGAAGAGTTAGAACCTTCTTCAGTCCAGCAGGTGGCCCCACCTCAGCCTCAAAGTATTTTTTGGAGCTGAACCTTCTCCATCCTGTGAGGAAGCCCTTATTCTGCCTTCAGAATGCCCTGATGAGGTTAAACCCACTTCAATCAAGCAAGAGGCCTTAGCTCAGCCTGCACAGCTCCCTAAAGAGGTGGAATTTCTTCAGTCCAGCAAGACGCCCCAACCCAAGCACCTGAGCTCCTTATTGTTCCAAAGAGCAATGCGATGGCACCTGGACTTGTAGGATCATTTCAAGCTTATGAATCAAAGTTGTGCAATGTTACTCTTAAACCTATGGATGTGGAACTTGTCATAACTCCCGAGCTTTCTAAAGATGTTGAATCTTTCACAGTCTGATAGGAGGCCCCACTTCAGCCTCCAGAACCTTTTGGGCCTGACGCTGCTCCAACCCAGGAGGAAGCATCAGCTCAGTCTCCAGAGCCTCCTAATGAGGCAGAATCATCTCCACCCAGCAGAAGTCCCCAGCTCAGTTTTCAGGGGAGGTAGAACCTTTGGCAACTCAGCAGGAACCATAGCTCAGCCTCCAGAGTATGAGGAAGTGACAGTTCCAACTCCAGATCCATCTCCAGAGCCCTCTACAGGTGGGGTGTCCTAGCTCCACCTTCAGTGCATCCTGAGGTGAAATCCTTTCCTCTAGGCCCAGGTGAAGCTCAGCACCCATCGCCTACTATCACAGCAAAAGCTGTGGACCTGGGCCTTTTCATAACCCCCATCCCACTGACGAGGTCAAAACTCTAAGCCAGCAGGAGGCTCCTCCACAGCCCCCAAGAAGACAAAATCATCTCAAGTCCTGCAGGAGGTCCCCCTTAAGGAGGCAGAACCTTCTCTAACACAACAGGTGGTCTAGGCTCAGACTTCAGAGCCCCCTGAGAAGGAAGAACCATCTCCAGTCCTACAGGAGGCCCCACAACAGTCTCTAGAGCCACCTAAAGAGGTTGTCGTACAACCTCCAGTCCATAATGAAGGGACACTTTCAGCATCAGGACAGGATCAAGTTCAGCATTCAAATGTGCCCACTTTCACAGTTCAGCCTTTGGACATGGGGCTTACCAAAACTTCAGAACCCGCTGCAGAGCTTGAACATTCTACAGCCCTGACCAAGACTGCAGCTCCTCCAAAGCACCCTCACATGACACTTCCAAATCCTGAGCAGGCTCAGAGCCAGTATCCAAACCTGACTGAAGTCACAATTCAACCTTTGGACCTGCAACTTACTGTCACTGCAGGATCCAATGTGAAGGCTAAAACTTCTCCAACCATGCAAAACACCCCAACTCAGCCTCCAAAGCCACCTAAGGAGGTTGTAGTTCAAGCTCCATTGTACAGGGAGGTGACAGTTCCAACTTCAGCTCAGGATGAACCTCAACATCCAGTGTCACCCAGCATCACGGTTCACCCTTTGGACCTGGGCCTTACTGTAACTGCAGAACCTACTATGGAGGCTAAGCCTTCTACAGCCCTGACCAAGACTACAGCTTCTTCTCCTAGGCACCTTGAGGTGAGACTTCTGCATCCAGAGCAGGTTCAGGGACAGCATCCATACCCAACTGAAGTTACAATTCAACCTGTACACCTGGAAGTTACCGTAACTCAGCAACCAGAGTCACCTGAGACCCTTCTTCCAACAACTAAACAGGGTGCCTCCAGAAACATCGACATATGTAAGCTGTGTACCTGCAAAGATGGGATGCTGTCATGTACAGGTCTCAGCCCAGAGCAAAGGCTCCACAGAGTGCCTGTGCTAGAGTCCCCCACCTACAATGGCACCTTCACCATTGTGAATCTCCAAGGAAACTCTGTTTCTTACATTGATGAAAATATATGGAAGTCATACCGTTGGGTTGAGAAACTAAATCTCGGGTGCAATTCAATCACAGAACTCAGCTTTGGAACATTTCGGGCCTGGCATGGAATGCAGTTTTTACACAAAGTAATTCTCGATCGTAATCCTCTGACAACTATTGAAGATTTGTAGCTGTTAAAATTGCCAGCACTGAGATATTTAGACATGGGGAGAACACAAGTGTCACTTACAACAGTTGAGAGCATCCTCATGATGTCCTTTCAACTGGAAAAACTGATCTTACCCAGCTGTACGACCCGCTGCCTCTGCCAATTTAAAAGTGATATTGAGGTTGTCTGCAAGACAGTGAAACTGCATTGTGACACTGAATGTCTGACAGACATCACACGTTGAGGTGAAGAAGTATCTATAGGGAATGCAGAAGGCTCGTTCATGAAGGTATTACAAGCCCGGAAGAAGAACACGAGCACTGAGCTGACTATTGAGCCAGGGAAGCCATCCTCAGACACAAATGGCGTTAATTTGTCAGCCTTCATGAATGACCCACTAGACTTCAGTGATGAAAGTGATATTATTAGTGCACTAAATTACATATTGCCTTATTTCTCGAAGGGAAATCTAGGAGATGTACAATCAGCATTATTAACACTCATTAAACTCCTTTATACAAATACAGAAGATGGAGATATGCCCCTGAGTCATTAGACAAACAACACCAGGAACCCTTCTCTTAAGCCTGAATCCAATGATGCAATGTAAAAAAAATAAAATGAGGAATCTCAATTCTCTGAAAAATTTGTTAGATGCAGAAATTGACGAAAAAATTGATGAGGTTAAAAAGAAAGAAAAAACTGCCATGCTTACATATTCCAACCTTTTAGTTCCCAAACTTAAGTGTCAAATCTTTCAGAAAAAATTGGAAGCTGACCAGGCATAGGACAACAGCCACGCAAAGATTCAGAGTGTCAAGAAAAGGCTGCTGAGAGTGAACAGGATCCTCAAGGGCCCTAAGGGCATCTGGAAAAGGTACTTCAAAGAACTGGCCACTCAGAGCATCGGGAGGAAACAGAATGCCCAGCCAAATGTGAACACTGTCAAAGAAAGAAGACTCAGGAGGCCACCCCCAAGGGAGCTGAAACAGCTTCACATGGTACACAGGCCCAGGAAATTAGTGGAAAACTCCTTCAATACAGAGCCGTCCTTCACGAAGGACCACGAGGCAGCAGTGTCTTCTACCCTGAAAGGATACTTGATGGGCAGGCTTCCTGCCTCCAGTGCTTCAAAATCCCTCTCTGAGGTTAAAAAGTCAAAAGACTTCAGCGATACTACTTTTATTTTTGAAGATGCAAATGGTAGAGTTAGAAATATGGAGGCTTCTAAACCCATCTCACATTCCAGAAAGAAACACCTCTTTCATAAAAATCGTTTTCATGTGATCCACAAAAAAACCCAGGTCAAAATGAGTCGGGAGTTCGGAAAGGAAGATTTACTCAACAGCCCGATGCTTGCAAAGAGGCCTCCGATATCTGCAGTGAGGAGCCTCATAAACTCCCCTGCATGAGAGGCTGTTTCATCTTCAGGAGAATTGACATCTCAGGAAAATCCTCTTCCAGAGTCATTTTCTCATTTGGAAACTTCTAAAGAAACGAGTAATGCACCAACTCTTTTTGAAGAAAATATTTCTACAGGGAACCCTACTGTACCAGAAAAAACTACCCCTGAAATCCCTGCCCGTGAGAATGTTTCCACAGCATGTTCTGCTCTTACTGCACGCAACTTTATGCCAAGCCAACAGTTAACATCTCCAACTCCACAGACTTCATTTCCCCATTGTTCTCATCCCCGGGTGATCAATTTGAAAATCAGCTAGCCAGCAGCTACAGTCCCTCATCCCCAACCACGATGTGAGAAAGCTCATTGCGCATGTCATCCGGACTTTGAAAATGGACTTCTCTGAGGCCAGCGTGCAGCTGCCCTGTGCCAGGCTCATCTCCAGAACAGGCCTCCTGATGAAGCTTCTCAGTGAACAGCAAGAAGCAAAGGCGTCCAAAGCAGAGTGGAAAAATGAGAACATCAGCGAGAGCACAGAGGCCTAGAGTGAACGTAAGTGGCAGGAGCCATGAGAGTGCGCAAAAGTTCCAGGATATGGCTCTCACAATGAACTCATCTTGGCAATGTCTGTGACTGTGGTAGTGATGATTTTGATTATAACTTTCTGTGTTATTGAGATTCATTCTGATAAAACAGCACCAGAGGAAGGAAAAGAAGGAAGCTCAAGGGACTTCTTTCGGCTTCTGTGTAAGAGACCCTCATCGGAACCTGAGAGCCAGATGAGCTCTTTCTGGAGAAGGCGGCTGCTTTGGCTTCGGGATATGGGTAGACTTCTCAGTGCCACACGCAAGGAAAACATGACATAGAAAACACGTGACCAAGATTCTTCTGATGAGGATGAGACTATCAATAAGGATAACGGGGAGCTTGTAGAAGTCGTAATATGACTAGAGGCCGGTTACAAAACAGTCTACTGACGAGCAGGTGAGGCAAGTGAGACAGCTCATGACAACACCACAGAGTGAATCCTGTCCTACAACATGTTTTATAAAATTGGCATTTCAGCAAAAGAAAAGAAAAGAAAAAGAAACATTTGCTTCTGCCTTTATTAGAGGTCACATTTTAACTTAGCCTGGTTGAAATATGAGCTACTCCAAATGCACATACTTTTTTTTTTCCTTTCTTATAGGAACTAATCACCTAGTTAAAGCCTGAGCCACTTATATGAGAAAACTTCTTAAAATTAAGGGTTGATAGTAGAACTATAGTGGGTTAAAATTCATAGATTGACTATGCTCAGAGGCCACCTGTAGCCCAAGCATAGGGCACATATGAAGTTCAGATTATCATAATATTTAAATAAATTCCATATAGAGTAGAGATGTCTCATTATTTATCATTATTATATTAAGAGGCCCTTTATAATCATAACCTTAAAAATGTTGCCATGCATACTATTTGCCATGAATATATTTCACTTACCTTCTGTGTATATAGTCATTACTGTCAAGATTGTGTGCGAAATACCTCTGGGTTGGGCTGTGGTTGCGGGGCTGGTAAGGTGCCTATCTCCTTACATATGAGAGCCTCGAGAAAGTTCTCAGGCTGAAAGTTATCTCCCTTTTGGGCCTGCAATTCCAGCTGTGATATACATTCATTCTTGACATTCTGATTCTCTTCAATACAATCCTGATTAAAGTACAGTGTTCCAGAGAAAGTGATATGTTAACACATTAATACTCGTATCCATTAATATCATTGTGCTTATCATAACTTCTTCCTAATGCCAGCTAGTTGAGAGCAGAGTCTTGAAGAAGAGCATATAGGCTGATAAGTTTTGATACAGGGAAATAGAAAAGGCTGTTCTAGAAGTCAGCGAGTAAACTGACAATACAAAGGGTCAGCCCTGAAGACAGAGTCTAGGAACAACTCTGGGACACAAAATAAGTGACAGTCAGTCCCTGCAGGACCCTAAATTTCAATCTAAGACATCACGTTTGTGTACAGATAGACATATTAAGCCTTTAACAGTTCAAGTGAATAAACACATTATATCACTAAAGGGGCAATATATTCTATCTACTCTAGTAAACATTTACTTACTCCAGTAAGTAAATTAAGAATCATGGGAAAAAATGTTTGGAGCAAGCAGATTTGGGGAGAGACCCTCACATTTTTTCAGAAGTAGCTGACAAGGTTTTAAATGATGTGTGCTATTGAAGAAGCTGTCTGTTTGAAGACAGAAGAGAGAAGTGCTTGACTTAGAGAAGGTGAAAGAACTTGCCTTGTGAGATGTTAGAAAATGAGCTTATATTGTGCCAAACAAAAAATGACAGGTACAAAATTGATTGCTCCTGAATGATATCAAACACACTAAATTCATTTTTCACCTAAATTCAATTTCTAGACTAGAAGAATGTTCCAGGACCAAGCTTTTTGATTGGCTTTTTTTGAGTCAATATCTTGCCTTCCCTATAGTGCATAGCCCATGCTTTTGTAAATCACCAATGCAGAGGGAGAACAAAAGCCTCACACAAGTTGTACAATCTCATCATAATATTCAAGGTTCTTTCCTCAGCCGTTGGTATTGTGAACTGGCATAATCAGTGAATTTCCAGAAAAATGGGGCTAGCAGATAAACGAACTCCCAGAATGTAAATTAGGCACAAGGATAATATTGGGACAGGTGATCTAGTGTATATGGAGGGTACTTGGGGTTTTCTTCCATCTGAAATGACCTAAGCATTGTTCTGATAAATGTTGAGGCGTGCTGCACGATATCCAAAGTTTATCCTAGCCTGGTAATTCTAAAATTTTTCCTACTGGAATGAAAGTAGTCTAGAGTTTCTATCTCTTTGGTGTTGCCCAAGTTTTGGAGGCTCTGAGGTGCAGAGATAGGCACTCATTTGTAGTAATAATTCTTAGCTGCAGTAGCGTGGTTTATTTTTAAAGTATGTAGATCTGAAAATAAAATGATTTGGCCTTGTGCCTTGCATCAGCTCTCCTAGGAATCTTACTATTCATTTGGAAAGAATGTGTTCGTGGCAATCAGGACAGTAAACAAGTCGGAAACTTTCTGAATTGGCTTTGAGCCCATTTTTCCACTGGGTACCAGATACTCTCACACCGTAAGTTATCAGCAGCGTTCAGTGTGGGTGAAGATGCCCAGCTGAAACCTAGAAGCACCATGCAACATCAGGGACACTCTTCATCTAAAGGCTTTTCCTAGGTTCAGGAAGATGTAGGCTTATTTGAATTATTCTGAATAAGCACTTCAACACTAAGGCTAGCATCACAACGTAAGCAAACTTGAGATCTCATTCTTCCTACTTGGATTTGTTTTCTCTCTGTCTGCCATGCAGAATGATAATGGGATGAAGCCATTGCTTCCATTATCAATCACGGCTCATGTCCCATCTTTTCAGTTCCGATGCAAATCACAGCCCAGCCCCAGCAGCCTCTTGAAGCCCTGCTGAGCAATCCATGTTCAACTGTGACCCGAATTCTAAAAGCAAAAAATAAAGGCAATGTTTCCAAATACCTCACCGAGAAGTGTTTTCACAGATAGGACGGTCTAATTTCGGCAACTCTTAAGGACATTTCAGTTATTTATTTTCCTATTCTTCCTTCTTTTCTTCTTCCTTGTACTGGTGTGCAAATTCCTGAGCACTTACAGTCATTGCTGGAAGTAGGAGCATCAGATTATCATTCATTTAGATGAGGAAAATATATTTGTTTTCCTCAAGGGGATTATAAATGAATTAAAATGGGGGTGAGGGACCTATGGCCTAGGAGTCATATTTTGGCCCACCACCTGTTTTCGTGTGACTTGTGATCTCTGGATGGTTTTACATTTTAAATGTTTGCAGTGAGGGGGTGGGGTGGGGGTGAATCAAATGAAAAATATTTTGTGACATGAAAAAAATGATATGAAATTCAATTTCAGTATTCATAAATAAAGTTTTATTGGAACGCAGACACACACATTGGTTCATGCATTTTCTATGGCTACTTTTATGCTACAACCGAGTTAAGTAGTAAATATCAAGATTGCCGAGCCTGCAAAACTGAAAATACTTTCTATCTGGCTCTTTATGGGAAGTCTGCTGACCCTTGAATTAGAATATTAAATAGGAAGTTCTACAACGCAGACATGAAGTAAGTGCTACTCTGAACAGGACATGAGTAACTGCCTGGGGCTTTTACATTTCCACCATCAATTATTAGTGCTTAATATTTGAAGACATCTCATATTTTTGGATGTTTTTTTCCATCAATAGTATTCAACCATCACAACTTAATGCAAGTTAAGGTGACCCAACAATACAATGAGTCAGAAGGAAATGGCTCTTCCTACAGTAAATGAAGTTTAATAAGAAAACTGAATCCATAGGAGAGGGAAAAAAAGTGCTTTATATGTAAAATCTTCTCCTAAATTTTAATATTTTCATCTGCATTGCTAATAGAATTGGAGAATTTTTCACTCTCCCTAGTAGAGCCTTGACAGTTTTGTGGCTGAAGAAGGGTCTGAGTCTAGAGTTTCACATATGAAAGAATGACAGGTGGAGAGGAAATGGTTCTGCAAGATTGTCCCACATAGCTGACTGCTAAGTTCTCAATCTCTTCCCCTTTGTCTACCTGGCCATTTGGGGTTCAATCATGCCTTATCTTTGAGGTTGAGGGGACTTACAGTGCTTAATCCCATTGCATGCTGTTTTAATTTAACAGGTCCTGTTCATTCTTTAGTTGGGCACTTGCTTTCGATGACATTTTTCATGCTCCACTCCTTTGTAAAATTCCTGAGTGTCCTGTCTACTGGTTAATGTCTCAAAGAGAGGAACAAATGGGGGAGAGAGGGAAGGAAGAACTAGTTTTGAAATAGGATGATCCAGATTCTTCATTACCTCCTTAGAGATTGTGCCTTTATGAAGCATTCTCAACTGTTAAAGTGTTCCCTGGAATTAAGTAAAAAGCAAGAACTCATGTATAGCATATACATACCTGTCCTCATTTCACATCTGACAAAACGGAGTCTCAGAAAGGTTAGTGAATTACTCAAGTTTATAGAGTTTGGGAAACGGCAAAATTGGAATTTGTGCCACTGAGTAGAAACGTGAGGCACTTTATACTATATCACAGCCACCTCCCTGTTGTAGAATATAATGTAAGCTACAAGCCTAGATGTAGCTGTCCCTGTTAGATATAATTTAAATATATTAACTTAGCAAAATTTATCCCTGCAAGGAAATTGCCACTGCCCATGCTATGCCCGTGTTACCCAACCCAGGGTTCCTTGCAAGGCCCTGAAATCCTACATCTGACAACTTCAGCTCTTATGCTAACATTGTCTGGAGAGCCTCCTACTTATCTCAAGGGTTGAGCAATAACTTTCTTGTATTAAAGCAAGATAGAGGCAGATAGCTCTCAGAAGAATGAACACAAAGTCTTCCTAGGTGTGGCCCTCCAGCTAACTCAGTGCAGACTTGACCAGATATGAGGCACAGGGAAGAGATACTGGTAGGGGAAACCAGTCCTGAATCAGAAGTGGAAAAATCACCTCCCTTAAACTGAATTTGGTAATGCTTATGATCAGATGGGATGGTGTCACATAAGTCCAAATACAGAGGATGCCAAAAAAAGGTGTACACATTTTAGGAAAGGAAAACTATTAAAATTGTAATAATATATATATTGATAACAAAAGATGAATACAAGTCACGTTTGAGTTTTGCAATTACAAGAGGTGCTCAGCATGTTTACTATCAGCATCCAGATACTTCTGATTACAGCGAACTACTGCTTGAGCAACATTGACCAAAATGTCCACTTGTATACATTTCTTTGGCGCCCCCGGTATTTATGGAGGGCCTTCTACATGTCCTCTTTCTGGAGATCTGAGGCTCCTCCTGGAAGTAAAAGTATAATTAGCAGGCAGGGCATACTGTATATTATGTAACAGTCCTCTCATTAAACAAAATGGTGCCCCTTGTAAACGTTCTAAACTTGGGTGATTCTGCTGAGTTACAAATGACAATAGTTTAATACTGACTTGTCCATTATTACACAATAGTAGCTGTAAGCTCAGGGATTGAAATGAGGAGTTTTCCATCCATAAAGAGCTGGCCGAGTGACACATTGGTTAAGGGCTAGTTTGGGATGCCAGATCTGAGTAGAAGGGCCCGGTTTGGATCCCACATGGGGGCCAGTGACACTGCCCTCTACAGCTAAGATAGTGAACAACAGCTCCACCTGGAGCTGGGCTGCCGTGAGTCGCCGGTGACGGTGTAGGCTGCAGCCCCTGCTGCAGTGGGTTGCCATAAGCTATTGTGTGTGACTGGCAGCCAGCGTGAGTGGCCGGCAGTCAGTGTGAGCACCAAGAGCTGCCGTGAGCAGCCGTCCAGAGGCCGGTGACCGATCTGTCTCACCAGGGAAGAGCGCAATAATACCAACATGGGCCAGTGAAGCAACATCCTCCACAACTAGACTGAAGAACAAAACAATAGAAGCTTGTCTGTTCCCCTTCCCCCGATTCCCCAGTGCTGTCCCCCTCCCCCAATTCCCCAATAAAATCTTTAAAAAAAAAAAGCAGCATGGAGGTTAATCAAGTGGTCAGCTGCCTCTGCTTGAATTCCTTATTCATCACTTTCTACCTGTATGAAATTAGGCAATTTATGTAACCAGTCTGTAACTCAGCAGCAAAATACCTAACAATACCTAATTTGTGAGGATTAAATAGATGATTCCTTGTAAGGCACAGTTAGGGTGGTTGGAACATAATGAAAATGTAATAAAAAAATAACTATGACATACATATACATTAATGAACTGGGACAGAGCTCAGTGTTTCTTTAGGGATCCAATGGGCTTACTGTTATACTTGCATTTGTATTTGTTAGATTTTTGCTGATATGAAAAATTATAATGTACTTTATCAAGGCAAGATGTGCTATTATTATTGGTGTTATCAGAAAAAAAGATAGAAGTAGTATTTATGGTTATATAATGCTTCTACTTATATACTTCTATGTGTCAGGAACTACTCTAAGCTATTTTATATAAATGTCATTCACTTAATCCTTACAAAAACCCTAAGAGATAGGTAAGCACTATGATCCCCATGTTACTTATGCAAGAATACAGGCACAGAGAAATTGAGAGAGAACAACTATGCTATTTGAATTGCTTTATGTCTATGTTGATGGTAACTATGAACCCCTGGCCTTCCACTACATCTTATTTTTTATGTTTATAATCTATTAGTTTAATTTTTAAGCAGTTTCATCTATGTTATTTATAGTAAGATTTTGCAGCTGTGTCTTCCATGGAGGGTCATTTTGGGGACAGGGCCAAGCTGACTGAGGAATGGACCACAGTGGTTAAGTGGTTTCTTGACATCCTTAAGAGACGGACTAGAGAACTGGCAAAGCCAACACAAATGACAATTATTAACAGTAGAAATCATTTTGAAATTATATTACATTATTTAATATGACCAGATTGAGATGCTTGACTATAGGTACTTAGTCAATTGTTTTGTGAGGGAATCCTAATGGTGAAAACAATTCTAGCAAAGCATCACAAGGAACCTTTCATTGACGGTACTGATGAAAGTGTCATGATTTCTAATTACTCTCTGAAATGCCTATTTAGGCCTTCACAGAATATGCTTCTACTTGAAATCCACTAAATGTATTTTCATTTTATAAACAGTAACCTTTGAAAGGAACATAGCCAGTGCTATTGCCAGCCACTACGCTTGAATTGAACCAATTACTCAAATCATGATGGATTTGAATTAGTTTTCTTTGTATTTATGAAAACAGGCTTGTAGAATTGCATTTTCTTTCCCCATCATTTGTCAGTAAGAGGAAAGCTCAAGTATTTCAAAATAATAGTAGAATTCCCAATGATTGGTTTACAGGCAACATTGAACTATTTTGATACTCAAGTGGATTGTGGAAAATATAATGCTTCTGGATATTTTCAATTTTAAAGGTAGGCTTATGTATGGAAGTTGTTATTGTGTCTCCTTCACAACAGACCCGATTCTGTCTTGCCTCCAGAGAGTGGTAAGCATACATGTTAGAAGTGGGTAGGAGTTCCTACAAAGGAAAAGATGCCTCACTCCTTCTCACTACACTTCAGAGACTTCTGGCTGTGTAGGTAAAGACTCGAGGCAAATAGTAATGCAGAGTTATCCTATTCCTTCTATCTTTGAGAGAAGCAGTTTATAAGGTAATATTGCAAAATATTTTTTTAAAAG
This sequence comes from Hipposideros armiger, assembly GCF_001890085.2. NCBI lineage: Eukaryota > Metazoa > Chordata > Mammalia > Chiroptera > Hipposideridae > Hipposideros > Hipposideros armiger. Next base: position 5,313,195 of record NW_017731371.1, read on the forward strand.
CATTTAAGAAAATTCAAGAAATCTCTCTCTTCCTCCAGATAAAAATTTCCATCTAATGTTTCTCCTAAAGTGTTGGTGGAACCATTTTACCCTGGAAAGGTGGAATTCTTGAAGGGCTTGCATCCTCTCCAATTATCCTGATGGAGATTGGGAGTGTTCTGGTAAGCTCATCCAATTATGGGAAGACAGTGGTGGTTTTTTTCTTGTGGGCACATGATAGAGGTAGGATCATAGAATTTTAGATCTAGTTATAACCTCCTTAATTTAATATCTGGGGAAAGTGGGACCCAAGAGATACCTTGCTTAGGATAACTTTGTCTCACAGCCACTGTAAGAATGCAGATCTCCAAGGTCTTTGCACTATTTTGCCTCCTGCAGGTCATGACCCCAAGGGGAGCGCCCAGGAGTCTGCAAGTAATTCTCAAGCCTCTTTTCTCAGTAGTAATTACATTGCTCTGAATGAATTCTCATGGTCAAAATTATATAAGATTTCCTCCAAACTGAAGCTTGTTAGAATGCTGCTTATAATATATAGCCTGAGATGCAAAAATATTCTCCCTGAAATAAAGGAACTCAATATTCTTAAGTAGCAAAAACATTGGTGTCTTCTTTATTGATATAATACCTCCTACAGTAAAACATCACTGAGACGAAGCATGGAGCTCGCTTTTGGTTCCAAGCTATTTAGAGCACAGTTTTGAGAAATGATTTTATAAGATAAAACATGACCAAGAAAAATATTGATGGAAATTTTTCTTTAAATCAAGTTGTAATATTTTTTGTGGACTTATAAGTTAGACAGTCTATTCCCCCAGCCAACCCTTGGCCCAGTGCTACACTCAGTTTGGAGCCACCTGTAATGCAATATTTTAATGCAAGAGCAAATGCAACTAAAAATAAGAGATGGGGACAGGTAGTAAAGGGACAACAGAACTCAGCTGCTCAGTAGTGGTCCTACCACACAGTGGTTACTTCAAGACCCGTATTAACCCCCAAATCCTTATATCCATGTCGCAAGGTGAATGAGCCAGTGCCTATCAAGAACAATGACTTCAGGTGTGAGGCTGTGTTTCTTCCTTTAATTTGTTGTGTTCGTTTGTTTTTTGGTTGTTCTGAGGAGTTTTTCACCTCTGCACTCAGGTAAGCATCAGGCTTATGTTCTCCTCAGAGGACAGCAAAGAAGCAAAACCATTCAACAATGTTTATGCCATAGAGTCTCCAATAGTCTAAATGAATACTTCTTCTTGATTAGAAATATCGCTACTCTTTTAAAAGTCTGATTCTATGTGTCTCTAGGAAAAGGGTTGTTGACCAAGGTCAGGGTGGTTACCAAAAGGATTTCAGAGGCTCTGTCTAATTAGAGAAAAAACCCAAAAAATAGTATAACTATAAAAGATGGCACAGGAGAACAAGGAAAACAAATAAAAATAATCTGTGATTGACCAAGGGGTTATTTTGGAAATGTTGCGAGTAGGCCAGAATTATGAAAAGGGGGCACTGAAATAAATTTTCTCTAAGGATCTCAAACCCAAGAAGTGGTCGGCTGCCTTACTACGAGGTCCATCTCACTGCCTCCCACCCACCCCTCAGACTCACCCAAACCGTGCTCCTGCCCTCCGTCTGCTGGAACAAGACATTTCTGTGGACCAGAGGGGCAATGCTCAAACTCCAGGTTTGATGCAGTCCCTTGCAGGGTCCGCCCACATCCACCTTCCCTGTCCCCTGAGAAATTAATGTCATCGTTTTTCCAGAGGCCCCTATCGAACTTCAAGTTATTTTGAGACACTGCCATGTCTATTTCTCTTAGGCCCTGCAGAAGAGCGAGAGGGGGACAAAACTATTTTAAGCATGGTCTCTGTGTTCCTGAGCAAATCACATCATCTCCCCAAACCTTGTCTATGTAGCTATAAAGTTGAGAGAACAATATTATGTATTCTGGGATGGTATGGCCCCTGTGAGGTACTGGATGTGATACCTGGCCCACACATTAGGGCCGGAGCCAGGATGTGGAAGTGTCAGACTGTGACTTTGCCCGGGTCGGAAGGGTAACATGCTAAAGAGACTATCTTTTTGTGCCAAGCTAGAAAGGAGACAAGATATAATCCGAAAGGGGCCCAGTATATCAGAGGCTAAAGAAATGAACCCAGGCACCAAAACCTAAGCTGAGACTAGAAGCAAAGGGAAGCAAGGAGGTTTAAAGCAGGAGATTCAACATAGGTCAGGTGAAACTGGAGCAAGAACTGGGTGGGAGGCAGCCCCGGTGAGGAAGATGCTTCAGAATGCTGAGGTGGGGGACAGTGTGTGCTAAAGGAAAGGTCCTATGGGGGTGTAATCTATGCAAGTCACTGTGTAAAGCTCTAGTTAAACCTAGTGGGAGACTATGTCACTCGCTGTTCGGCAGCATTCCATGTTCCTTCCTAGGAAGGATTATACTTCTCAGCCTATTAAATTCAGATGTGACCATGAAATTTGCTTTTCCCAAATGCATTGTAAGCCACCTAGTAGAGCTTAAGAGCTAGCACATGTATTTCCATGCTCTTTTCCCTCGACCTCCGTATCTGGTAGAGACTGACCCCTCTGTCTGGGTCTTGGAATGAGGATGATAATGACATTGAAGCAGGTTCCCCAAATGGCCCTTTATGACTATGTAGCAAGAAATAAATTTTTGTTATTTTCTGCCACTGAATTTTTCTTTTAATCTAACATTATCTAGCCTACCTTGACTGGTACAAATGAAGATTACTGGTTGGAAGCTACTAATTAATGGTTTTGCCTGGTTAGATTTATCTTAATATGACAGGCAAAGTAAGACAATTATGTTGCAAAAGAAAACAACTAGGAAAAAAATATGACTACAATGTTTATTTAGGATGATTTGTAACAGAGTATGAAATCTATGGGTAAATTTGTTATCTCTGTTAATATCATAGCCAGTCAAGTAAAAAAGTAATTAATAGGAGACCTAGCCTCCTTTATTCTCAAGTATCTTCCAGTTGAATCATAAAGTCAGAACAAATACACACACACACACACACACACACACACACACACACACACGCTTTCATTGGATAAAAATATGTAAAGAGGCCAATTCTTGCCATTTTGAGAGTTCAAAGTCTAAGGAGACCAAAGGCACAAGGTTGCTGAGTTTTGTTATTGTGATTGTGCTGTTACTCTAATTATCATTATCAGCATCAACATCATCATTATTTTACTGTTGCTTTTTGTGGTGTTATATACTAAGAAGATATAAAAGGAGTGGTTGTTGATTGGAGCTGCAAAAATAAGTTTTATTGTTTTTCTTTGTCATATTTAGTGTCCTGAGCCAGGTAGCCTTTTAACTGGACAACACATGAAGGGAGAAATTTATAATCTTGAACAGATGGCTTAGGAAAAGTTATGGTTTGGGGGTAATGGGACTATAGAATGAGAAAGGTTTTGAAATAATATACGAAGAACTATAATCTGGTAGATACACAAGGTATGGGTCCCATCCCTGGAGGAAAATCAAGATGAAGGCTCAGGAGTCAGGAAGAGCTCATCTCAGATCATAGAGGCTAACACTTGAAGGCAGGCCCAGGGACCGGGTGGCTGTTCGTGATGAATGACCCTTTCTGCCATCCCGACTTGGCCTAGGAATGTGGGCATGTGCAGGGAACAATAGAGAGATTTTTCTTAATCCTTTTCCCATTTGCAAACACAGCTTTTCTTGGCTTACACATCAGTAATTCATAGTCCACTGAATATTGTATTGGCATTTGACCCAAGCCCCTAACCATAGTCATGCTATGCAACACCAATTGCAGGGCTATTGGAAACACTAAATGTTCATTTTTCTCAATCGATCTCACATTCACTTTTGAATTAAGAAAAATGTCGAGCACAAACGCAAGGACCCTTTCCGAAAAAAATGCTGAAGGGCATTCTCAAGAAGATAGAAGCAAATGAAAGCGAGGCTAATATCTGCTCTGGCTTGGGTTATTTTCAAGGTGCTTTTCTTGAGCATTTTAGCTGAAGAGGTGGCTTTTTCACAAGGTCTTTGAAAAATCTTCCTAAATTGTATTCCGTCCCTACTAATGTACCATGCAGCGTTTTCACCTTTGTGTTAGTAATATACACTGAACATATTGAAGCATATGTTGTTATATTTGTTTATGTATAATTGCCACAAAATAAAAGTCTATAAAAGATGTAGGCCTTTTAGATTAAATATGGTATCTAGTGCTTTAGCTAAACCACCATTCTGAAAAGATTTTATTCTTCAAATATTGAAAACAAGTACATCCAGACTTTTTTAGATCAGCAATTGGAAAATTTCATTGAATGCATAATAAAAGTGACAGACTGCTACTACTAATGACATGTAATCTATTCCATAGCTTTCTTCAAACATTTCTGAAATGTTAATGAGGTATAAATACATACACATAAATAAATGAACAAACAAATAATTAAATAAAAGTTAGCTATACAAATGAATAAATAGAAAACACATAAAAACATGATATCTGCAGGATATGGGAAAACCAAGGCAATAGTTTAGATTTTATTGTACTGCATCTGATTACAGGAAATCACATTTTAAGTGCACACAAGATGTTTGAGGAAGACTGAGAAGGATTAGCCTTACTCACATGCAGAGTAGACCGCATCCCTTGAGGGCAGATTCTGGGTGTTCTAGGAAGCCCCCGGTCCTCCAACTCATTGGCTGCTAGTACCAAAGATGCCATCGTAAGAGAGACACTGCCTGGATTTCAGGCAAGCTTTTTGTTTATATTTTAATGGTTTGCTTGTACTACACTGACAGTTTTTGCAAAATGAATTGCACATAGTTAAACAATATGCACATGATTAAACAAGCACATTGCTTAGAAGGGCTTATCATGAAAAGTAGCAACTCTGCACTGCACTCCTCTTTCAGGTCTAACCCCCAGGGAGAATGAAATTTTAACAGCTGCCCTTTTCAGTTTTCTTATTTTCTTATTAACAAATTGACCTCAGTCTTGCCTATTTTATCAATGCTGACACTCTCTCTTCTGTCCCTGCTATCGTAAGTGATCATTTAGTGCAATCTTCACCACCACCCCTCCCAAGAGTTCCATCAGGATTCTGGGCAACTAAATAACTTCTACAATCTTGGGGTCACTCACGTGTCTCCAGGCTTTCCACCTCTTCCTATTTCGAACCTAAGTTCTCATCCTGATCTTAGTCTTCCATGCCGGGCGGTCACCCCCTTGCCAGCTGTCACCCCCTTCATAGCTGCCGCCCCCTCTGCAGCTTTTCTAAGCTCTGCTTCACCATTCAGCACTCCCCACTTCACCTTCGTCTCCCAGAAATAGACCACGCTTCTCTCTGCGTCTTCTCCCATCCTGTTGGCTGTATCACTCTGGGCTTTTATTCTGGTCATTGTTTACTTTCACTTTAATGAGAGGTAAGAAACAGAGGAAGGAAGAAAGGGAGGAAGAGGAGATGCATGTATTTTGAATGGGAATTTCAGGCAGAGGTTCTCAAAACAGATTACATGCCTTTTCTAATGATGGGTCCACGGATGTAATCGGTTCTTCAAAGAGGTCCGTGATACCCCAAAATTTACAATTAAGTATCTTCCCTTACAGAGTTAAAATACCTAATATGACCAAACAGTCAAGGAAAAGAAAACGCATTTACCTATATCATTTTCAAAGTGGAGATTTCACATGCCTTATATCATAAGAAACGTAGGTTTTTTATTCAAAATACAGGTCCTTGGACTTACTGAATTAAATCAGCTGGGCCTGGGCCCCTCAAACCTGCATGCTTAACAAGCTCCTGAGGTAATTTAATATTATATATAACAAAAATACAGATGACTTTATAATATTTTCACACTCATTATATATAAATATGTAATATATATTATGTACAGGCAAAATTGTAGATGGTAGGCTTCTTGCCAGTTTGGAACATAGAATTGGAAGAGAAAAATGTACCTCTAATATCTGCCTTTTTAATATGCTATGTGATTAGAACTTTCGATTGGTCCTTTTGAAACACTGAGATTTGTAAAGTTAAATACTCTTTAAAGCAGCAACTTCAATGCATCATCTATAAAATGTAGCATTGAGTCAGCTGGAATTTACATTCAATGACCATGTATCATAACTTCTGTTTATTACCATTTCCTCAGCCTCCTTTCCACCATTTCCACAGTTTAAATATCAGATATTGAGATTGGTTTTTCATAATTATTTTTAAAAAGGATTTTTTTTAACTGCTTCATATGATTATTTTTCTCCTCTGGGTGTTTCCAAGTTGATATTTCAGTGGCAAGATTTTTAGTTCCAGAATTTTGTTAGATGTAAAAGTCAGGCTAACAGATCAGTAATTCTCAGGTACGTTCTATTTTATTTTCTAAATCATCTTAATGTTCTAAGCTGCTTAGTCCTCTAACTGTCCATGACAATTTCCCTTCTAAAATAGTGCCAAAATGATAGCATAACAGTTTGGAGGGATGATGATTTGTATAAAACTCTAACTGGTACTTTATATAGTATTTTAAAGGCATTATTTCAGAGTCATTAAAAATTGTTATTGTACAAGTCATTTTGAAAGAATTAACTTACCCCCCAGGCTGTTAACTCCTCAGTATGAATTTCCTTTAAACAGTGACTAATTTATAGTGATGCTCTTATACTTTCAAACCATAATTAGAATTAATAACTAAAATTTTGTAAACATTGTTTCTAAACAGAACTATTGCAGGACATTTTGTGAAGTTGCTCCTTTTTAGGATTGGACACCCGCTTTTTCATGAGCGTGATGCACTTCCTTCCTATAGCCTTTATTCTTTTTGACTTACAAAGGAAGGAAAGAACAAATTTGTTAATTTCGAAGGGCAATTTGTAATCCTCATGAGTATTACATTCTATCAGTGTTTTCTTTTTTTCAAATACATTTTTACTGAGTTGTAGCATTGTTTGTTCCTCATTTTCATTTCAAATATGTCTCGGTTCCAGATTTATCAGCTACTAATTGAGCATTCAACATATCACAGATGTGATGTGTACAGAAAGGCATTCAAGAAAAAAAAAATTTAACCAGGAGGCTGCTAATTTGCAGTTGGACTTTAACCCACTTGCTTTTAATAATGCTTAAATATGGATCCTGATTTATAGGCCTGGTGTGAATATTATTAAACCTTCCCCACGGTACCCTTGCACTTTTTTTTCCCCTACAGGTTCACTGACCTGTGAAGAGAGCTGAGTAGATAAACATACTTATGCTTAGGCTTGGCAAATCAAAGGGATATTGGAAATCAAGCCAATCTTGATATAAAATATATATATATATATATATTACATGATAATTTTTAAATTAAGAAGACAGAAAAATAAAAAAAATAGCACACATGAACTGACTTCCACTTCTTTTTTATGAATTGCAAGTGGTGGAGTCATTAAGGAGTAGTCTAGCCTTCCTGTTTTTCTACCCTTAATTTCATATTAGTTGGTAGTGACGTGAGTTATACTTGGCTTTACCACCGGAAGGCAAACAAGAGTCTGTGAAGGGAGAAAGCACCAAGATGGCAGCAAGGGAGAGGGGCTTAAGGGCTGAGATATCAGCTCCTGCCTTTCCACCTTACCCTGTGTATTCTTTTATCTGCGCGTTCCTTGAAGAGAGTGGTCAGCCATGTCCAATGTCGCCACAAAAGGCCAGGAAGATATATGCTCAAGGGATTTTTCTTTTTTAGCTTGGGACACATAGAAGCCACAGATGGCCTTGTGAATCAAGTCCTCTAGGGAGTTGGGGACATAATTCTGATGTCTGCTGGGTGAGCAGTAAAGGGGACATAAGGGAGTAGAAAACAGTGGATGTGGGCTAGCCAAGCAGTTTAGCAACCAGTGTTAGGAGTGAGCTCCTCTGAGCCTTTAGTGGGGAGCTTCCTGGAGTTGTACAGTGCACAACCTGAACCGCTTAGCAGGGAGCTAGGACTCACATGTTTTATTCTTTGCAACACCTAATACAGAAGGTATCTGACAATCGATGAATGAACTTAATACATGTTTCTTGAGTACATGAAAGAAAAAAACTTCCCCAAATAACCAAGGGAAAAATTTTACAAAGAATCTAGTGATGAGAATGAAAAGAAAATTATGTTTCTATTTTGAAGATTATTCCAAGAATCGATTCAATTTTATCTTGAGAGTTAGGCATACTCGGAAACAAAGATGATGATAATAATAATAGCCCAGCCTTGGGTTGGTACGAATCTTGATGACTCATGATGCCTTTTTCATACTCATTGTCTGTTTCTTTATGGAACAGTGAAGCACAGGACATTTAGGAAAGAATTGTAACATAAAGAACATAAAAGGGGAGACTTGAAATTAGAATATAGGAAAACTTCCTAAAGTAGATGCCTGACAATATTAAGTCATGATGTTGTGCGATTAAAAAGAAAGGCTGAATTAGCAACCAGGAATAACCCTGGGATCAGAATGGTAAAGGAAGCAGAGCAGATATGCCTGTGAAATCATCTTATTTCATTACAATTCCACGTTTGTCTGAGCTTCATACAGCTCTGTGTAGCATTCTTGGCTCCCTATTTAAAGCTCAACCAGAAAACATAAATATGGGGAAGAATTCAGAGAAGAGCTCTAAAGATTATTAAATACTAAAGAAATAGGGCCCATAACGAAATATTCAAAGAACTGGACTTTGGTAAATCCTTACTCATTGTTTTAGAATTCATGACGATGTACATCACGGAACTTCCTGTGGGAAGGGCTGAGTCCAATAATTCCAATTATAAGTATCTTATAAAAGAAATATCCAAACTTGGCTGCAGGATCTTGGTGGCAGCGGATCTCCATCCACTCACTGTGTATTGGTTTACCTAGTTCAGCGTCCTTGGGGGAAGGGCATTCTAACAAGAATTTGTGGTGGTTAATGATTGACTTTTTGCAGCGAGGGTAGAATGAAAAGAAAAAAAAATGCTTACTTAGACTTTGTAAACAACGGAGGAGTTAGTTTAAACAGAGGTTGTTCAGAAGGGGGCCGTGGAATCTACTTCTCTGGAGAGTTTTAAAAATAGGCCAGGCGCTTGTCTCTCTGCGCTGGTTTCCAGCCAGCCGTGTAGCAAGCGACAGCCACGGCCTCTCGTGTGCCCTTCCACCTCTCCAAGGCTATAGGCTAAAACAATATCCGGCGAGGCCTCCTGGGCAGGGTCAGTTGTTTCTCACGAGAGCACTTGCTTACCACATGGCATGATAAGTGTAGGAGGGAGGGTGGGGGGTCAGAATGCTCCTTGAACGGCACTCGTGGCATGACGGACACAGGGCAGGCACTCCGTCTGCTAGCACCATCGGCTGAGAGTCACAGAGGATGCCAGTTAGTAGTGAACGATACTGCTCTGTTGGATTTTATTTGTCCCATTGTTTTGTGAGTGTGTGCGTCTGTGTGAAAATACAGTAAGTAAAACTAATTAGAAAGGAAACGTGGTTAAAAATCCAGAAAAACATATGGAGAGAAAACCTTCCTGTTTTGTTAGGTTAGGTTCTGATGTCAAGCACTTGATCCCGACATTGGAGCCTAACATTCAGTATTTGAATTTTCCTGGGTCTGAGGCCTGTCCAGGGTTGTGTTATGCTGCTAGCACGTGGGGGTTTTCCTCTTAGAAAATGAGCTGTGTTCCAGTCGCCTAGAGCTGCTGGGTGATGGCCGGCTTCTCACAAGAGCTGAAGAGACAGCATAGCTGACAGGAACAGTCAGAGGTAGCTTTAAATATCACGCACCCCATCATTTGGTGGGTGGGTGTTATCGCTAACGGCGCTTCCACTTCAACAAAGAAAGTGGTGAGTTGCCAGAAAACAAGGACGTTCCATCTTAAGGATTATGCTGAATTCTTTCCAGAGAACCACTTTTTTTTTTTAAGATAAATTTTATCCTAAAATATTTTTCAGATTTACTTAGGCACTCTATCCAAGGAAAATCGTTTTAAAGTATTGTGCCGTGTAACAGCTATCTATAGAATTAGAACAACTTCTCTCAACAAAGGTCTATGTTTATTCATCAAGGGGTATCAGATGGCCTGTATGACATGGGGGCACCTGCCAATGCCACAAGTATGCAGGCTGACCAAGGAGGCATAAGACAGGCAACCTACAGCCTAGCAAATTTATAAACAGGTGGTGAAAATATGATTTTGGTTTTTTTTTAATTGTTTTTTCTTTTTCTCTTTGCCTTCCATAATTGCTGCATTTCTGAAAGGTCAATTTCATTTTCTTCAGGAAAAGGAGACTTTTTTTTCATCTCCCAAATGCTAAGTTGATGCCCTTCCCTAAAAGTCTTCCCATTAACTAAGTTGGCCTGAAGGTCACACACCATGATCAATTTGAAGACTGGTGGCTGCAAGGTGCTAATTGACATCCCCAAAGATGGACCGTGTCAACAATCAATAGAGAAGAGCAGAACACGGGTAGATTTATGGCTTTGATTTTGAAAAGGTATGGGAATGCCCTGTGATGTTTTTTCCCTGTACTCCTTTTGAATATTAATGCTTTCTTGAAGATGATTTCAGACACACTGCTAGGATACTGCCTGTACTCACTGAAGCAGGATCCTCTGAAGAGTTGCTGAGGCAGAACTGAAATCATGGCTTGCCTCAAAGAAGCAGCTGTATTGGCCACTAATGATGCCTCACACAGAAAGACGATGCTCCTTTAACTCGAGGGTTTTAATGGGAAGTTTCGGAGCCTGAAACAACAGCTTTGGATCTGGGGTGTGCCATCAGCAACTGGCAGCTTAGCTACCACTGTGCACTGCTGTAACACAGCCTGGCTGGGAAGAATGGAAACGAAAGAAGCTTGTAACTACCTGTAACTGTTCCACCAGGAAGTGAATCCACTGTTGGTTCAGCCAGATCCAGGTACTTGTCCAAAACTGTGTCTGTGACAGGCTAATCGAATGCTTTTCTCTAACTTTACAATGTAGGCACGAGCAGGAATCGCATAGATGCCTTTTGAATCCAAGTTCTGAATTTAGATCTCGCTGGCAGATAAAGTCTAATTAAACAGTTGCTAGGTAAAGCTAATGGAGGGGGTTGAAATGTAATGATGCCTTTATTTTTAAAGCACCTTTAACTTTATAATGCTACTGATACTGGGTAAAAGAGTAGTATCAAACAGGCTTTTTTTTTTTCTTTGCTAAGCTGCAGTAAATTATTCTTGAAAGCTATTTGACCATGCAGTACTTTTTTCCATTCACCTAAAACATCCAGCCTTCCGAAATGTAATAGGGATGTTTTAATTTGTTTACAAAGGATCACAACTTAACAACTCCTAATGTTAGCGCTGCCAATCCCTGCTGTCCCTGGGTGATGAGCAGGGTGCAGCCTCAGCCTTTTGAAGTTATCAGCAAGCACGCTTTTCCACTAGGACACACACACACACAAAGAGACAGAAAACTAGGTAGATTAGTCATGTTTGTTGTTTGAAATGAAAAGTTCTAGTTTGCTAATGGTGCCTTTTGATACCCCCAGTTACTGCCTGAGATGAGGTGGTATTTTTCTGATATTCTCAGCTAGGCTGCAGCCTTGCCCGGCAGTCCCTTTAAAACTCTTCAATGGATGAAAATAGGGAAGAAGTAAAGTTGAGGTTAGGGCTCAGCCTGAAGAGAGGGGTCTCCTTCTGACTGAGAGCTAACAAGCACGGGAGAGAGGGAATAGCAGGGTGCACTCCCAAAGTGCAGGCTGACTTTGCAGAGACGCCAGAAGAAACAGACCTCCCAGGGCAACAGTGTAGGCTGGCAACAGTTTTGAAACTGCCTGTTGACATTTGTAGCTGACCAGGTTCACATGTCTTTAAAATCATTGTTTTATTGGCTTTGTAGCAGCCTTGGGTCTATCGTTAGATTGTATAAAATAATGTTTACTCTTAGCAATCCTGTGAATTCTAAACATAGGGGCTATTGTATTGGAACAGGAGGGCTGTGTTTGGAAAAGAAGACTATGGAAATTGCCATGTATTTATGTGAGGTTCACCGCCCCCCCCCAGCCCCGCCCCCAAAAGGAGAGGGCAATGGTTAAAATGCATGAAGTACTTAGAAAGAACCAGAATATCTTTACCTGAAGTTCTTGGTTGGTCACCAAGATGGCCATGGATTCTTTGAATGTATAGGAAACCTTTTGCATATTGGTGTGTCCATCCCGGAATGCAAGTTACTGTTCACGGGGCTCATTCACAGAATTTCTACAAGATTCGTAGGTAAATAACTTTTGCTTATGTAGTGATTTGATTACTTAGATGATGAGATGGCTTTTGTGGAGGGTTCACAATTGGGAGGGGAGATGTATAATAGGGTCGACTGAGGTGTTTACATGTCTGGGGAGTGGTTGTGGGGTGGACTCCAGAGACACGGGCAATGCACAGAGGCTTCCTTGAGCTCCCTCAGAAAATAGAGAATAATTCTATTTAGCTTCAGTCTCAGGTTACACATGACTTTAATCATTGAAAGCCACGTTAACATTTCAACAGTCAGCTTCAGAACTGTGGCAGAAGAATGCTGCACTTTGAGTTTGTCTCTGCCAGTTGTTGCAGATCCAGGTCTGCTTACCTAGCCAATTCCTTTTCTGTAACAGTCTACGGATTGGGCTCACCAGTCTGCCGGATAAATATAAATAAGGTACACAGGGTGTCTTTGTAGGACAAAGTGTCCTGTCTGTCACATGCGGATGTAAACTGGACAAGCCCATGAGTGTTCTTGCTCAATGGGCATGCTGTCTTTTTACCTACTTTTGAATACATGTCAAGTCATATAATCAGGTTTCTGGCCTAGAAGTTTTAAAGATGAGGTGTGGCAATTATGTGGTTTAGGAGTACTTAAAATACAGACAGCATTGCTTAACTGTACCCTGCATGCTGTTAGCAGCAGAGGGGTTACGGTTTTCTACTCATTCCCACAAGTCAGAGGGAAACTCACTACCCAGCACCCTTAGGGGGATGCACTTTTGGCAACTGACTTTTTTTTAAATTTTTATTTTGGGCAGTTTACTTGTAATCACCATTCCTTCGTGTGCTTGTTTGCATAACAGAAATTAAAAAGAAGTCTTATTTTGCACAAAAATGGTGTAAGAGAAAACACTGAATCATTATCACCTCTTTGTTGACCACTCACTATGGGCCAGTGTCTCTACCGCAGCTGTTACCATGGCAAGAGGGTGGGTACTAGAGGTGATGACCACAAAAGTGAGATGGCAGAATCAAATACCTGTGTGCTGTGCCAATTGCTCTGAACTCATAAGATAATAAGAAAAGAGACATGTCATTGCTTCAAGATATATTGTCATCGATAAAATATTTTTTCTTACTGTGAAATTGTAGAATGAGACACTAATGAAATGAAATGTCTAAAGGAAGGATCCAAGCTTGAGAAGGGTACATGTTGACATTTATAGTGTCCGTGTAAGACATTTAGATTCAGGATATTTTAAATGGCTGCCCCCCACAAAACAGATTAGATAAGAAAGTGTTGACCCCTCAAATAGAGGGGAGTCTTATATTTCAGACCCTACCCATTAGCATTGAGGCCAAGGAAAAATTAAAGAGCCAAATAACTGCTTTTTAAATCGTGAAATCTGTGACTATTAAAGTGTCTTCGTGACTCAGACTATGTGTGGTTCTTTGAAACCAGATTTATTTCAAATACAATGGCCTGACATCCCAGTTCAGTTGGATGACATGTGCTTTTTTTTTTAGCCCCTGTCTGTATTAGCTGGCACCCTGAAGTTTGAATTCAGTTCCCTGGGGCTAGAGATTTGATTCAACCTCTATTGAAACAGGCAATGATCCTAGAACACCAAAGAATTTCTCAAGGAGCTTGTTGTTTAATAAGGGGAAGGAGATGAACCCCATGGAGACTTATCTTGTATAAATGTTGCTGCAGAAATACAGGTGAGGTGCTCCTGGAGACAGAGCAAGAAGCGCCCATTTCCTTTGGTGAAGGAACAGATGTAGGTCCCACCAAGGAGGTGGTGTTTGGTGAGGACCCTGAGGGAAGAAGAGACATCTACAGGAAGGAATAGGGCGAAAGGAGAGCGTTGTGAAGTAAGCACCATGGGAGGTGGGAAACCTGGCTGGTGCTCACAGAACAGCAGGTGCTGAGGAAGACTGTGAGCAGACCCGGGGAGGACGCCTCCTCAGGTGTCTGCAGACTCAATGGCATGTCAGTATATTCCTATCAATACGTCGGTCCTTTTCCTTGAAGCCAAATGTGATTTGATGTTTGTTCCTTTTTAAACTTATTATAAAAATAAAGCAATATCTAAGAAAAATTCCATTGTTAGAATATGGCCTAATTTGTGGTCCAGAAAACAGGGGTATCAGATCCCTAAGGCGGTTAATGGGCGGATAAGGGTCCAGGACATTAGAATACAAAGGTGTTCTGAGGGGAGGAGTGGTAAGATATGAGTTTAGAAAGGTGAACGTTGATGCAGTACGTAGGGAGTGTGGGGAAAGAAAGAGAGGGCCTTTTTGCAAATTACTCTAAAGTGGGGGCTAACGGTGAGAATGACTGGCTAAACTGGACTGTGTCCCCCTACTGCTTTGTAAGTAATTCAGGGTGTTTTACAGTTTGTGAATATCAGAATCCAGGGAGCATGACTCGAGAAAAGGGAAGTATTATAGGATTTTTTAAAATGGCATCTTTTAATTAAGGTTTCCTTGGTCCAGTATTAAAATTAGACTTTATTTCCTGAGCACACACAAATGAACCTGGCAAGGGGAAGACACTGATGTGCTGCGTGATGGGGGAAGCCAGTCAGGATTAAAATACTGCTGTGAGTAACTGTGGTCCTTTTTATACTTAAAATAACTGTCTTTGTTGCTATTAACACTTGTGATGATGATTGTGTCAAAATCTGAAATCATTTCCTTGTCTAGATTTCACTATTCATCGAAAAGAAAGATTTTATTGTCCTGCTAAATACTATATTATCCTGTGAACATTTTCTAAGAACCTTTTATACCAAAAAGGGACATTTTACCCTAAGACAGACGTTTTGAAAATTTTACATGTTGTTGAATATTTTTTACTGTGGTAGTTGAGTGATTACATTTAGTTCTTTTCCTGCATCTTATTATATATGATGTTTCCTTGAACTTAAACATGCTGTTAAGCTTTCCAAATTTGTAAACTATTGATTAGCTGATTGGGGGTTAAAAACAAACAAAACAAAACAAAAAAACAGGCTCTTTCAAGGATTTCAATCAGACCTAGAAAAAATTGTGAAAGAGTTGGCATTTCTTTCTGCATCTTTGTGCCTCCATATCCCTTTATAACCATCTCCTGATCTTATCATCTCTACTCAGCACCCCCCATCCCTCCTCAGGACTCCTGCTGGGTCACCTGCTCATAGCATCCCATGTCTGCTCCCCTCATGTTCTCTCTAGCAGTCCTCCACTCCCAGCAAAATCTTTCTTCAATCTCCTTTCTATCTATTATATTTCCCCCTCTTTCAAGGAGGAATCGTTTTAATAGATAAATCCCTACTAATGTATTAATGTGTCATTTCCTTGGTAAAATATTGCAATTTAATAGCCTTTAATGATTTGACCAAATGAAGTTATTTTAACAGGAACTTGGGTACCACAGTATGCTCAGAGGAGAGAGGCTTACAACTTATACAGAGCTGTAGAGTTTTCAAAACATAATCAGGCTGCAAAGAGAGTTATCCATATCCTTGCACCTGCCTTTTAATCAGCATAAGGTGGAAAAACTGCAAATTAAAACTGATTTTTAAATCATTGTCATCTGAATCAGATGACTAGGTTATTTGCTGGGGCTTCTCGGAGAGGGTGCCTATCACTGAAGCCCCCAAATAATGGTGTACCAGCTCTAAAACCCGAGTAATGGGAGAAGCCTAGGAAGTATGAGATGTTGAGCTGGGAGAAAAGGAGCTGGTGTTTGCCTTGTATGAAGGACACAGCTGGGGAGGACTGCTCCTGGGTGTTCGCATGGCTCTTACCCAGTGGAGACCAGGGCTGGGAAGGGAGGGACTGAAGAAGGTATTGCTATACTAGTCAGCCAGCCTGCAGTTAGGGCATAATTGTCACAGGCTCAAAGCGCCCTATGTCCAGTTCTTCACCGTTTTCATTGAACTCCAATATCCAGAAATCTTTATGTTGTATATTTACACAGTTAATGATCTTCACTTTTCCTATATTTCCTTTTTTGGTTATGTAGTATTTTCTTAAAGAACTTTCTGAAAATGCATACCTGTCTCAGCTACGTTGAGAATAGACAAAGATTTCTCTGGATAGACACCTAAGAGTGGAATTGCTAGGTCATAAGGTAGTTCCATTTCCAGTTTTTTGAGATGCCTCCATACTGATTTCCATAGTGGCTGCACCAATCTGCAGTCCCACCAGCAGTCCACCAGGGTTCCCTTTTCTCCACAACCTCACCACTTGTTGTTTGTTGATTTATTGATGATAGCCATTCTGACCAGACAGAGGTGGTATCTCATTGTGGTTTTTATTTGCATTTCTCTAATGATTAGTGAGGTTGAGCATTTTTTCATATGTCTGT
>NW_017731371.1:5330132-5337648 GCF_001890085.2 Hipposideros armiger
AAAAAAAAGACTAGACAAAGAAAAGGGCCCTGGCCTCAGGTGGGCTGGAGGGAGAGTGGACATAGAATGGGATTCAAGTAAGCCAGCGGGAGGGCAGGGGTTGACGTGTGGGGATCCTCAGTAGGGTATGAAAAGGCAAGAGGAAACATGGCAGGGATGGCTAAGGCATCTATTCCTCTATCACCACATGGCTTTCTTGTGACCTGGCCCTTGGAGACTTTCATTTTTCGTATGATTAAGTCCAGTTTGCATATTTTGGGTGGGTACAGATGGCTCTAGTAGGAAGTAGTAAGAACTACATTGGGAGCTCTGATCACCCTTTTCCTGCCCTCTCCCCTCAGCACCAGTTACCTATCTAGACTTAACACCCAAGCAAACCAAAACCAAATGCAAACCGTGAACATCTTCTATATTCCTAAGGGGCTTTTTAAATTTTTTTAATACAGTCAAATTTTATGTCAACCTTACTTCAAAATAAAAATGAATCATAAATTTCAACTATTCCATTGCAACTCCATTGCAACTATTCCAGCCTTTAAAAAAAATCAGTCATGGATAAAACTGCAAACTATTCTTTCTCTTCAAACTGGTAACTCCTCCTTCCCAAATGCTGCTTGTCATTCCTTTTATGAACTGTTTTTAAAACTGTGATTTTATAAACTTTGACGTGTCACCATCCATGCACACTGTATTATGATTACTAATGCTATACTTCAATGCAGTAATTATAAGTCAGCTGAAGGAATATTGTGTTAATGCTTTAGGTCATAATTTCTATTTTTATTTGGTTGCTTCTTTTCATAGGGCATACGTTTTTTGCATCCATGTTAATCTCCGTACCTGACTACTCTGCTATGTCGGTTTTTTTATAGAGTCATAAATAAATGTTATATGGTTTTTCTGTATAGTAATGTGTAATATAAATACTCTTTTTTACAAAATTTTATTTAAATAGTTTTAGTTCAATATCTGAAGCATTTAATGGCCTTTGTGTATACTTCAATTTGCCTTTAAAGACAAACAATAGAGCTATATTCCTTAATTTTTTTCCACCAGTAAAATGGAAATAATGATAACTCGCCCTTTGGAAAGAAACAGTAGGGAACCACTGAAGGGCTTTTAAAAAAATGCAGTCAATCAATTCCTTTTCCCTAGCTCAGTTCTCTAGGTGCTTCAAGTATTGAAACTGGTCTTCATTTTCTGCAGCAAAAAAGAAAAAGCAGCAGGAGTTTGATGGTCTGAAACACCTCCCTTCTCTCTTGGCTCAGACAAGAGGAAGCAAGGGAGAAGCATCACAGCTCCCTTAGTCATGTCTTCAGTGAAGCAACACTTTGTTTTGCTTGTTTTTCTTCTTTGCATACTTTTCAAAGAGTTTTCACAGACATTCATCCTCATTATAGCAACGTGAGATACGCAGGCATCTCTACTTCCATTTTTACAGTTTAGTGACTTCTCCAAGTTCCTGTACTCATTTAACAGTAAAACGGAGGCCAGGGGCTGGACCGCAAAACCCAATGGTCCCCAAGAGAGTTCCTAGAACAAACACCTTTTCCAGCCTTAGTTTCCTCAAACTGGGGCTACAGAGGTCTCTGCTTTCATGGAGCTTATAATAGGGTGGCTAATGTGTGTTGTGTTTAGCCACAGTTCTGACACATAGCTGGTGTTCAATCAACAGTAACATTATAGGAATGATGTGAGAGTAATGTTATTGGAAGAAATCTAGAAGAGGCTTGGCAGGGAAGGCTGGGTTTGGATGTCGAGTTGGTAAGCACTCCCTGGGGTCAACATTGAACATTTCTCATTTTCTGTACTCTGGTTCCCTTCTCTGCCCATGTCTCCTGGCCCCAGATGACTACTCTGAGGACAGTTTGGTAATTTCATGTAAGAGTAAAATATTCTTCCCCATAATTATACAGAATTAGGCATCTCTGGTGAAAAAGTTTAGAGATTCCTTCATCTCTCTGAAAAACATGACTGTGAGCCTAGAAATAAAGTTACTCTTTGTTAGTTATTTCCTTTCCTACTTCTTTCTGCAGATAACTTAGCCTTTCCCAAGGTGCAGCCACCACGATGTCAGCAGACTGATGATGGAAGAAAAGGAAACTGGTAGATCCTGTGTTCTGCCTTCCCTGGACGATGGATGGAGGACAGCCTGTCCCTTCACCCTTCGTGCCCCTTGGGAACACGTTGTCAGATTCTAGCATGTCTTTGGAGCAGAAAACCACATTTGCTTTTGTGATTTTGTTGTTTATTTTCTTGGGCATCCTCATCGTCAGGTGCTTCCGGATTCTCCTGGACCCGTACCGGAGCATGCCAACCTCGACCTGGGCGGACGGACTTGAAGGCCTGGAGAAAGGGCAGTTTGACCATGCCCTTGCTTAGCAAAGCAGGAGCAGGGGCCCCTCCTAAGGACGTGAAATGCTTCCTGACTTGGCAAGGATTCTCCTTAGTCAATAGTCACAACAAATCAAGGTTTCACAATGTCTTCTCCTAAGATCACAACCTGTTATTCAGTAAACATGCTGTTGTTAAAAACATTTGAGGATATCGGAAATGGAGATTTATATTACTAACACAAAATAGGAAGTTTTAAATTTCTATATTTACTCAGTGAATGAGTTTCGTTGACTGTGTGTGATGGTGAAACCAAGAGCATCAATACTGACATAAATTTTGCCATAAAATGAAGCGCTATCTGACCTGACCAGAGAATAAAGACTAAAAAAAGATCCCATCTGAATCTGGTGACAGGGCCAAGAAGAGACTTCCTTGCTCTAATCATGTCCTGCAGTTTGTTTTATTTTCATGGGAACCTGGGAACCGGGAAAAGAATGAGGAAGCCTGTGCTGAGTGGACCAAAAGCAGGTACCTGTTTTCTCCTAAAGCAAGGAGCTTTGGGAGGTCATGGGAGGCCTTAGAAGAGATGGTTCCATCCTGAGAAAATATGGGTGGGGGTGATATTTTCTTTTTCAAATAACATTGAACTCAAATGCTTATGGAGGTTTCAAAACTTTTAGTCAGACCAAGTACGTTCTATGTATTCATGTTAATATTGTGTAGAGGTAGCTAGCTGTACATAGTCTGAATTTGTTTTCTTTACACAAATGATTGAAATGACAGATTGCCAGTGCAGCTTCAAGTTTGTTTATTTTTTAATAAAAATTTAATTGTTTAGAGAAAACTTTTACAGTCTTAAGAGAACTGTGTGTTTATGACTTAACATAGAAACCAAATAAAACTTTTCAAGAAACAGAAGTATCTCCTCTCTTATTTCTCCGAGACTAAATGCACCGGAGGCAGTGTGTTATATCGAATGCTGAGTGTTTGAAGTGTTCAGAGAGAGAAAGAAAGACCAAAGACCATGAAAGGTCATGTAATTCATCCCTCTCCTATTTCAGAAGGGCTCCTACAAATTGTGCTGCACACATAAAACCTGTTCTAAGCACTATTTAAGTCCACCAAAAAGAGAGATGTGAAAACCTTTTATTCCAACTTCTATTGATAGGAGAACCTTGTATCTAAACTATATCCCTCAGGCTGCATTTAAAGCTTATCTTTTTTTCTCCCCAGCTAGTCATCATTTTTTTTTTTTAATTCAAAGGCTGCCTTTAGTAAAATTGCTTTCTTGTCTCCTATTTTTTTTTAACATTCTTTGGGAGGGTCCTACTGCCCAGATTTCCCTCTCCCCATGTTCCTCTTGATTTTTTTTCTTCACTTAAAAAAACCCCAAAACTTTATTGAAATATAATCTACACACCATAAAATTTACCCTTTTAAAGTATACAATTTAGAGATCTTGAGTATATTCACAGAATTGTGCGACCATCACCACTATCTAATTCCAAAATTCTATGCCACTAGCAGTCACTTCCCATCCCCCTTCCTCTTAGCCCCTGGCAATCTCTAATCCATTTTCTGTCTCTACAGATTTGCCAATTCTAGACATTTCATATAAATTAAATTATAGAATACATGACATTTTATGTCTGATTTCTTTCACTATCATGTTTCCACGGTGGGTTTATCCATATAGTAGCATGATCAGTACTTCATTTCTTTTTATGGCCAAACAATATTCCATTGTTTGACTATATCACATGTTGTTGTTTTTTTAATTCATCAGCTATCATAATTATCCATTGGGTAGCATAAAGATGCTGCTATGAACATTTATGTACAAGTTTTTGTACGTACGGATATGTGTTTTCAGTTCTCTTGGGTATATTCCTAGGAGTGGATTTTCTGGGTCCTATGCTAACTCTGTTTAATTTTTTTGAAGAACTGTGAGACTGTTTCCCAAAGTGGCTGCATCATTTTATATTCCCACAGGAAACGTATGAGAGTTTTTATCCTTAACTCTCTCCAACTACTCAAATTTTTTTCTTTAGCTGTAGAATTTATTAATTGAGCAAATCATTTTAAGAATGAGTCAGATTAAAAAGAGTGAACTCCTCATGGTTTCTACATGCTACAGATTTCATGATGCTTTCAAAGATCCTTTGCTTCTCCATCTAAAGCAAACCAATGAAGCTGAGCCATGGTCGTCTTGTGGCCTATTAAGTCATACGAGTGTTTTTTCGGTCTTACTAATTACTTAATATTTTTTTAACCCACTATTTATACAGTTTTCTTTTTTTCTCCAAATGTACCATGTCATGTAAGTTCTTATTAATATTTTTCTCATTTTATTGGGAGTCTAATCAAACCCATTCAAGTATTTATCAAGCATCTGCTTTGAGCCTGGCATTTCTAGCACTGGAGAGACAGGAAAAGTACAGGGCTAGTACCTTTCTGCCTTGTTGGAGAGCTAAGAAATGAAAGAAGACATGTACCTGAATCATTGTTCAAATGACTAATATGGACCTATGGTTCTCACACTACCAGAATCATCTGGCAGATATATATATATATGTATATATATATACATATATATATGTGTATATATATATATATATATATATATATATATATATATATATATACAGTAAAACCTTGGATTGTGAGTAACTTGGTTTGCAAGTGTTCCGCAAGATGCGCAAACATCTCTATTAGGTTGGTGCAAAAGTAATAGCGGTTTTTGCCATTACTTGTACCTAATAATACATTTTAACTTGGTAAACGAGCTTTGTCTTACAATATGTGTAGTTTGTTTCTGGAACGAATTATGCTCGCAAACCAAGGTATTATTGTACATATATGTATGTATATATATATATATATATATATATATATATATATATATATATATATATCCACACACACTAATTTTCATTATCTAAGTTGTGTATATGGCCATGGTAAAAATGTATAAACAATATGGAAAAATATAAAGTACATAGCAATAGTCAGAATTCTGCCTCCTTAGCTCACTCCTCAGTTTCTCTTGGGGAACTTGTTGAAAATATAGATTACTACAGCCTTTGATACCAGAAGTTAATGCTGTTGAGTTAGGTCAATGAACAAATGCTTCAGGAGACATAACATGGGAGAGACAGATGTGGACCAAGATAATCAAGGAAAGGTCTCAGGAAGACCATGGCTTAGGTGTGATAGGACATGTTTAAATGCTTGGTATAAAGCTTTTTGCAATGTCGTTATTATTATTATGACAAAAATTGTATCTTGACCTAGGAGATGGAGGTGTAGATATGTGAAAAGGAAAGAGGAGTTAAAATAAAAGAATAAGGGAAAGGAGGTATAGGTGGGAGCTCGTAGCTTGGAGAGCAGCCTAGCTTGAGGACACAGTCTGAGGTGTAGCTGGAGATCACGTAGGAAGGATAAGGGTAGATGTGAACATCCGGGAATGCTGAAAGGCAAGATGAAGTGTGAGAGTCACTGTAGATTCATGAGAAAGAATATGACATGAAGAGCTGTTGTCAGTTCCAGTTTCCACACCCTTCCTTGGGGCAACACCAGAGCCTATAATGGGAACAGACTGAAATAACCACCTGCCCTCTAGGAGGCCTTTGAGCACAGGATTGCCAGTAAGAGCCCAAGGGCCTCCCAAAACCTGCTCCTCTTTCGTTCCTCCCTTTATTCCCTACTCTATTTTTGTTTTTCCATCTCAGATTACTGCTTCTTGTCCAACCTCCCCTCACTGAGGCTCCCCCACTGTACTCCTCCCTTGTCCAGAGCAAAACTACCATAGCAAGTGATAAAAAGCTTGGGGCTATTCAGAGTAAATTGATCCCTCCTGTGAGCAGTGCTAACTCTCTGTTTTAATTGCTCATGGTTCCTTGGGGGTGAACAGCAAATTCCCGAAAGGAGACAGAAGCCCTCTCTTTCCTGGCTTCCTGGCTACAAGAGTTACAGTGCAGAATTTTGCCTACCTTACGAGATATTTATAACTAGTGCAGCTGCTCTCTACCATGTATATCTGCATCCCAGGCTGAAAAACTTGCTTCACCAAGGTCACTCTAGAATAGAGCTGCCTTTCGATTCAGAAAAATTTGGCAAACTCATTCTCCGCCTGAATTCTGACTGCTTTATGCCCCCAAGAGACCCCAAGTTCTAGATCAAAATTGCTCCCTCCAACAGACTTTAAAAAATATCTTAAACACTAAGTAAATCTAAGTGAGATGTGAAGGAGATTAACTTGACTCCTGCTGTTAAACTAATGAACATTCCAAGTCAGATCATTATTCTACTATTTTTAAGAGTTAAAGCTGAAACAAAATAAGCAACAGTTTTAGGAGGTAGACGTTAGAGCAGATGTTTATATATACAGGAAAAAATGTGTATTCAAGTTCCTTTTTTATTCGGTGGTTCATTACACAGTGTTTTCCTGAAACACTAAAGCTTTTTAAATATTGTAAGTATATTGAAAAATTTGGTGTAATGAGAAATTTTGCATTGTCAAAGTTGCACATGGTCATGGTAAAATGTGTAAACAATATGGAATCACTTAATAAATCATTTCAATCATACCTCATTTTTAAAAACCCTGTAGTTTCAACAGGATGACAACTTTCAGAATTGAAATGTAAAACATATTGAAACACCATTATTTTCAAAAAACATTTGAAGCCCAAAGTATTGAACGAAGCTCTGAGATGTGACTTGTAACGTCTGAGATGTGTGTCTTAGATAAATTATTCAAGAGGGGTATCTCAATTACTGATGAATCACAAAGTTGCAGAGCAGAGCCACGATCTCCAGAAAAAGCAGCCAAGTCACTCTATGTGCATATTCGTGTACAACCTGGAATCAAACTGGTCCGTGCCAGAAGAGGTTATTTGCTTCAAGATGCAAAAGAAGGACCCTCTAAACGTCGTACCTCCCATTTCTTAAAAGAATAAATGAATTACTTTCAGACAGATGTCTACCTCTTCAGACGCAGGGGCTCCCCATCCTGCAGCTTCCTCTGGCCTGATGAGCCAGCGCCTAACTCTTCAGCAGGCCTGGGACCCTTTCCAAGGTCATTTTTTAAGAATAGGATTCTTTGCTGGATTTAGTAGAGAGTGAAATTTTAGTTTCCAGTTTCCTGCTGTAAACTCCACACATCTTGTTCCAACTC